>NC_057916.1:42884788-43202515 GCF_018873765.1 Telopea speciosissima
TAAATGACAAATTCTGCTAATTTATAGACCGATCTTCTCTTAGTTAAAATGATATAACTCCACCACCAAAACTCCATTTGTGTTGGTTCCAATTTTGTTAGAAACTAGACACATAGGGCTGTATTTTGTTAAAAGACACCATTACCTACTTATGTCTTTCAGTTAGTTAAAAAACTTCATTTCAAGTTGCTGTCAAAATCGGATCCTACTGTCTTGACAGATTGACCTTTGTATAATAAAAATAACCTAACTTCATAATCCAATCTCCATTTTCTTTGATTCTAGTTTCCGCTAGAAGCTAGATTCATAGAGCTTCATTTTCTTAGAAGGAACCATGATCCAATTATGTCTCTAAATGAATTGAAATTTCATTTCAATCCAAATAAATTCTGTAAATGAATTCTCTGGGTGATATCACTGGGCGATGCACACATCACCCAGAGACATCGCCCAGAGTGGGAAAATGCAGTATTTTAATCTGCAGATGTGTGGGGACCACCTACAATGGCCATGAACACCTTCCATAGGTTGAAGGGAGTCTTGGGAGCCACCACATACCCCTGGACCCCTGTGGACCCCACCAGAGTGCCTAGAATGGCTGAGAATCAGTCTAAAAATACATTCTTGAAATGGGCCTAAGCAGCCAAATAGGCCTTAGTAGAGGGCTGGCCTATAAATAGAGGACCCCAGCTCTGTTTTAGAACCTATTTCACTGCTGAAACCATAGGAGAGAAGAGAAGAGAGAAAAGAGAGAGAAGGAGAAGAAGAAGGAAAGAGAAGGAGAAGAAGTGGAGGAGCTCACCCTTGCGTCTAATCTGTCCCAGCAACCATCTTAGATCATTTCAGGTATAAAACTATACCTACATGTGCTGCTGTACTACCATTACTGTTCATCTCCCTAGATCCCTACTGTTTGGATGAATTTCTGGCCATGGGCATCCCATAATAGCTAGGGCTGCCATGAGCTGCCTCAGATCCAACATGCAAACATGTTGCATAGAAGATCTAAGGATTATTTAGGTGTTTTTGCTGCAGTTTTATACAGGAAACTGAAATCAGTCCCTATGTCGGGCTGCACTGCCTTATTGCACCCAGATCTGGCAGTTTGGGCTTAGATCTGTGCATACAGGCTAGCCCTTGCCTGGATCTTGGTAGGGACAGCATACTACCATGATTATACATGTGAATCTGCCCTTGCATGCAGCCCAATCCATGCCCATATGCTAAAACACAGCTGGGTTACTATTTACTGGGCTGTCTGAGCAGCTTTTGGCAGCCAAGTGGTGGGCCCAGGTTAAGATCCGAGTGGACCATGGCAAACTACCCCACATGAGGTCCATAATGACCTAACATGCATGTAGGGTTGGTCGATCCAGGCACTGCCTATGGTGGAAAACCCAAGAGAATGAGCCTGTTCACGTTCTAAGCATTCTCTAGGTGATAGCACTGGGCGATGCAGACATCACCCAGAGAATTAAAATGGACTGTTCCGCAGATCAGACCAACTTCCACATATGGACTATAAACAGTGTAAGGAGGTGAAAAATGACCAAAATACCCCTCCTCACATCTGTCCACAATTATGTATACCTTGGGTACCCAAGTGGGCCCCGCAGGGTTTGAAACCTTGTCTATGTTAGTCCTGCAGCACTGCTGACCTTGGGACTGTATTATAAGATTGTTAGGACCTTGAACCATGTACTACAGTGGTAAAATACCCTACTGACCCTAAACCACATTCTCCGGATGATGCACAAGGACATTGGCCTAAAGCCCAATGCAAGGCCCAGAGAATTCTCAGTGATCTCAGACTGAGTATTGAGTCAGACCAATGAGTCTAGATCAGCACCAGGACATCCAAGAACAATTTTAAATGTTAATAATACATGTCTCATCTAACACTTTAGGATTTGATTTCGTACTCGAGGTGCACAACCAGATGCCCGTCGGAACTGAACAAACAACTGAACCAGTAGGATCAAACCAAGGTGAGTGGAATTACACCATGAGTGTAGGTGTAACATGACTGATGAGTCATGATAAAAATAACAACAATATTTACCGTCTTTAATTACTTTAAATTGTTTTATATTCTCATTTGAATTTTGAATCTTATCTGATGGACATTGGAAATGAATGATAATTCTTATACATGGAATTGCTAGATTAGATGCCATAGCCAGCTTGGAAATGAGGCATGTGGTAACTCATAGAATGGGATGCAGTTGACACCACCCGACTCATACGATGTCATATAGGCATGGGGCTAGAGTTTCATCACCTGTGCTACGCACCCTTGCCAACAGGGGTTAAGGTGTTGGATGCCTGTGGAAGCGACCGAATAATCCTTGAGCTATATGCCGAGTTTTAAGCCACAATTCAATTATGAGCTATATGCTGGGCTTAAAACCATAATAAGGAAAAGAAATGTGATTATGAGCTATATGCCGGGCCTTAAGCAACAATTCAATTACGAGCTATATGCCAGGCTTTATGCCATAATATAATTCAAAAAAAAGGGAAAAGAATTGAGCTAAATGCCGACGGTTACCTCACAGCTTAATCGCAGAGGGCTGGTCGGGCTGACCTAGGAATGAATGCGGGAGCTGACTGGTCTTCTCCGACAACTCAATGGGTATATCGCAAGAAGGGGCTAGAGGCCCGCTCCAGGGATACATGTATTGGGGATTGTAGTAGCACTAACCCGCCTTAGTTGTGATGTTAGGTGGCTAATAAATAAAATGAATTGCACCTTATGTAGGACTCATTTGGTTGTGCTTGCATGTGCATGCATGGTTTATATTTGATTCATGAGCTCAGTGGATCTCACACTCTTGTATACTCTCTTTTAGCTGATTTTGCAGGCACTAGTTTGCCAATGGGTAAGGAAGCTGTCAATGGAATTGTAGATCTTCCTCATCTCGTTGCTCAGTGACGGTTTTGTTATGATTTAAGTTTCTTTCTTTTAAGAAGTGTAATTACCAAGATGATGTACTCATTGAACATAAATGGATATGTATATGGTATAACACAGGTATTTGGGATTTTATTTTAAGTGATATAGATCATCTGTGGGTAGTTCGATCTTCCATTGCACTCTGATATCTTTTAATGATCTTTTCCCTCATTGTGTGGTTTGTGACGTGTAAGTACTGCTTTTTGATCCTTGGGGATTGGGGGATGTCGTAGGATGTCCAGGTCACTTGCCTAAATCCTCCCAGGGGTGGTTTGACATGTGATAAAGTGGTATCAGAGCGAGAAGCTCTATTTACATTCACAAACAACGAAAGTAGAATGGTGGGTGGTCTAAAGACAAAGAAATAAAAGTTTTCAGAAAACATCAAAATAAAGAAGTGGAAGAACATAGTAGGAGACTAGCTAGGTAAAAAAGCCGATAACTTTATAATTGAAGAGGAATAAACTTTTACATCCGGAAAGAAAACTAGAGGTACTACTTTCGAACTACAACTTAGAAAGAAAAGTACAACTGATACAAAAAAAAAAAAAAATCCCAGCCTATCTTTGTGCTTACTCCCATTGTATTATTTATAAATTTCTATGTTTTTGATTACGCATTTCTATACATACGATGTTTTACTATTATGTTGTACCATAGAAAATGATAGCTTGTACGCATAGGTATCAATTTAGAACCTTGCTTAGTTAGAAAATGTAGATTTATTAATGCCCAAGGTTCCTTTCCAGAGAAACGACCATGGTTAACAAAAGATCCAACGGGGGTGGTCGTCGTGGAAGAGGCCCTCGATTTGTTCTAGAAATTGAACTACTGAATGGAGTCGAAGCTCAAAACTTTGAAGTGTCAGTCACTTCGGCAAGGATGCCCGGGGGCCTTCCAAATCCGGTGCCTGCGACCCCTCTGGCTCCTACCACCGCACCACCTCCGGCTATGACTGTCGGTGAACTGAATACCATCGTAGCAAACATGATGCGGATCATGCAACAACAACAAGAAATGCTGGCCCATATGACCACTTAGTTTACGACCATGATGCAGTAGCAAGCGATGCCACCAGCCAATCAACCTCCACAATTTCCACCTTTGGTGCCTCGGCATGCCGTAGACAACTCCACTGCTAGGGTAATGGAGAGGTTCAAGAAACTTCAGCCGCCCGCTTTTTCCAAGATTGGCTTGGAGGCGATGTTACCGGAGAGATGGATTAGTACTTGGAAAAAGCCTTCACTATATTAGAATGTATCGATGCCCAGAAGATGATGTCCATCGGGTACCAGTTGCAGAATGAGGCTGAAGCATGGTGGAAGCCGACGCGACCAAATTTGGAGGTGACTCATCCCAACCCCACTTGGGATCAGTTCAAGGAAGTCTTCTTTAAAAATTATTTTCCCAAGAGCTTCAGGGATAAGAAGGAAGCTGAATTCTCTACCCTTGTACAAGGATCGAAGACAATGTTAGATTACCAGCAGCAGTATGAGGATTTGTTCCATTTCGCACTGAAACATATGAATGGGGAGGCTAGCAAAATGAAGAAATTTTAAAAGGGGCTCAAGCCTGAGATCGGGTCCATCCTGTCAGTCATGGATATTCAAACCTATGCACAGATGGTCGATAAAGCCAAGACGATAGAAGATAGACTGAACGAGGGGACCACAGTATCAACGGGGCTAGGCAAGGGGCTTAACGCCTTTCAAAATTTAGAGTGGCCCAACAAGACCTTCCGAGGATCTAGCTTAAGCCCTAGCCTGGCACAGAACCGTGGGCTTGAAATGGATCAAGCATATTGACCCATTCACCCAACATTCGAACAGCCTACATAGTATTATCACCATGCTTCAAGCTAATCGGCATAATTTACCACTGCGCCCCAACCGTCTAAGTCGAACAACCGATGCTATGTCTGCAAGCAGCCTGGACACATGGCTAGGGATTATCGTCATCGCAGATTTTGTACGCAACGACGAGATCCACCACCTACTCAGCCTTTCTCATCCCAAAGTAATAGAGTCCAAAAATAAGTATGTGCCTTGGACACAAGGGAAGCTGAGGCAAATTCAAAATAATAACAAGTACTCTACCCATATCATCCTCACCTGTTCGAGTATTATTCTGATTGTGGCGCATTACACTCTTTCGTTCTACTAAGTTTTCTGATAAGAGGAAGGTGCCCTCGAAGAACTTAGAACACAAATGGGTGGTTAGCATTGTTATTTGAAACGTTGCAAAATTAAATGAAGATTATAGACCCTGACCATTTGGAAATTCTATATTCGTAAATAGATTCTGGGAGGACGATAAAAGACTGTAGGCGAGTAGTTAGGTCTTGGTAAAGCATTATCCGTAAACTGAACGAATAGAACATTCCAGACAGGATTAAGGAAAGTGTGAAGTATACTAGGTGGTTGGAAGTGAATAACAGAGGTGAAGGAATTAAGTTGGTGACAATGACGGAAATGGGTGTTTGTATAACCAAGAACAACCAAGATCAAGATGAAACTGGAACTAAAGGATCCGACAAAATCTTGCTCAACAATAGGTATGAAGGGGGTAATGGGTCACCGAATGTCCCCTCCGTTATTGGGAGCGAACAATAAGGATTCCATCAATATCCCAATTCATCCTAAAGTTGAGACTAGGTATTGGGAAACAAAAAGTTAAAGTGTTCATAGGAAGAGCCGTGTAGGAAAGATGGTGTAGACTTATACCACACAACCCAAAGCAGTAGAAATATAGATTAATAGGCAAAATATGCGGGGGTAGTTGGATCGTTTGACTTCCTTAAGGTATATGTTGGGAGTTCGATTTTCCTTAGGCCCTTAAGATCAAGCTGGACCTTAGATCAATCAAACCCAGGAGTAATTTGGATGACTTGTTGAGAGTTGGTTATGTTTGAGGACCAAATCTTTATAGCTCAATAGAAGCAATGAGCAATGCCGATACAAGACAAAAGGGCTTGAAGTACGTCCTGGGCAATCAAGTATTTCCTTGGGAATCACCAACCAAAGGGGTGGTGCGATTTGATAAGAAAGCGAAGTTGAATCCGAGAATCATGACCTGTGGTGTACTGATTGGCAGAAGTCCATGACGTATTCCATTCATCAATGTTGAAGAAGTACCTCCCAAACTCGACTCATGTCTTGACTTAGGAACCACTTAGGCTCGCTGCCGCCATAACTCGTCAAGAGAAACCCGAAGAGAATGTGGGATGGGAGAAGCACAAACTCCATAACCGGATTATCTTGTTGTAAAGGTACTGTGGGATGGTTGGCTGGATCAAGGAATGTCCGGTTGATGAGAAAATGAAAGGCAGTCAGAGTATCCTCATCTACTTGAACCCCTAGACACGTCCAATTTCGAGGATGAAATTTTTATAAGGTTGGGGGAATGTTAAACCCGTGCCAAAAAATGTGGGCTAATTTGAAATTTTGTTGGAAGTCCGGAACCCGAGGTCAAAGCTACCAGTACACTATGGTGCATTGAACCCATGGTTGATCATAATGAGGTAGCCCCATTGGTGAGGATCTACATACCATTAAGAAGGCAAGCACCAACTCCTTGTGACTGTACAGCTCACCACCAAATGTACAGGCTAAGGAAGGTACCATCCCTTGATTCTAGGGCCCTTGGACTTAATCCTAGTTCTAGGATAAACTAATGATGACCCTCATCACCTTAATGTTCTAGATAAAACATTTTTAGACCCGAACATCAATTTGCATGATTGATTTTATGATGAGAACCCAATTCCATACATACATCTTAAATCCCAACATAAATGATAAATTCAGCTAATTTACAAATTGAACTTCTCTTAGTTAAAATAATATAACTCCACCACCCAAACTCCATTTGTGTTAGTTCTAATTTTCCTAGAAACTAGACTCATAGGGATGCATTTTGTTAGAAGACACCATTGCCTAGTTATGTCTCTAAGTTAGTTAAAACTTCATTTCAAGTTGCTGTCAAAATCGGATCCTGCTGTCTTGATAGGTTGACCTTTGTATAATAAAAATAACATAACTTCATAATCCAATCTTCATTTTCTTTGATTCTAGTTTTTCTAGAAACTAGATTCATAGAGCTTCATTTTCTTAGAAGGAACTATGATCCAATTATGTCTCTAAATGAACTGAAATTTAATTTCAATCCAAACAAATTCTGCAAATGAATTCTCTGAGAGATGCACACATCACCTAGAGACATCGCCCAAAGTGGGAAAATGTAGTATTTTAATATGCAGATGTGTGGGGACCACCCATATTGGCCATGAACACCCTCCATAGGTTGAAGGGAGTCTTGGGAACCACCATATACCCCTGGACCCCTGTGGACCCCACCAGAGTGCCCAGAATGGCTGAGAATCAGTCTAAAAATACATTCTTGAAATGGGCCTAAGCAGCCAAACAGGCCTTAGTAGAGGGCCGGCCTATAAATAGAGGACCCCAACTCAGTTTTAGAACCTATTTCACTGCTAAAACCGTAGGAGAGAAGAGGAGAGAAAAGAGAGAGAAGGAGAGGAAGAAGGAAGAGAAGGAGAAGAAGGGGAGGAGCTCACCCTTGCATCTAATCTGTCCTAGCAACCATCTTAGATCATTTCAGGTATAAGACTATACCTACATGTGCTGCTGTACTACTGTTACTGTTCATCTCCCTAGATCCCTGCTGTTTCGATGAATTTCTGGCCATGGGCATCCCAAAACAGCTGGGGACTGCCATGAGCTGCCTCAGATCCAACATGCAAACATGTTGCATGGAAGATCTGAGGATTATTTAGGTGTTTTTGCTGCTGTTTTATATTGGAAACTGAAATCAGTCCCTGTGGCGGGCTGCACTGCCTTATTGCACCTAGATCTGGCAGTTTGGGCTTGGATCTGTGCATACATGCTAGTGATGAGCACATTTATGTGTGAAATCTTTGGGCCATAGAGCATCCATTTTTATACTTGGAACGGAGTTACTCGAGGTTTTTGTTTTTGTTTTTAGGTTTTAGGTGAATTCTTGTGAAAATGGAGCAAATGATGCTAAGGAAACGTTTTTAAGCTGTTTAGTGGTGTTTAGCAGTAACCGGAAGCGCTCAAGAGTCGAGAAAATCAAGTTTGGATTGAGCACTGAAAGAATCATGCCAATTAGTCAAATTTGAATGAGATTACAGTGGTCCCCTTAGTATAATTTTGAGGTGTTAATAGTATGGATGCGTAGCCCATCGAGTCAGCTTCGCAACGGTTCAAACGGCACTTGATTCCAAGTTAAAACGAAGAAGTTACGGCCGTTTCCGTAACGACGCGCGAAAATGGTCTATAGGGGTTTATTTATAATTATCAAAAATCGGCTGGGGACAAACTAAAACGAAAGTTCGGATTTGAGAGGCTTTAACACAATTATCAGAAGTTATCTTTCCTGTTAGCCAAAAGATTCCATTTGGAAGGCTCTGGAGTAGTCCAACTTCAACTTGAGATATCTTGGGCTCCAGAACTCCAAATTGGACGAAATTTGGGTCTATTTTTGGTGATTTTTCACAAGAAATGCAATAGTGAGGCCTATATAAGCACCCCATGCTCCACGTTTTTTGAAGGACAGAATGGATATTTTATTTATTGTGAGTGGAATCCTAGTCATCACCCTTATTCTATCTCTCCTTCAACTTTTCAAGGGCACTTTTGGAATTGTACTATGAATAGATTTTTTTTTAAAATATTATCTTATCCATGGAAGGTCGAAAAGTCAAAGATGCCTTGATTTCATTGCTTGGAGAAGACACCTACAAGGAAAAGGAAGCACAAGTTAGAATTAGAAAGTTACTTTTGATAAATAGAAGGTTTATGTAGCTAGGATTTTTATCTCTCTTAGTTTCTATTTTTTTTTTCCTTTTTCTTAGGATTCAAGGCATTATAAAGGAGGAAGGAGAAGAAAATATTCTCTTTTCTCAGGGAATATTTCTCCTACCACTTCCCTCTTCTCTCTTCTCCTCTCTTCCCCCTATAAATACCCCTACCCTCTCCTTTGTAATAGAATTCAATTAATTAATGAAATTTCTTCTTTTCTTCTTCTAGTTTTTGGCTTTATAAGTTATAGTTTGATTCATGCTTTAATTTTATGTCTTCAATATGATTGTAATAATTCTAGTTTAATTTCAAGCTTTCTAGTCTAAGTTCCTAAGTTGATGACAAGACTTGAAGATTTAGAAGAGGAAGTCATGCAAGGTTTGTTCAAGTATTCAAGCTCTTCACTTACATTCACTTGGAGATCCGTTAGTTTAATTGTCGTTAGTTTAATTCAAGATTTTAATTAATTTGGTTCACTTTGCATTACTTTTAAGTGAGTAAAATAGAGTAGCGTACATCTCCTTGAGTTCGATCCGTAGCTACAATTGATCCGTACGCTTGCGGTTATTATTTTTTACAAACAAGTTTTTGGCGCCGTTTCCGGGGAGATTATTGTCCACTTTATTTTTTTGATTTTTAAGTAATTCGGAGTGTTTAGTTTCTTCTCTTTTCCTTTTCTTCTAAAAAAAAAAAATCAGTTTTTGAAAACCTCATCTTGTTTCAAAGACTGTGCACCCAATCTAAAGTCCTTTATATGCCCAAACCAGGATTTGGTTACCTATGACGCTGCATCTTGACTTGGTTGGGTGAATTGGCATGTGACTTATCTTTGGAGGTGACGAACTTTGATAACAGGAAAGCGACATAGTGAGTGCTTTTGTTTGTGATTTTTTATAGTCCTTTTATTTTTCTTTAAATCCAAAAAATATATATATATATATTTTAGGGAGACCTTAATTTTGGATAGGTGGTTAGTTTATGCATGTCTGGAATAATGGAGGTGCACCTCCTCCTATGACTTTGGGGGAATGGTGGAAACAGGCTAAGGCAATCATGACTTTGGGGGAAAGGTTTAAACAGGCTAGGGCGGCCAAAAGTAGTGAGTTAGAGAACCACTTTGCACCACCCCAGTACAATTTCGTTCCCCAACCCAACTATGGGCTTTCAGAAAATTTTGATTGGTCTCATCCCTAGGCTATCCATGTTATGAACGGATGCCCTAATTTTTATGGGGGTAGCTATGGTGATGAGAATGTGAGTCCTCTATTTCAGTATACTTTTTTTTGCACTTATAATCAGGGGTGGAGTGATCATCCCAATTTCTCATGCGATCAATGGACTAATCAAGTTGGACCACCCAATTTCCAGTACCATGGTTAGTTTAGTCCTCCAATGCCCAACCCTCCATTGAATCTCAATGAGCCACCTCTCCTTACACCGTATCAACAACCCCCTGAGTTTCAAAACATGGGTGGGGAGGCCAGAAGGAGTGAGCTTGAGAGGAACATTGCCCTTTTCGTAGAAACTAGTAATAGAATGGAGAAGCAACTCTTTCAACTAATCACCATGTTACGGGAGGAGAAAATGGTACATTATCTAGTCAGCCTAAACCTAATCTATGTTACCAGATTTCAGTGCAGAATGAACGGCCCCATACCCAGTTTAATGATGTTGAAAATCCACCACCCCAATTTGAAGTTAATGAGAGTCACCCCCAACAAAATGATTTTCAAGATGATTTAATTGTTGAGACTGAGTTTCTTGAAAATGTTAGTAAAGCAAAGTTTGATGAGCCACCTGGGGAAGTACAACTTTTGCCTGAAATTTTTGATCTTAGTGCACCTAGTGTTTCTACTGATTTAGAATCAGATTTTCATGATAGCATAGAAACCCAGGAAATTCGATCTCCCCCTCTCTCTTTGGAAAACCCAGATAATTGTCATTTTAAAAATTCAATTGTCTCGTATATTGATTGATCCAAACCTCCTAGGTTTGATATTTTATTGAAGAGGATAATGTTAGTCATGATGCTCTTCAAGCGTATTATCGTGATCCTTATTTGGCAAACCAAGTTATGCAAAGGGCGGATAGTTTTATTGCTAGGATTGATTTGAGTAAACCTCCCATTTCTTATGATTATCTTGATGAGGTTACTGATATTCATGATCCTTTTGATGCTTACTGTGATCCATTCCTGGTTGGTTTTTGCGATAATGACATGCATTCTGCATTGACCAAGGGAAGGAATGGGAGGATTTGTCTACAAGGACTATTTCTCACTACCTTCATTTTTCACTGTGCCATAAGGACAGATTTTCCTGTTGAAAATTTATCACTTGTGCTTAACTTCCATATTATTTCTCGCTTTACTAAAATTCATGGTCGAGTGTTTTCTGGTTCTGAAACTCTTTCTACATTTACCGGCCATGGATTGAGATTTCTGTTGCTGCCCCTAGCATTTTTTGTAGAGCTCACGACTCTTCATAATCCTCCTTGTTGTTTATATCTGGTAAGCCCCTTCATCTCTTCCCTTGTCCTTATTCTTTATTTTCTGTATGCATTAAGGACACTGCATGAATTAAGTGTGGGGGGGGGGGTTGGACTTAATTGGTGAATTTTGATTGTAGCGGTAGTTTGGTTTTGTGCATACTTTTCTTTGATTGCGAAGTGAGAGAAAGAGGGAATTAGGAGCCCTAGCATGCGAAATAATAAAAAAAAATGCCTTTTCAATGACGGTAATTGGTATGTATCTAGTGAGAGGGACTGAATTAGAAAATATGAGTATTATTTCGTTTGATGGTTAGATTCCTCTATGTGTTTTATGGATCCCTTGATCTTTTGGCTAATAGTTGAGACCAATTTGTTTGTGGCAAGGCAAGGCATGAAAGTGAAAGTGAAAGTGGATGAAAAAAAAAAAAAAAAAAAAGAAAGAAAAAAAAAATAAGAAAGAAAAGTGGAATTCCTTGGGACTAGACAGGGCACTATTGCCTCAGGAAGCAGGGTGACTTGTTCGAAATTCCTTGGAAGGAAACTCAAAAAAAAAACTCTTGCAGCAATGTCTCAAAGTCTTTATAGATACATGCAAAAAGCGAAGCTACCAAGTATTTGGGTGTTTGGTGTATGCTCCACCATGTCATTCAGGGATAGTAGTGGAGTAAAAATAGAGTTTACTGTTATGAAAGAAAAGCTATTGCCTAAATGCCTGAAAAGAAAGTATGGTCAAAAATGCTCAAAGCCTAAGTCTTTGGTTCCATCGATGCTAAGAGTGGTTTACCTAAAGGTGAGTAGTGTTCAGAAGATATGAGGAGATCCCTTAATCTTGATGCATGCTTGTTACTTGAATTGATGTGGGGTGATAAAATTCAAGTGTGGGGGAATCTTTGCCTCTTTGATCTTTAGTTGAACATTCTTAGAGCTTGTGTGCACTTTCCTACTTATGCCATGATTAAAATTTGCAGCATATTTTTGATTTATTGAATTTTGGGTGTACATTCACTGCAAACACCCACAAGACAAAACTCGTCCACTAGGGGTAACCTAGGGATTTAAAGGCTTGTTGCACATGTCAAGTGCAACCGTGATTCTTACGAAAGTGAGTTAGAATTTTTGCATTCTAGATTAGTTTTTTATTTTTGTTTACTTGAGGACAAGTAACGTTTAAGTGTGGGGGAATCTGATGAGCACATTTATATGTAAAATCTTAAGGCCATAAATCATGCATTTTTATACTTGGAATGGAGCTACTCGAGGTTTTTGTTTGTGTTTTCAGGTTTTAGGTGAATTCTTGTGAAAATGGAACAAATGATGCTAGGAAAACTTTTTTAAGCTGTTTAGTGGTGTTTGCCAGTAACTGAAAGCGTCTAGGAGTCGAGAAAATCAAGTTTGGATTGAGCACTGAAAGAATCATGCCAATTAGTCAAATTTGAATGTGATTACAGTGGGCTTTTTAGTATAATTTTGAGGTGTTAATAGTATGGATGTGTAGCCCATTGAGTCAGCTTCACAACGGTTCAAACGGCACTTGATTCTGAGTTGAACGAAGAAGTTACAGCCGTTTCCTTAACGACGCGCGAAAATGGTCTGTAGGGCTTTATTTGTAATTATCGAAAATTGGCTGGGGACAAAGTAAAACAGAAGTTCGGAGTCGAGGGGCTTAGCGCATTTATCAGAAGTTATCTTTCCTGTTAGTCGAAAGATTCCATTTGGAAGGCTCTGGAGCAGTCCAATTTCAACTTGAGATATCTTGGGCTCCCGAACTCCAAATTGGACGAAATTTGGGTCTATTTTGGGTGATTTTTCACAAGAAATGCAATAGTGAGGCCTATATAACCACCCCATGCTCCACGTTTTTTGAAGGATAGAATGGGTATTTTATTTATTGTAAGTAAAATCCTAATCATCACCCTTATTCTCTCTCTCTAACTTTCTAATGGCACTTTTGGAATTGTACTATGGATATATTTCTTTTGAAAAAACATATTCTCTTATCCATGGAAGATTGAAAAGTCAAAGATGCCTTGATCTCATTGTTTGGAGAAGACACCTACAAGGAAAAGGAAGCACAAGTTAGAATTAGAAAGTTACTTTTTGATAAATAGAAAATTTGTGTCTAGGATTTTTATCTCTCTTAGTTTCTATTTTTTTTTCTTTTTCTTAGGATTCAAGGTATTGTAAAGGAGGAAGGAGAAGAGAATATTCTCTTTTCTTAGGGAATATTTCTCCTACCACTTCCCTCTTCTCTCTTCTCCTCTCTTCCCCCTATAAATATCCCTACCCTCTCCTTTGTAATAGAGTTCAATTAGTTAGTGAAATTTCTTCTTTTCTTCTTCTAGTTTTTGGCTTTCTAAGTTCTAGTTTGATTTTATGATTTCAATTCCATGGTTGTAATGCTTTTGATTCATGCTTTAATTTTATGTCTTCAATATTGTTGTAATAATTCTAGTTTAGTTTCAAGCTTTCTAGTCTAGGCTTCTAAATTCTAGTGAGAAGATTTAGAAGACTTGGAAAAGAAAGCCATGGTAGGATTATTCAAGTGCTCAAGCTTCATCAAATTACATTCATGCAAGGATTAATTAGCTCATGCAATTCAACTTTGGTAGAAGGGAGTATCAATTTCTTATTTTTAATTTTGTGTTCTTCTTCTTCTTAACCTATTGATTCTTCTAGTTTCTAATTTCTTCTTCTTAATCTCTACCTCTTTCTTCTTCTAGTGGTTTTATTTTATTAGTATTTTTATCTCCATTAATTCCTCTATTCTATTAGGAATATTCATTCTCCATTATTTTTATTTTCATTCTCATTCTCTATCTCTCTAATTCAATCATGCTTTTAAGACTTTTATTTTTTTTTATTCACTATTATCATCATGCATTGTGGTAGGACTTTAATTTAATTACTTTTGTTTATTTTTCAGATTTGGTAGCGCAATTTCAAGTGTGATATCAACTTCAATCCGGTTCAAGCTTCAATTAGTTAGTTCTATTTCTTTGATTTTTAGTTTTTAATTGAGTGGTTGTGGCAATTTAATTCCTCCAATTTCGTCAATCCGCGTTAGATGCATAATAGGTTAGATGGATGTGTGTTAGGCCATAGATGCTTGTGAGTTAGGATCCTTAGTTTAATTTCCGTTAGTTTAATTTAATAATTTAATTAATTTGGTTCACTTTACATTACTTTTAAGTGAGTAAAATAGAGTGGCGTACATCTCCTTGAGTTCAACCCGTAGCTACGATTGATCCGTACGCTTGCAGTTATTATTTCTTGCAAACATCTAGCCCTTGCCTGGATCTTGGTAGGGACAGCATACTACCATAATTATACATGTGAATCTGCCCTTGCATGCAACCCAATCCATGCCCATATGTTGAAACACAGCTGGGTTACTATTCATTGAGCTGTCTGGGCAGCTTCTGGCAGCCAAGTGGTGGGCCCAGGTCAAAATCCGAGTGGACCATGGCAAACTACCCCATATAAGGTCCATAATGACCTAACATGCATGTAGGGTGGATCAAGGCACTGCCTATGGTGCAAAACCCAAGAAAATGAGCCTGTTTACGTTCTAAGCATTCTCTAGGTGATAGCACTGGGCGATGCACACATCACCTAGAGACATCACCCAGAGAATTAAAATGGACTATTTTGCAGATCAGACCAAGGGGCTTCCATATATGGACTATAAATAGTGTATGGAGGTGGAAAATGACCAAAATACCCCTCCTCACATCTGTCCACAATTATGTA
The DNA here is from genome assembly GCF_018873765.1 of Telopea speciosissima. Taxonomy (NCBI): domain Eukaryota; kingdom Viridiplantae; phylum Streptophyta; class Magnoliopsida; order Proteales; family Proteaceae; genus Telopea; species Telopea speciosissima. Next base: position 42,899,825 of record NC_057916.1, read on the forward strand.
TACCTTGGGTACCCAAGTGAGCCCCGCAAGGCTTGGAAACCCTGTCTATGTTGGTCCTGCAGCACTGCTGACCTTGGGTCTGTATTATAAGACTGTTGGGACCTTCAACCATGTACTACAGTGGTAAAATACCCTATTGACCCTAAGCCACATTCTCCGGATGATGCACTGGGACCTAGGCCTAAAGCCCAATGCAAGGCCCAGAGAATCCCCAGTGATCTCGGACTGAGCACCAAGTCAGACCAATGACTCTAGATCAACACTAGGACATACAAGAACAATTTTAAATGTTAATAATACATGTCTGATCTAACACTTTAGGATTTGATTCCGTACTCGAGGTGCACAGTCAGATACCGGCCAGAACTGAACAAACAACTGAACCAGTAGGATCAAACCAAGGTGAGTGGAATTACACCATGAGTGTAGGTGTAACATGACTGATGGGTCATGATAACAACAATAACAATATTTACTATCTTTAATTACTTTAAATTTTTTTATATTCTCATTTGAATTCTGAATCTTATCTGATGGACATTGGAAATGGATGATAATGCTTATACGTGGAATTGCTAGATTAGATGTCATAGCCGGCTTGGAAATGAGGCTTGTGGTAGCCCGTAGAATGGGGTGCGATTGACACCACCCGACTCATAGGATGCCATACAGACATGGGGCTAGAGTTTCATCACTCGTGCTAGCACCCTTACCAACAAGGGTTAAGGTGTTGGATGCCTGTGAGAGCGACCGTATAATCCTTAAGCTATATACCGGGTTTTAAGCCACAATTCCATTATGAGCTATATGCCGGGCTTAAAACCGTAATAAGGAAAAGAAATGTGATTATGAGCTATATGCCGGGCTTTAAGTCACAATTCAATTACGAGCTATATGTCGGGCTTTAATCCACAATTCAATTACGAGCTATATGCCAGGCTTTATGCCACAATATAATTCAAAAAATAAGGAAAAAGAATTGAGCTAAATGCTGACGGTTACCTCATAGGTTAATCGCAGAGGGCTGGTCAGGCTGACCTAGGAATGAATGCGGGAGCCGACTAGTCTTCTCCGACAACTCAATGGGTGTATCGAGGGAAGGGGCTAGAGGCCCGCACCAGGGATACATGTATTGAAGATTGTAGTAGCACTAGCCCACCTTAGTTATGATGTTAGGTGGCTAATAAATAAAATGAATTGCACCTCATGTAGGACTCATTTGGTTGTGCTTGCATGTGCATGCATGATTTATATTTCATTCACGGGCTCGGTGGAGCTCATACTCTTGTATATTCTCTTTTAACTGATTTTACAGGCACTGGTTTGCTAATAGGCGAGGAAGCTGTCGATGGAATTGTAGATCTTCCTTATCTCGTAGCTTAGAGACGATTTTGTTATGATTTAAGTTTCTTTCTTTTAAGAAATGTAATTACCAAGATGATGTACTCATTGAACATAAATGGATAAGTATATGGTATAACATAGGTATTTGGGATTTTATTTTAAGTGATATAGATCATCTATGGGTAGTTTGATCTTCCGTTGCACTCTAATATCTTTTTATGATCTTTTTCCTCATTGTGTGGTTTGTGACGTGTAAGTACTGCTTCTTGATCCTTGGGGATTGGCGGATGTCGTAGGATGTCCAGGTCACTTGCCTAAATCCTCCCAGGGGGTGGTTTGGGGTGTGACACACTCAGTCTAGAGTTCAAGCACATAACAGCATGGTATCAGAACCAGGCATGGTCGACCAATGCTTGGAGCGATTAGAGACAGAGATCCGAACCCTTATAGCCACACAAGATCAAAAGTTCAAAGACAAAATGGAGTCGATGCAGAAATTATTTATTGCGGTCAACACTAGGCTGGACAGCGTTACTGTAAGCCGTGAACACAGTGAGAGCTCTTACCATAACCTTCAACATGAAGGTAGAAGAACCTTCACCGGGCTGACTAGCGGGACGGGAGCAACTGGTGCAATGCTGCCCAAAGTTTTAAAGTTTGTTTTTCCTAAGTACAATGATGAGAACAATCCGACCAGCTACGTTTGCCATGCTGATCAAATTTTTGAGTACCATCGAATGCCCGTGGAGGAACGTGTTCCATTAGCATCATGGAATCTTGAGGGTGATGCCCAATTATGGTACCAACTCCTCAAGGAAGAACGCGAGAATGCACCTATCAATTGGCATGAATTTAAGGAGGAAATCTTTGTGAGGTATGGCCCATCCTGTTACCAAGATTTTTTTGGTGAGCTAACAAAGCTTCGGTAAACTGAGACGGTGAGGGAATATCAAAACCAGTTTACTAAGTTGTTGTTACGAGCAGGGAAACTCACACAAGAGCAACAAGTGGGGTGTTTTATTAGTGGCCTGAAGGATGATTTGATGGTTGATGTCCAAGCTTGCAAGCCTGTTACACTATTGGTGGCGATAGGGTTGGCTCGATTGTATGAGGCTCGTGATCAATCCACTAAACAATTGTCCTCTCTTGGAGACAGCGGCTCAATGATGCCGATTAAGACACTATCTCCGACAAAATTAAGCAAATGTCGAGCTAAAGGTTTATGCTTCAATTGTAATGAGAAATTTGGCCCTAGCCATCGTTGCTTATCGAAGGGAGCTGGTCAGATGATGAAGTTGCTAAACCTGGTGAGACCGAGTTGGACAAGGGATGATGAAGATGAGGTTCCCTGTAGTCACCTTTGGGGACAAGGGTTCAATTTAGAGAGGAGGAATGTTATTTCCTTGTAAGCCACGTAGTGGCAGTAGGCTATTATTTAGGAAGTTGTTAATTAAAGGTGGGGTCTTGTAGCCATGTTGCATGTCCTTGCAGTGAAGTAGAGTGGTTTAGGATTGTTAGTGGGGTTGAGTGAGTCATGGGTTAGTTGAGTATTTTTAGGGATGTTATCAAGTGGGGTTAATTGTGGGGATATCACATTCATTTAGGAGTTTGTTACTAGTTAATGTGTTCTATTTTTATGTAATCAGTTTATCTCTGAAGGGTTATCAGTTATCAAGTATTTGTTTATGCATTGGAGATTATAGTTCTCTTGAATGAACTATCTTTATTGTTGCTCCTCTTACTTTGGTTTCACTGTATTAAAATAGGTAGGAACAAGCAGAAGGGTTGGAACAAGGGGCTTAGGGACTTAACTTTCGAGAGTATCCTAGGACCTTTGGACTCTTCAATCTGCTACACTCGGTCTAGAGTTCAAGCACATAATAGCTTGGTATCAGAGCTAGGGATGGCCGACCAATGCTTGGAACGATTAGAGACAGAGATGGGAACCCTTGCAGCCGCACAAGATCAAAAGTTTAAAGAGCTAATGGAGTCAATGCAGAAAATGTTTGTTGCAGTCAACACTAGGCTGGACAGCATTACTGCAAGCCATGAATATAGCGAGAGCTCTCAACACAACCTTCAACATGAAGGTGGAAAAACCTTCACCGGACCGACTAATGGGACAGGAGCCACTGGTGCAGTACTGCCCAAAGTTGTGAAGCTGGATTTTTCTGAGTATAATGGTGAGGACAATTCGACCAGCTGGGATTATCGTGTTGATCAGTTTTGGTAGTACCATCAAATGCCCGTGGATGAATGTGTTCCATTAGCATTATGGAACCTTGAAGGTGATGCCCAATTGTGGTACCAACTCCTCAAGGAAGAACGTGATACTGCACCTATCAATTGGCATGAATTTAAGGAGGAAATCTTCGTGAGGTATGACCAATGTTACAGCTTGGCTTTTTCGACCCGAACCATAACCCCAATCCGATGGTAGGTCCAGAATTTGAAGTTGTAGCCTTGTATACATTTTGGAGTACCGATTTGATGTTCGAATGGGTGGAAGATGAAGAAGGAATCCTGGTGGTAACCCTTCGTCTATCGGTAAACGGCGCGCGTACCTCCCCCATGCAATTGCAAAATTCACAAACAAATGTACAATTCTGGGTAAGCGACCCTGACCATGTTTTTAGATATTTAGAGCATGAAAACATTGTTAGAAATGTGTTTGTACGTGAAACCGCCAAAGCTCGAGACGTTCTGACACTTGGACAGCATATAAAACACACTCTGGTGGATCCCTCTGGTCAACCACTTATATCAACCAGAGCTACTATTACTACAGATTTTTGTCTAGGGAGTACGAGACCCGATGCCTCAAGTCGGAGATCTGCCGCCACGTCCCATTTAGCTTGTTGGAATGTTTCCCCAACAACATTGGTATGCGAGACCCGCTTAACTAACCCTCGTACACTAAATCGACTAATTAATTATTTTAGAATTAAATGGGATATGACCAAACTAACCCTCTAACCCATAATCTATATAAACCAAAATCCATCACTGTTCACTCCTCTTCAACCCTAAACGATAGAAGCTAAGAGAAGAAGAGAGAAACTAAGAAGAAGAAGAAGAAGAAGAAGAGAAGAGGAAAGCTTTGGAGACCAAATTCTGAATTTGGTAAGAGATCCATCATCCACTCCTCCCTCCATCTCAGCCTAAATGTTCCTTCAATCATTTCCTCTTTGTAATCTACTTATAAATTTTGTTCAGCTTCTATATACATGATTGAAGAGGGAAATCCATCCAATTATCTCTAAGCAGCAACTACTGTAAGGTAACTTCTACCGTTTCCATGAATCCTTCATTGATTCTCCTTCCTTACCATGATTCTTGTGCTAAAGCCATCTCTGATGTGGAAACTAAACACTCTACTTCATGTGTGTGGATTTACTTGGAAGGTTGCTTAATTTGGTCAAGTCTTCTCCATACATGTTTAAGTTCTATTAGGAGGCTTCACTTTGTTCATAGTTTGAAGGTGTTTCTATCAGTTAGCACCCTGTTAGGCTTAACCATGCTTTATAAATTAATTTCCAGCCATGCTTAGTTAGTTTGATTCATGTAAAACTCAGATTTCTTTCATGCATAATTGAATCATGGTCACTAACCTTACCCTAATTTGTTTTGGTTATAATTGATGATTGATTGCCATCCTTTACACCAAATTAAACCATTTGGAAACTTAATTCTACCATGTATGATTGAAACCACGAAGTTGGAACCCAAACTCATTACATGTACCCAATCCCAACCCCAATTCCTCAAATTGCCCACCTCCCTAGCCCATATTGAGTCACAACAACTTAATCCCATATTTGAGAACCATCCCTGATGTCAATTGGAGAAAACCAACACAAAACCCCCTTCAAAACTCTGTTTTCCTTTTTAATTTCGTTTACTGTTTGTCTTAGGTGGAAGTCATTGGTCAACCAGAGACACCGACCAGTGTTGTTGTCAGGTGTTTTCTTAACTCCGAACCTATTCTAAATTAACCCTAACCTATCTTGGGACTTCAGTAACATTAGGATACCGCCTACTATGTATGTTTGGTTGATAAATATTAGGACCTAACTCTTAGGTCATCGAACCTACAGACAATCGACTTGTGAACTAACTCGGCATCGTAATATCAACCATAACAAGGTGAGGGGGAATAGGCTTTGAATTTATTTTGGAATGTTTATCATTTTAGATTGATTATCAGGAATTGAGCATATGTATGAATTTATTCTTGTTAGAACCTGTCTTATTAATTATTTCATTTATATGTTATGATTATGAAATTGTGGAATTACGATGCGATGTGGAATGTGAACTTTGTATGTTAGAATAGATGCTGTAGAGGGCTTGGAAATGAGAGGTATGGTGTACCGTAGTATGGGATGCGAATGTGCTGTACACCTCATACTATGACATTTAGTCTGCATATGGCTAGGAACATCATTCCTTGATACTACAACCCTTACCAGCAGGGGTTCAGGTGCTGGGTGATCATAGCTCCCTATCGCTAAGGAGTGTGTGGAACACCGGAGTGGGGTCCAGGCTATGATTATCAAAATCTACCCATGGGGGATCTGGGGATTACGACCGGTGTGGGCTCCATGCAACAATTGAGGTTACAGCTTGGGTTGAGATGATGGACCCAAGTCTGTTTTCCCGAGTTGTTGGCGAGGTGGGGTCCAGGCTATGATTATCGAAATCTACCCACGGGGGATCTGGGGATTACGATCGGTGTGGGCTCCATGCAACAATTGAGGTTATAGCTTGGGTTGAGATGATGGACCCAAGTCTGTTTTCCCGAGTTGTTGGCGTAGTACCGACTTAGAGACTTAGGCATTGTTTGTTAGGTGGAAATTAGGTTTAAAATTGAATCCATGCATTAGGATTTTTGCTTTGTATGTATGATTGCTTGTGTGTGGTCTATCCTTTACTTGCTAGGCTCGGTGGAGCTGACCCCTGTGAAATATTTTCTTTTAGATGATTTTACAGGTGGATACGATGGTGGCAAAGGGGATTACTTGGAGAACAGGGACTGATGGTGTAGTCTTTTCATTTGTTTTCTTTTGTTGAAACTCTACTCTTTATGACGGATGTATTTTCACTATAAATATTTTAGTATAGCTTGTTTCTGACCCGATGGATGAAACTATGTAAATTTAGGTTGTTTGGGAAAAAGGGGATCTGAATGTAAATAATATGTATATAAACTTGTGAATTGTACTTTTCGCGCACTCTGATCAATAAAATATTTTTTATCTTGATATGGTGTTGTGCTTGTGATGTGTATATACTCCATCAGGATCTTGGGGGTCTTCGAATACTTTGGGTATTTGAGTCACTAGCCGAATCCTCCCAGGGGGTGGTTTGCGGGTGTGACAAGATGGTATCAGAGCGTGATGCTCTATTTACACTCACAAGCGATGAAAGCGAAAGTAACAAGGTGTAGAGCCAAAAATAAATAAATAAATAACATAAATATAAAGTAAGGGTAGAAGAACACCATAGGAGACTAGTCAGGTGCAAAAGCCGATAATGTATATATTAATTAAGAGAATAAGCTTTTACATTAGGAATGTAGAAAATAAAAAAGAAAAGAAAAGAAAAGAAACACAATTGGTAAAAGAAAAAGACAGAAACAAAAACATAAACGTAGATAGCAACTTCAAAAGATCCTAAGGTCTAAGTCTACTCCTGAGGCGGGTCTTGTGCTTTTGACGGTGGATGCGAATCAACTTGAAAACATGCATCCTAGAAGTCTAGCCTCCACTCCATGATACTCCATTTTCCCTCCACTCTTGCGAAGCCCTGATCTATTCGGGTAGATATGTTAGTGAGCCCTGTACCCAAGCTGTCAAGGCGAGCCATCACGTCCTCCCAACCATAAATTCCAACGGGTGGTAATGGACCCTATGATGATAAGGCCCCAGCATGACCTCCAACAGTGGCACCTTGATGCGGTCCTCCTTCCTCATCGCTACTAGGCTTGTCAAATAATTGCATTCTTTTAAGGGTAGCATTGTTGATTGACTCTGTTCCCTCTCCACCTATCGCCTCATCAGTAAAATCAAACCCAAAGCATTGAAACGTTCGTAAACTCTGAATTTCCTGAGATGCTCTGTATTGATCACCTTACCATCCTCCACCTTCTTCACATGATAGGCACCCCATTTTTTTTTTCTTTTTGAGAATTTGAGTAATTCAAGAATTGGTCATCATCAAATTCCCCCATTTCCTCTTCCTCCTCTATAGAAGCAACATATGGCTCATCCTCAGATGATGAGGATGATGATGATGGCTGGGTTGGTGACTCTTATCGTTGGTGTTTACTAGCCAAAGTCTTCCTTGATGCACCACTGATGAGCACATTTATGTGTGAAATCTTAGGGCATAAAGCATACATTTTACCACATTGGACAGAGTTACTCGGTGCTTTCTTGTGCTTTTCAGGGTTTAGGTGAATTATTATAAAAATGGAAGAGATGATGCTAAGGAGATGTTTTTAAGCTTTTTTGAGGTGTTAATACATGGATGCATAGCCCATCGAGTCAGCTTCGCAACGGTTCAAACGACACTTGATTCCGAGTTGAAACGAAGAAGTTATGGCCGTTTTCGTAATGACGCGCGAAAATGGTGTACAGGGGTTTATTTATAATTATTGACAGTCGGATGGGGACAAAGTGAAGCGGAAGTTCGGATTCTAGGGGCCTTAACACAATTATCAGAAGTTACTTTACTGTACCCGAAAGATTCCATTTGGAAGGTTCTGGACAGTCCAACTTCAACTTGAGATATCTTGGGCTCCCCAACTCCGAATTGGACGAAATTTGGGTCTATTTTGGGTGATTTTTTGCAAGAAACACAATGGCGAGGCCTATATAAGCACCCCATGCTCCACGTCTTCTAAAAGACAGAATGGGTATTTTATTTATTCTTGAAGGAATCCTAGTCATCACCCTTACTCTCTCTCTCCTCCAACTCCTCAAGGGCACTTCTGAAATTCTACTTGGGATAGATTTATATTTTCTCATCTATGGAATGTTGAAAAATCAAAGATGCTTTGATTTTATTGCTTGGAGAAGATATCTACAAAGAAAAGGAAGCACTTGTTAGAATTGAAAATTTATTTTTCTAGAAATAGAAGGTCTATGTAAACAATCTTCTCTTCTTCTTCTTTTTTTTTTCTTTTTTTCTTAGGATTCAAGGCATTGTAAAAGAGGAAAGAGAAGAGAATATTCTCTTTTCTTAGGGAATATTTCTCCTACACTTCCATCTTCTCTCTTCTCCTCTCTTCCACCTATAAATACCCCCTACCTCTCTTGTAAAAATTGCTCATTCACTTAGTAAAATTTCTTCTCTTCTTCTCCTTCTAATTTATGATTTTTGGCTTTTCTAAGTTCTAGTTTGCTTTTATGATTTTTAGTTAATGGTTATAATAGGTTTAGTTTATGCTTTAATTTCAATTTAAGTCTTCAATTGGATTGTAATTTCTTAATTCTAGTTTAGGTTTTAAACCTTCTAGTCTAAGTTCTTAAGTTGATGACAAGACTTGAAGATTTAGAAGAGGAGGCCATGGTAAGTTTATACAAGTATTCAAGCTTTTCAATTACATTCATGCAAGCACATCCAGGTTTTACTACCTAAACTCTCAATCTCATTCTCCATCTCCTCTATCTCTCTCTATCTTCTTCTTCTTCCCCCTCTATTTCTTTTATTTTAATTTTATATGGTTGTGGTTTATGGATGCATTTTTATTCCCTTATTTCTTTTTATATGGTTAGTATGTGTGACTGTATTTTTATTCCTTTCAATTCGCTTTAGTTTGATAGGTTAGATGCTTATGTGTTAGGACGCCGATTTAATCCCTTAATTTTGTTAGATGCTTATGAGTTAGGATGCATTGATTTTTGTTAGTTTAATTAGTTTAATTTAACACTTTAATTTGGTTCACTTTGCATTACTTTTAAGTTAGTTAAATAGAGTGGTGTATATCTCCTCGTGTTCGACCTGTAGCTACGATTGACCCGTGCGCTTGCGGTTTTATTTTAACTCAAACAAGTTTTTGGCGCCATTGCCGGGGAGATTATTGTCCATTTTATTTGTCTGATTTTTAAGTAGTTCAAAGTGTTTTAGTTTATTATTTTCTCTTCTTTTTTTTGAAAAAAAAAAAAAAAAATTCAGTTTTTGAAAACCTCTTCTTGTTTCTCTTCTGTTTCAAATAGTGTGCGCCCAATCTAAAGTCCTTCATAGGCTTCAACCCTCCATCTTTTGGTGTCCCTCATAAGATTAAGTTACCTATGACGCTACATCTTGACTTGGTTGGGTGGATTGACATGTGACTTATTTTTGGAGGTGACCACTCTTGATAACAGGAAAGCGACATAGTGAGAGTGTTGGAAACATAAATGTATAGTAGACTTCCATTCTACATCAGAATCCATATTGGAGTCGCACGTAGGTGGCTATAGAAGACTATACGGGTTCCCTTGCTGTCAACCTATATGGCATCCTTACAGCTTTTGAACCATTGTTTCGCTTTTTGAGGGATAAAGATGCACTATCTACCTTGGGCTCCCTCTTGTTTCTAGTTTTTTTTTAAGTGTTTTATTTTTCTTTAATTTTTCTAAAGGAGACCTCATATCTGTTTAGGTGGCTAAGGTGTGGACTCGTGATTCAAGTAATCGTCTTATTAGAAGATCACCTTCTCTACCACCTTTGACCATGGGTGACCAACAACCCAAGACTCTTAAAGATAGGTTTTACCCCACCAGGGCTGCACAACCCTCATGCATTAGTCTGTCTGTTGTTACAGGGAATAACTATGAACTCAAGACCAACTTCATCAGCATGCTACCCCATTTCCATGGGATGGCTAATGAGGATGCATATCTCTTCCTTAGGGAATTTGAGGAGGTTTGTGTTCTAATTAAGGTCCAGAATTTGACTGATGATGCAGTTAGGCTTAGGTTTATACCCTTTGCCCTGAAAGACCAGGCCAAGAAGTAGCTCTATGGACTACCAACAAACTCCATTAATACATGGGATGAGTTCACCATTGTTTTTTTGAGAAAATTCTTCCCTCTTCACAAGACCAATAAGCTTAAAAGTGACACCCTCCAGTTTAGGCAGAAACCACATGAGTCCTTTTCTAAATTCATGGAAAGATTTAAGGACCTCCTCTTAGAATGCCCTCACCATGGTTTTAACTTGTGGCAGCTATGCCAAATTATTTATGAGGGTATTGATTATCAGACCAAGCAACTTGTAGAGTCTATGTGTCCAGCAGGCTTTACTTCTTTTTCTGAGGAGAATGATGCATGGACATTCTTAACCAACTTGGCTGATAAAACTAGGGAATGGGAATCTTCCCAAGAGGCTGAAAGGACCACTAAGGGGTATCTCATTGAGGGTATGCCAGCCAAGGAGGCCAAACTTGACAGCCTCATAAAACGGTTGGAGTCCATAGTTCTTAAAGAGTCTATACCAGTTAATCCGGTTAACCAGGTCAACCATGTGTCAGTATGCAGTTGGTGCCAAACCCCTGGACACCTTTCTGAGGAATGCCCCAATGCCTTGGTGGACAATTTCAGCACTAAGAATGTAAGTGCTCTCTACCAAAATAACCCATATAGCAATACTTACAATCCAGGATGGAGAAATCACCCCAATTTCTCATGGAATCAAGGGAACCAAGCAGGCCCATCCAACTTTAACCATCAAGGCCAGGTTGGTGCCCAAAGGCCCAACTATGCACCACAAAGCCAAGGAATGTCTCCTAACCCCTTTCCCCCTCGTCCTCATCCAGGACCTTCTATTAATTCTACTAGGCCTCCTCTCCTTGCACCTTATCAGCAACCCCCAGGGTTTACCAATACAGGAGAGGCAACAAGACTGAATGAGATGGACAACAAGATAGCTCTTCTCATGACAAGCCACAATAACATGGAAAAACAACTCACTCAGCTTGTCACAATCCTGCATGAGAGGGAAATAGGGAAGTTACCTAGCCAGCCTAAGCCAAATCCTAGGCATCAAGTTCATATTCAGCAAGGTACCCAAGCTCCTCTAACCAATGTTGCACAAGGCCAACAGCACCAAGGGCCCTCCAGACAGGTAAATGTTGTTTATGCTTTAAGGAGTGGCCGTGAGTATCAACAGGCTACTGCACCTCAGTCTTTACCATCTCATACTCCTGTTGACTCTCCCTCTTCTGAAGAGGCCATTGAAGTGCCTACTATTCCAGGTTCATCTGATGAACCTAAAGATAAACTAGATGATTTGGTTGAGAAAACCAAAGAGAATTTTGTTGAGGAAATTAAAAAGACCAACCCTGAAAGAATTTATACCCCACCTGTCCCTTTCCCAAATAGGTTGGTTAGCAAGAAGTCTCCTTTTGTGGAGAAGATATTGGATGTGTTCAAACAGGTTCAGGTGAATATCCCCTTGTTGGATGCTATTGCCCAGATCCCCGCTTATGCTAAAGTCCTCAAAGACTTATGCATCCAAAAGCGGACCACCAATGTGCCCAAAAAGGCATTCTTGGCAGCTAACATTAGTTCTCTAATCTCACAACCAGTAGCAGCCAAGTATAAGGATCCTGGAAGCCCCACCATCTCTTGCACTATAGGTCATACTACTATTGATCATGCCTTATTGGACCTTGGTGCAAGTGTGAACCTCTTACCCTTTCATGTCTACCAACAACTGGGATTGGGAGAACTGAAACCGACCAAAATTACTCTTCAACTTGCAAATCGATCTGTTAAAGTTCCTAAGGGAATGATTGAGGATGTCCTGTTGAAGGTTGGAGAATTTATTTTTCCTGTGGATTTTATTGTTTTAGATACCCAACCCACTGCCAACTTCAAGGACCAAATCCCAATCATATTGGGTAGACCATTCCTAGCTACCAGTAATGCTTTAATCAATTGCAGGAATGGTCTCATGAAATTATCTTTTGGCAATACTTCTGTTGACTTCAATGTGTTTAGGTTGGGCAAGCAGCCTGACATGGATGAAGAGGTGCATATGCTTCAAGGATTTCCCGATGATATTGATACGTTCTTTGAGATTGATTTTGATTCGGGATTTCAAGAATGTATGCAGGAATTGGAGGGTGTTGATGATACTCCCTTATCTGAGGTCTGGAGCATCCAACCGACTTTAGAGCCCCTTGGACCCCTATCCACTTCCATTCCCAAATCCTCTATTATTGAGCCCCCCACATTAGAGTTGAAGGCATTGCCCTCCAACCTCAAGTATGCCTTCTTAGGACATGATCATACTCTTCCTGTTATTATTGCTTCTGATTTGACTTCTATTCAGGACAAAGAGTTGATTAAGCTTCTAAAAGACCATAAGGAAGCCATAGGTTGGACATTGTCTGACATCAAAGGTATTAGCCCCTCCATTGTTCAACATCATATACATCTGATGGAGAGTTCCAAACCTTCTAGGGAACCCCAAAGGAGGGCTAATCCTGTGATGAAAGAGGCAATCAAGAAAGAGATCCTAAAATGCTTGGATCATGGCATCATTTATCCTATTTCTGATAGCCAATGGGTGAGTCCTGTGCAGGTTGTGCCTAAGAAAGGAGGAGTCACTATAGTTGAGAATGCCAATAATGAGTTGATTCCAACCCGTATCCAAACGGGATGGAGAGTATGCATTGACTATAGAAAATTGAATGCGACAACTTGGAAGGACCACTTCCCCTTGCCTTTTATTGATCAGATGTTAGAGAGTCTAGCTGTCCATAAATATTATTATTTTCTTGATGGTTATGCAGGCTATAACCAAATTCCTATTGCTCTAGAGGACCAACACAAGACCACTTTCACATGCCCTTATGGAGCCTTTGCTTACCGGAGTATGCCTTTTGGGCTTTGCAATGCCCCTGCTACATTCCAAAGTGCATGATGAGTATCTTTTTTGATATGGTAGAGCACTTCCTAGAGGTGTTTATGGATGATTTTTCTATTCACGGCTCTACTTTTTCTAATTGCTTGCATCATCTCTCTTTGGTTCTTAAAAGATGCATAGAAAAGAACTTGGTCCTGAATTGGGAGAAGTGCCACTTCATGGTAAAGCAAGGTATAGTTATTGGTCACATTGTGTCCAAAGAAGGGATCAAGGTTGATAGATCTAAAGTGGACCTTATTGCCAATTTACAACCACCTAAGAGTGTGAAGGACATTAGATCTTTTCTTGGCCATGCAGGTTTTTACAGGAGATTCATCAAGGACTTTAGCCAGATAGCTAGACCTCTCACTTCTCTTTTGGCAAAGGACTGCCCATTTGATTTCTCTTCTGAGTGTCATGATAGTTTTGAGCAATTGAAAAGAGCTTTGACCTCAGCCCCCATTATTCAAGCTTCAACTTGGACAGTTTCATTTGAGCTTATGTGTGATGCCTCTGATTTTGCTATAGGGGCTGTTCTTGGGCAAAGAATCAACAAATTACCCCATGTGATTTATTATGCAAGTAGGACTCTTAATGATGCATAGCTTAATTATACCACCACTGAGAAAGAATTTTTAGCTATTGTATTTGCTTTAGAGAAGTTTAGGCCCTACTTAGTTGGATCATATGTGATTGTTTATACTGACCATGCAGCTATCAAATATCTTGTGCAAAAGAAAGATGCCAAGGCTCGCCTCATTAGGTAGGTTCTTTTGTTACAAAAATTTGATCTTAAAATTAGGGATAAGAAAGGGTGTGAAAATTTGGTTGCAGACCATCTATCCTGGCTGCCTAATTCCTTGACTGTTGATTCTCCAGTCAACGAGAATTTTCCTGATGAGTATCTGATGGCAGTGTCTAGTGAACCTTGGTTTGCTGACATTGTTAATTATCTGGTTACGGATGTGACACCTACACATTGGTCCACCCAAGATAAGAATCATTTCTTTTTACAAGTTAAGTATTTCTTTTGGGATGATCCTCATCTTTTTAAGACCTGCCGAGATCAAGTAATCCAGAGATATGTCCCTGATCATGAGTAACAATTTGTTTTATCTTTTTACCATGATCAGGCTTGTGGAGGCCATTTTGGACTTAATAAGACTGCGGCCAAAGTTTTACAGTGTGGATTTTATTGGCCTAGTCTATTTAAAGACGCTTTTACTTATTGCAGGGCATGTTCTTCATGTCAATCCTTAGGGCGTCTTACTAAGAGAAATATGATACCCCTCAACCCAATTCTGGTGGTTGAGGTGTTTGATGTATGGGGTATTGATTTCATGGGGCCTTTCCCTAACTCTTTGGGTAACCTGTACATATTACTTGCTGTGGACTATGTGTCCAAATGGATTGAGGCAGTTGCTTGTAAGACCAATGACCATAAGGTGGTTGTGAAATTTCTGAAGGAGAACATCTTCTCCCGTTTTGGTACTCCCGGGCTATCATTAGTGATCGGGGCAAGCATTTTTGTAATCGGCCTTTTGAGGCCCTCATGAAAAAGTATAGTGTCGTCCATAAGTTGGCCACACCCTACCATCCCCAGACCAGTGGCCAGGTTGAGGTTTTAAATAGGTAGATCAAGCAAATTCTTGAGAAAACCATCAACCCAAACTGCAAGGATTGGCCTAATAGGTTGGTAGATGCGTTGTGGGCCCATAGGACAGCCTTCAAGACCGATCTTGGTCAATCTCCTTACCGTCTGGTGTATGGAAAGGCGTGTCACTTACCTGTAGAGATTGAGCACAAGGCCTTTCAAGAAGCTTAACTTTGACCTACGCACTGCAGGTGCCCATAGGAAACTCCAACTATCTGAGTTGGAAGAGCTTAGGAATGAGACATATGAGAATGCCCGGATTTACAAGGAAAAAACCAAGGCTTTCCATGATAGGCACATTTTGAGAAAATCTTTTGAGGTAGGCCAGAATATTTTGTTGTACAATTCTCGTTTGCATATCTTTCCAGGTAAGCTGCGTTCTAGATGGGATGGCCCCTATATTGTTCAAAAAGTTTATCCTCATAGGGTTGTTGAAGTCCTCAATCCAAGTACATGAGCTACTTTCAAGGTCAATGGCCAAAGATTGAAGCCGTGCATAGAGATGCCTACTCCAGTTGAAGAAGAGGTCATGGATCTCCATGAGCCTCTTTACCTTGACCCCTGATATCCTGGTATGTATCCCCTCCCTTGTCCTTATTCTTTCTATTCTGTATGCATTGAGGACACTGCATGAATTAAGTGTGGGGGGGTGTGTTGGACTTTAATTATGAATTTTGTGAATTTTGATTGTGACGATAGTTTTTGGTTATGTGCATAAGTCTCTTCGATTTGCAAAGCGAGAGTGAGAGGGAATTAGGTGCCCTCCTAGCATGCGAAATAATAAAAAAATTCCTTTTCAAGGATGGTAGTTGGTTTGTATCCGGTGATGGGGATTGAGTTTGAAAATATGAGTGCTACTTCATGTGATGGTTAGATTCCTCTATGTGTTTATGGACCCCTTTGATCTTTTGGCTAGTAGTTGAGACCAATTTGTTTGTGGCAAGCCATGAAAGTGAAAGTGAATGAAAAAAAAAAAAGAAAAAAGAGAGAGAAACAGAAAGAAAAGTGGAATTCCTTGGGACTAGACAGGGCACTGTGCCTCATGAAGCAGGGTGACTTGATCGAAATTCCTTGGAAGGAAACTCAAAAAAAAAAAAACTCTTACATCAATGTCTCAATGTCTTATGGATACATGCAAAAAGCAAAGCTACCAAGTATTTGGTTGTCTGGTGTATGCTCCACCATGTCATTCAGAGAACAGTAGTAGAGTAGAAAAAGAGTTTGTTGTTGAGAAAGAAGAAAAAAAAAAAAAAGCTTTTGCCTTAATGCCTGGAAAAGAAAGTATGGTAAAAAATACTCAATGCCTAAGTCTTTGGTTCCATCAGTGCTATGAGTGGTTTACTTGAAGGTGAGTAGTGTTTAGAAAATATGAGGAGATCCCTTGACCTTGATGCATGCTTGTTATTTGAATTGATGTGGGGTGATAAAATTCAAGTGTGGGGGAACCTTTGGCTCCTTAATCTTTAGTTGAGTATTTCTTTAAGATTGTGTGCCCTATCTTACTTATGCCATGAGAAAAATTTACATCATTCTTTTTGATTTATTGAATTTTGGGTGTATATTCACTGTAAACACCCACGAGACACAACTCGTCCACTAGGGGTAACCTAGGGGTTGAAAGGCTTGTTGCACATGCTAAGTGCAACCGTGATTCCTACGAAAATGAGTTAGGATTTTTTTTTTTTTGCATTGTAGGTTAGTTTATCTTTTGCTTTACTTGAGGACAAGTAACGTTCAAGTGTGGGGGAATCTGATGAGCACATTTATGTGTGAAATCTTAGGGCATAAAGCATACATTTTACCACATTGGACAGAGTTACTTGGTGCTTTCTTGTGCTTTTCAGGGTTTAGGTGAATTATTGTGAAAATGAAAGAGATGATGCTAAGGAGATGTTTTTAAGCTTTTTCGAGGTGTTAATAGTATGGATGAATAGCCCATCGAGTCAGCTTCGCAACGGTTCAAACGACACTTGATTCCGAGTTGAAACGAAGAAGTTATGGCCGTTTCCATAACGACGCGCGAAAATGGTGTACAGGGGTTTATTTATAATTATTGACAGTCGGACGGGGACAAAGTAAAGCGGAAGTTCGGATTCCAGGGGTCTTAACACAATTATCAGAAGTTACTTTACTGTACCCGAAAGATTCCATTTGGAAGGCTCTGGACAGTCCAACTTCAACTTGAGATATCTTGGGCTCTCCAACTCCGAATTGGACGAAATTTGGGTCTATTTTGGGTGATTTTTTGCAAGGAACACAATGGTGAGGCCTATATAAGCACCCCATACTCCACGTCTTCTGAAGGATAGAATGGGTATTTTATTTATTCTTGAAGGAATCCTAGTCATCACCCTTACTCTCTCTCTCCTCCAACTCCTCAAGGGCACTTCTGAAATTCTACTTGGGATAGATTTATATTTTCTCATCTATGGAAGGTTGAAAAATCAAAGATGCTTTAATTTTATTGCTTGGAGAAGATATCTACAAAGAAAAGGAAGCACTTGTTAAAATTGAAAGTTTATTTTTCTAGAAATAGAAGGTCTATGTAAACAATCTTCTCTTCTTCTTCTTTTTTTTTTTTTTCTTTTTTTCTTAGGATTCAAGGCATTGTAAAAGAGGAAAGAGAAGAGAATATTCTCTTTTCTTAGGGAATATTTTTCCTACACTTCCATCTTCTCTCTTCTCCTCTCTTTCACCTATAAATACCCCCTACCTCTCTTGTAAAAATTGTTCATTCACTTCATGAAATTTCTTCTCTCCTTCTCCTTCTAATTTGTGATTTTTGGCTTTTCTAAGTTCTAGTTTGCTTTTATGATTTTTAGTTAATGGTTATAATAGGTTTAGTTTATGCTTTAATTTCAATTTAAGTCTTCAATTGGGTTGTAATTTCTTAATTCTAGTTTAGGTTTTAAGCCTTTTAGTCTAAGTTCTTAAGTTGATGACAAGACTTGAAGATTTAGAAGAGGAGGCCATGGTAAGTTTATACAAGTATTCAAGCTTTTCAATTACATTCATGCAAGCACATCCAGGTTTTACTATCTAAACTCTCAATCTCATTCTCCATCTCCTCTAGCTCTCTCTACCTTCTTCTTCTTCCCCCTCTATTTCTTTTATTTTAATTTTATATGGTTGTGGTTTCTGGATGCATTTTTATTCCCTTACTTTTTTTTATATGGTTAGTATGTGTGGCTGTATTTTTATTCCTTTCAATTCGTTTTAGTTTGATAGGTTAGATGCTTATGTGTTAGGACGTCGATTTAATCCCTTAATTTTGTTAGATGCTTATGAGTTAGGATGCATTGATTTTTGTTAGTTTAATTAGTTTAATTTAACACTTTAATTTGGTTCACTTTGCATTACTTTTAAGTTAGTTAAATAGAGTGGCGTATATCTCCTCGTGTTCGACCCGTAGCTACGATTGACCCGTACGCTTGCAGTTTTATTTTAACTCAAACAACCACCGGCTCTACTTGAAGACATGGCCACAAGGAAACAATAAGAGATGAAAAGAGTTAGAGGTTTTGCAAACAAAAAAAAAATTTATATAATACACATAAACATCACAAACAAGAATTAGAAGCATAGGTTATAGCAATATATATATATATATATATATATATATATATATATATATATATATATATATATATATATAGGTCATACAAGATCAAAGGAGAGATGACATTTACAAGGATTCAAAAAAAAAAAAAATCAGAACAGAAAAACAGAGAGCAGTTAGAGAGTGTATAAAAAAAAAAATCTCTAATGAAACCTCAAAAAAAAAAGAGAAGAAGGTAACAAGACTAGCAAAGAAAGCATTTAGTTGAAGCAATGAACAAAGAGGAACAACAGTTACAAAATAAAATGATTTCACAAGAAAAGAAATAAGAAAAGACCTAGGGTTTGTAAGAAACAAACACAAAAAAAAAACAAAAGAATTTTTACAAAGAAATTTAGGGATTTCAAATAAAACTTACCTTTTTGCAATATTGAGTACAAGAACCTTGAAGAAAAGCCTTAGGATGATGAGAGAATACTTAAAAATAAATAAAAAAAAAGAGGGCCTTTGGTCGATCTTAGACCAATCGCTCTCCCAAAAGTCTAATAAGAAATGAAGAAAATAAATTATGATTTGAGTTTTAAAACCTATCCCCGACACTCTGGTTGATGTGATTGGTCGACACCTCACACAGACTAGAGACTGGCAGGACAGTGGAATTAGGTTGGGATTGAGTTGAATACTTCTGAAACTTAGTTTTAGACACCTCACTCATGATTTAACATCTAGACTCACAAGATAAATTATACCCGTGTAATGGGATATGCTTCTCTAAGTACAAAAATATAGATTCTCAAATGTGCATTAACGGATAAAGAACTATATGATTTGAACTCCTAGTTTGAACCTACTCTAGTTGACTACAGTCCGAGCGAAGAATTAATGCTACAAGGAGATTTGCAAATGAATTACACCCTAAGACCAATCGAAGAATACCGTTATGACAATAACAACGTTCATGAGCTGAATAATAAACTTGAAAAAGATAATCAATGAATTATAGATATCTACAGACCTAGTTGTACCATAATTGAACCCTGACAGCCAGGGACTTCTGCGTAATTGAAAGAGAAATAGAATAACTCCAGACTCAAACAACCCATATCGAAATCTTACTCCATCCATGGTCAGACCAAATCCAGTGTTTAAGTTAGAACACACGAGTACACGTTTCTGCTTAATCCTTCCTCATCATCCTTCTGTCTAAACATTTTGACTTTAAATTTCAAATCTTAAATCATACTTTTGTGAAGCATGTACCCTTGATTGATTCCATTCTAATGTTTAGAGAGTACAATATTGTCCCAACATATGAGATATGTCAAAACTTCTTATTATATCCAAGTAAATATATATATATATTCCCAAATTTTCTTTTTAGTAAGCAATCATTGTTCGAACTCAATCCAACAGAAATGTTCCTCGTGGAGTGTGTCCTCCTATCATTCATCCACTTTGACATCTCGATGAACCCATTGCTCAAAACATAGAAATTTCTGCCTCCTCTGCAAATGTACCTAAGGTTCCTCCTACACCCATACCTGAGGCCCCTCCAGCTCATGCACCTGCACCTCCCCCTGATATGATCGCTAGTGAGGTAGCTGACATCGTGGCCAATATGATGCAGTCCATGCAACAGGAACAACAAGCCTTCATACAAACTATGAGTACCCAATTCCAAGCTATAATGCAAGATAAGGAAATAACTGGGACACCTAATACTACCATGCTTACAATCCCCACAGCTCCACCAGTGCGTACAACTTAAGATGCTATTGCAATCATAGGAGATGTAATGAAAGATTTCCAACAACAATAGGGATTGTTCATGAGTAATACAATTATTGTGATGCGACAACTGCTGCAGTAGTTCATAATTTGCATGAATGCACAAATTCAAGCTATGCAACAGGTGCAGGCCGTACTAGGGATTTCTCTTGTATATGACACACCGCCTGTGCCCGACAAATCTGTGGGAGGAGGATAAGTAGTTGAGGGTGTAAACGACAAGGGTCTAAGAAGAGACCTATGGCCTCACGAGAGTTTGGAACACCTAGTAAGGCTCCCAAAGGACCCTAACCTGATTCGACTCCAGCATGTTCTGATGGGAAGGATGAAAATTGACCCAGTCAATCGGCAAGATTCACAGCTACATCACCACCGTCTAGTGCAAGCCTTTTTTGTTTCGACTGTAATCAATTGGGACATATGTCTAGGGCTTGCCCGTATCGTAAAGCCAACCACATGTCGCAAGTATATGTCCCCCATCCTAAGCAGCCACAACAGGACCGTAGGCCAGAAATGGGTAAACTTTTCAGCCCCCTCTACCAACTACAATTTAAGAATGTTCTCAGCCCTTTAGGAGCACACCTAATCCACGACCCTATGGTCCGATCCGATGTTATGAATGTAATCAAATTGGACACGTGTCCAGAAACTGCCCTCGCCGAAGAGTAGGTGCACCTTCACAGTTTCAACCTACTGCTCGACCTTTCTAGCCCCAAGGAAACAGTATTCAAGGCCAAGAATGTGCCTTTACCACAGAGGAAGCTGAGGCAAATCCAACTATGATGGTAGGTACTCTATCCATATCATCCTCACCTATTCGAATATTATTTAAGTTCAGTGCATCACACTCCCTCGTTCCTACTACTTTTGCTAGTAATAGAAATATGCCCTAGAAGAACTTGGAACACAAATTAATGTTTAGCACTCCTGCTGGATATGCTGTGAATCTAAACGAAGTGTATGAACTTTATCCATTAGGAAATCTTATATTCGTATCTAGATTCTGGAGGGACGGTGAGAGATCGTAGATGCATAATAAAGTCTTGATAAGGATATATGCCCACGAATCAAATGGATAGAACAGTACAGACTGGATTCAAGTAAGTATGAGATATATCAAGTAATTGGGAACGAATAACAGATCTGAAGGTCTAAGTTGGCAAAAATAACGAAAATAGGTGTCATTATAACCAAGAATAGCCAAGAACAAAATGGACTAGAACTGAAGGATTTTTTACAAAATCTTGCTCAACAATAGTTATGAGTAGAGTAATGGGTCACCGAATGTCCCCTTCGTCCTTGAGAGTGAATAGTAGTGATCCCATCAATACCCTATTCATTTAAAGTTGAGTTAGGTATTGAAGAACATGAAGTGAAGGTCTTCACAGGAAAAAAATATTATAAGCAATAGTATAAACTTATACCATATAATCCAAAGTTGTAAGAAACATAGATTAGTGGGTGGAGTATGCGGGGATAACTTGATCAGTTGATTTCTTGAAGTGTATGTTTGGGGTTTGATTTTTCTTGGGTCCTTATAATAAGTAGAGTCTTAGATTAACCAAACCTGGGTGTGATTTACATCGTCTATTGAGGGCCGAATATTTGAGAATTGAATCTTGGCAACTCAATTAAATGAAAGAGGCATGCTGATACGAGACAAAAAGGTACTATGAAGTAGTCATCCTGATAAAGGAACATCTAGGTGGCGAAAAGATGAAAGTAATTGATGTATCCTCACTTGTACGAATCCCCAGACGCCAAATTTTGAAGACAAAATTTCTGTAAGGTGGGGAGAATGTTACAGCTTGGCTTTTTTTACCCGAACCCTAACTCGAATCCGATGGTAGGTCCAGAATCTGAAGTTATAGCCTTGTATACACTTTGGAGTATTGATTTGATGTTTGAACGGGTAGAAGATGAAGAAGGAATCCTGGTGGTAATCCATCGTTTATCGGCAAAATGATGCGTACCTCCCCCGTGCAATTGCAAAATTCACAAACAAATGTACAATTCTGGGTAAACGACCCTGACCATGTTTTTAGATACTTAGAGCATGAAAACATTGTTAGAAATGTGTTTGTACACGAATCTGCCAAAGCTCGAGACGTTCCGACACTTGGACAGCATATAAAACACACTCTGGTGGATCCCTCTGGTTAACCACTTATATCAACCAGAGCTACTATTACTGCAGATTTTTATCTCGGGAGTGCGGGACCCGGTGTCTCGAGTCTGAGATTTTACTGCCACATCCCATTTAGCTTGTTGGAATGTTTCCCCAACAACGTTGGTATGCGGGACCCGCTTAACTAACCCTCGTACACTACATCGGCCAATAAATTATTTTGGAATTACATGGGACATGACCAAACTAACCCTCTAACCCACTATCTATATAAACAAAAACCCATCACTATTCATTTCTCTTCAACCCTAAACAATAGAAGCTGAGAGAAGAAGAGAAGAGGAAAGCTTTGGAGACCAAATTCTGAATTTGGTAAGAGATCCATCATCCACTGCTCCCTCCATCTCATCCTAATTATTCCTTCAATCATTTCCTCTCTGTAATCTATTTATAAATTCTGTTCAACTTCTGTATACATGATTGAAGAGGGAAATCCAACCAATTATCTCTAAGCAGCAACTACTATAAGGTAACTTCTACCCTTTCCTTGAATCCTTCATTGATTCTCCTTCCTTACCATGATTCTTGTGCCAAAGCCATCTCTGATTTGGGAATCTAAACACTCAGCTTCATGTGTGTGGATTTACTTGAAAGGTTGCTTAATTTGGTCAAGTCTTCTCTATGCATGTTTAAGTTCTATTAGGAGGCTTCACTTTGGTCATAGTTTGAAGGTATTTCTATTAGTTAGCACCCTGTTAGGCTTAACGATGCTTTATAAATTAATTTTCAGCCATGGTTAGTTAGTTTGTTTCATGTAAAACTCAGATTTCTTCATGCATAATTGAACCATGGTCACTAACCTTACCCCAATTCTGTTTTGGTTATAATTGATGATTGATTGCCATCCTTTACACCAAATTAAACCATTTGGAAACTTGATTCTACCATGCATGATTGAAACCACGAAGTTGGAACCCAAACTCATTACATGCACCCAATCCCAACCCCAATTCCTCAAATTGCCCACCTCCCTATCCCATATTGAGTCACAAGAACTCAATCCCATATGTGAGAACCATCCCTGATGTCAATTGGAGAAAACCAACCCAAAACCCCCTTCAAAACTCTATTTTTCTTTTTAATTTCATTTACTGTTTGTCTCTGGTGGAAGTCACTGGTCAACCAGAAACACTAACCAGTGTTGCTGTCAGGTGTTTTCTTAACTCCAAACCTATTCTAAATTAATCCTAACCTATCTTGGGACTTTAGTAATATTAGGATACCACCTAACATATATGTTTGGTTGATAAATATTAAGACCTAACTCTTGGGTCATCGAACCTACCGATAATCGACTCGTGAACTAACCCGACATCGCAAAATCAATCATAACAAAGTGAGTGGGGATAAACTTTGAATTTATTTTAGAATGTTTATCATTTTAGATTGATTATCAGAAATCGAGCATATGTATGAATTTATTCTTGTTAGCACCTGTATTATTAATTCTTTCATTTATATCTTATGATTATGAAATTATGGAATTACATGCGATGTTGAATGTGTTGGAATGTGAACTTTGTATGTTAAAATAGATGCCGTAGACGGCTTGAGAACGAGAGGTATAGTGTATCATAGTATGGGATGCGGGGGCACCATACACCTTGTACTATGCCATTTAGTCTGCATATGGCTAGGGACGTCATTCCTTGGTACTACAACTCTTACCAGCAGGGGTTCAGGTGTTGGGTGATCATAGTTCCCTGTCGCTGGGAGTATGTGGAACACCTGGTGGGGTCCAAACTATGATTATCAGAGTCTACCCATGGGGGGATCTGAGGATTACGACCGGTGTGGGCTCCATGCAACAATTGAGGTTACAGCTTGGATTGAGATGATGGACCCAAGTCTGTTTTCCCGAGTTGTTGGCGTAGTACCGACTTAGAGAATTAGGCACTGTTTGTTAGGTGGAAATTAGGTTTAAATTGAATTCATGTATTAGGATTTTTGCTTTGTATGTGTGATTGCTTGTGTGAGGTCTATCCTTTACTTGCTGGGCTCGGTGGAGCTCACCCCTATGAAATATTTTCTTTTAGATGATCTTGCAGGTGGATACGATGGTGGCTAAGGGGGTTACTTGGAGAACAGGGACTGATGGCATAGTCTTTTCATTTATTTTCTTTTGTTGAAACTCTACTTTTTATGACGGATGTATTTCCACTATAAATATTTTAGTATAGCTTGTTTCAGGCCTGATGGATGAAACTCTGTAAATTTAGGCTATTTGGGAAAAAGGGGATCTGAAAGTAAATAATATGTATATAAACTTGTAAATTTTACTTTCCATGCACTATGATCAATGAAATACTTTTTATCTTGATATGATGTTGTGATTGTGATGTGTATATACTGCATCGGGATCCTAGAGGTCTTCGAAAACTTTGGGTATTCGGGTCACAAGCCGAATCCTCCCATGGGGTGGTTTGCGGGTGTGATAGCCGATCCCGTTACCAAGATTTTTGTAGTGAGCTAACAAAGCTTCCACAAACTGGGACAGTGAGGGAATATCAAAACCAGTTTACCAAGTTGTTGTTACGAGAAGGGAAACTCACACAAGAGCAACAAGTGGGGTGTTTTATTAATGGCTTGAAGGATGATTTGATGGTTGATGTCCAAGATTGCAAGCTGTTACACTGTCGGTGGCGATAGGGTTGGCTCAATTGTACGAGGCTCGTGATCAATACATTAAACAATTGTCCTCTCCTGGAGATAGCGTCTCAATGGTGCCGATTAAGAAACTATCTCCGACGGAATTAAGCGAACATCGAGCTAAAGGTGTATGCTTCAATTGTAATGAGAAATTTGGCCCTAGCCATCGTTGCAAAAAGCTATTCCTTATCGAAGGGAGCTGGTCAGATGATGAAGTTGCTAAACCTAATGAGACCGAGTTGGACAAGGAATGATGAAGATGATTCATGTAGTCACCCTTGAGGATAAGGGTGTAATTTAGAGGGGAGGAATGTTATGTCCTTGTAAACCTAGTAGTGGTAGTAGGCTAGTATTTAGGAAGTTGTTAATTGAAGGTGGGGTCTTATAGCCATGTTGCATGTCCTTGCAGTGAAGTAGAGTGATTTAGGATTGTTAGTGGGGTTGAGTGAGTCATGGGTTAGTTGAGTATATTTAGGGATGTTATCAAGTGGGTTTAGCTGTGGGGATGTGACATTCGTTTAGGAGTTTGTTATTGGTCAATGTGTTCTATTTATATGTAACCAGTTTATATCTGAAGGGTTATCAGTTATCAAGTATTTGTTTATGCATTGGAGATTATAGTTCTCACAAACGAACTATCTTTATTATTGCTCCTCTTACTTTGGTTTCATTATATCAAAATAGGTAGGAACAAGCAGAAGGGTTGAAACAAGGGGCTTAGGGACTTAACTTTTGAGAGTATCCTAGGACCTTTTGACTCTTCAATCCGCTACACAAAGTCTAGAGTTCAAGAACATAACAGCTTGGCATCAGAGCCAGGCATGGCCGACCAATGCTTGGAGCGATTAGAGACAGAGATGGGAGCCCTTATAGGCGCACAAGATCAAAAGTTCAAAGAGCTAATGGAGTCGATGCAGAAAATGTTTGCTACAATCAACACTAGGCTGGACAGCGTTACTGCAAGCCGTGAACACAGCAAGAGCTCTCACCACAACCTTCAACATGAAGGTGGAACAACCTTCACCGGACTGACTAACGGGACGGGAGCAACTGGTGCAGTGTTGCCCAAAGTTGTGAAGCTGGATTTTCCTAAGTACAACAGTGAGGACGATCTGACCAGCTGGGTTTGCTGTGCTAATCAATTTTTTGAGTACCATCGAATGCCCATGGAGGAACGTGTTCCATTAGCATCATGGAACCATGAGGGTGATGCCCAATTATGGTATCAACTCCTCAAGGAAGGACGCCAGAATGCACCTATCAATTGGCATGAATTTAAGGAGAATATCTTCGTGAGGTATGGCCCATCCCATTTCCAAGATTTTTTTGGTGAGCTAACAAAGCTTCAGCAAACTAGGATGGTGAGGGAATATCAAAACCAGTTTACCAAGTTGTTGTTACGAGCAGGGAAACTCACACAAGGCAACAAGTGGGGTGTTTTATTAGTGGCTTGAAGGATGATTTGATGGTTGATGTCCAAGCTTGCAAGCCTGTTACACTATCAGCGGTGATAGGATTAGCTCAATTGTACGAGGCTCGTGATCAATCCACTAAACAATTATCCTCTCCTGGAGATAGTAGCTCAGTGATGTCGATTAAGAAACTATCTCTAACGGAATTAAGCGAACGTCGAGCTAAAGGTTTATGCTTCAATTGCAATGAGAAATTTAGCCCTAGCCATCATTGCAAAAAGCTATTCCTTATTGAAGGGAGCTGGTCAGATGATGAAGTTGCTAAACTTGATGAGACCGAGTTGGACAAGGGATGATGAAGATGAGGTTCCCTGTAGTCACCCTTAAGGACAAGGGTGTAATTTAGAGGGGAGGAATGTTATGTCCTTGTAAGCCACATAGTGGCAGTAGACTAGTATTTAGAAAGTTGTTAATTGAAGGTGGGGCCTTGTAGCCACATTGCATGTCCTTGCAGTGAAGTAGAGTGGTTTAGGATTGTTAGTGGGGTTAAGTGAGTCATGAGTTAGTTGAGTACTTTTAGGGATGTTATCAAGTGGAGTTAGTTGTGGGGATGTGGCATTCATTTAGGAGTTTGTTGCTGGTCAATGTGTTCTACTTATATGTAATCAGTTTATATCTGAAGGGTTATCAGTTATCAAGTATTTGTTTATGCATTGGAGATTATAGTTCTCTTGAACGAACTATCTTTATTGTTGCTCCTCTTACTTTGCTTTCACTGTATCAAAATAGGTAGGAACAAATAGAAGGGTCGGAACAAGGGGCTTAGGGACTTAACTTTCAAGAGTATCCTAGGACCTTTGGACTCTTCAATCCGCTACACTCGGTCTGGAGTTCAAGCACATAACAGACAAGGTGACGATATTTTTGTCGCACGTCTCCCTTCCATTCAAAGGCTAGATTGGGAATGTAATGGCAACAAAGATCTACAACCAAACGTCAAGAATAACTTGAGGCAGAAACTCCAAGTAGTCGTATGAAAATTGCCTTTGAATTGCTTTTTTGTTGCAAAGGGACATTGCTTATGGTGTTGTAATAAGCTTCTGCTGCAATGGAACATTACTTGTGGTACAATAATAAACTAATATCTAGAAACCTAGGTTAAAATTAATCAGATATGTTGAAAGCAAATCATAGAAAGTTACAAGGTCCAGCTCAGATCTTCAAAACTAAACGGTGCTAGGAAAGTTTAAGTTGGTTATTTAGAAGTTGAGGCCACAGATGTCTCAAGAAAATAGCAATGTGCTCCAACGAATCCTGGTCACTCCACCAATTCATCCAGCTAAGCACAACTAGTTGAGCCAACAGAATCCTATCATAGAATTTGGTTGTTTTCTCAAGGAAGAATCTAATAAATACATCTCCCAAAAGGCCAACTTATGGATACCACAATTACCATATGACTATATGGATACTGTGTAGGAACCATAGCTATAAGGACCGGCCAGTATTCTCCCCCAAATTGGTATTCGGTAGTTGAAATCTAAACTTACGATTATCGTATGGGTTTTGATTTCTTTCAATTATTATTGGGTTGAAATGATTTAATTAAAATTAGCAATTTTCTATATTTCATTTCAAAAGTCAGGTGAGCCTTGGTTGGATTGACCATCCATAGAGGAAGGGACGAGAGAGAGAGAGAGAGAGAGAGAGAGAGAGAGAGAGAGAGAGAGAGAGAGAGAGAGAGAGGCAGACAGACTACCGCACAAAACAATAAAATAAAACAATGGTAATTGATCTGAATAACACATCGAAGAAAGTTGAAACAATTGCAATAAAAGATAGCAAATCAATAAACTCACCGGATCAGTGGCAAATAGATCAAGAGATGCGAGGATTCCAAATCAAACCAATGTCTTATTCAGGTATTTGCCCAATGCACCAACATTTTAGTATCGACAAATGTGTACTATCTGAAAGAATAAAGTTAATTCATATCAACGTTTATGTTAGTATTGCAAAAAATGCAGACCGGTTAATTAGAATAGGAACTTGAGGTTTTATGTTCTTCAGAAGAGATGGACAAAAAACTGGTGTATGTGTGAGAAGGAGTCGGACACGGGATAGAATGAATAGAAAGATGAGAGAGAGAGAGAGAGAGAGAGAGAGATGTGGTAGGTAGAATGAGATGGGAATGAGAGACAGATGAATGGGAGTGTGTGGATGAGAGGTGAGACTTCGCAGAAGCATATGAAGAATCATACAAGATGTCTTTTTTCTTTTTTTTGGTATAAATCATACAAGATGTCAACAAACCAAAAAAATAGAAAAGTTCATGGAGAATCTCTAATCAGAGGAGATATCAAAAAACAAAAAATATTATAGTATTGCAGGCTAAATGAATTAATGATGTATTCTTTTCCCAAAAATTAATGATGCATTAATAGATTAGGTATCTAAAAGTGGGTGTTTATATGTTCAAGAGCCTATGTGCGATAATTGAATCACTAAAATCCCCTTCATAGGTACAAGGTATAAGTAGATCTGGTTTTCAAAAATCACTTACTGGAGTTTTCATTTTCTTGAATGGATTCCCACTCTCTGGTCTTGTCCTCTAAGTCAACCAAAAACTCCCAAGTTTGATTTTCATCGGTGAATGATGTGAATCCAGTTGGGCACATGGATTCCACCAACTGCTTGGTTTGATAATCTATACCCTCATAGATGATTTGGCACAGATGCCAAGTATCTAAGCCATGGTGAGGACACTCTTGAAGAAGGTTGTTGAATCTCTCCATGAATTTGGAGAAGGATTCGTTTGGTGTCTGAACTGTAGAATGTCATTCCTAATCCTATTGGTCTTATGCAAAGGAAAGAATTTCTTTAGGAAGACAATTGTAAATTGATACCATGTAGTTATTGAGTCTCTAGGCAAACCATAGAGCCACTTTTTAGCTTGATCCTTAAGTGCAAAGGTGATGAATCTCAACTTAACCGCATCATCAGTAAATTGTTGCATCTTAATGAGCACACATACCTCCTCAAACTCCCTAAGAAACAAATATGCATCTTCATTAGCTACCCCATGAAAGTGGGGCAACATACTAATGAAATTGGATTTAAGCTCATAATTGTTTCCTTGGGCGGTGGGTAAGCGAATGTATGAGGGTTGTGCAGCCCGTGCGGGATAAAAGCGATCCCTAAGGGTCATAGGTTGCCTCTCTCCTTCCTCACCCTTGGTTGGAATCTCAACTCGTTCTATCCGGTTCTTAGAATTTCTCACCCAAACAAGCATACAAAAGCCACAATCCGAAATTAGGGCACTCCTCAAAGCTCTTTGTTTTTTTGTTTTTTTTTATTTTATTAAAAACACTACGAATCAATTAAAATTGGAAACTAAACAAGCGTCACCTCCCCAGCAACAGTGCCAAAAATTTGTTTGATTTTAAAATAATACCGCAAGCGTACGGGTCAATCGTAACTACGGGTCCAACACGAGGAGGTCAACCCTGAATAAATTTTTATTTTTAATTAAGGCGAAGTATACAACTTACCAAATATGGAAACAACCTATATATGAAAACTACCAATTATGAAAACTAGCAAATATAGAAGCAACTAAATTACCAAAGATAACAAATTAAAAATAGAAACTAGGGAAACTGCTAAGGGAATAGATGAATTAAAAGTAAGAAAGTCACTTGGCAATGCGTTCCACTATGAGAATTAGGGCAGATCAATGACTAGCATATTAGGGCAAATCATGCATGTTGAGGAAAACACCTTATACACTCCAAAGCCATATTTTGATGATAACAAATAAAACCTCTCTTGGACTAATATTTGTGGAAGATGTTTAGATGAGAGCGTAGCACCAAGTAAGGGGGAGCATACACAAGAACAAACACAAGAGCGTATACAAATACATACAAGAATAATGCTCAAGGTGATTCCAAAGATATGGAAGTCAACCAGTCAAACCTTGAAGACTAAAGAGCCCATTAAAGATTGAAGACATATTAAAGACTTTGTAATCATGTATTTGTCAATATAAATCACAATTGATGTAATGCACACACGCACACATACATCCATTTAGAATGTCCTTAGGAGGTGTTTTGACCCCTTAGACATGTGACTATTGAGTTTTGAAAACCCCCCCAAACCAACCCCTTAGTGGAATTGAAGTGGTTTCACTGAAATTGCCCAATCCGGCATATCGGTTTTTGATCCGGCATACCGGATTAATGGAAATCTCAGGAAAAGGCTCACAGTTACCCTCCGAAGTACACTGGATTATGATCCAGCATACCGGATCTATGTTTGCCCATGTTTTACCCTGATCCGGCATACCGGATGAGTATCCAGCATACCGGATCAATATATCCATGTTAATATTTGGCCGTTTTTCTCCTGTTCAATAAGGAAATTAGGAGATCCGGCATTCCGGATTGGAATCCAGCATATTGGATTATATATGACTTTTGGAATCCGATCTTAATCTAGATTCCTAATTAATTTAAGCCATCTAGCTTATAAATACCCACTTGTTTAAGGCTCTAAACACTACTACTAATCACAATCAAGAGCCTCCAAAAATAAGTCATTCTCAAGTGAGATTTCAAGCACTCATTCAAGGCATTCACTCTTACTTAGCTTCCTTCATTCAACTTGTATTAAAGCTTCATAGTTTGAAAGGTAGCAAAGCTTTACTAAAGTTTGAGGTAATTCTAAATCCCTTAGTACCACTTTTACTTTATATGAGTAAGTTGAGTTCTCTTGCTCGGAATCAAGAGTAGGTTGAGTCCTCTTGCTCATTGAATCAAGATTAGTTGTTGATTGAGTTCTCTTACTATTTATTTCAAGATTTGTACGAGTCCTCTTACTCTTACTCAAGATTCGATTTAGTGAAATTCTCTCTAAGGTGAGAGAAGTGGACGTAGGCAAGTGTTGGCCGAACCACTATAAATCTATTATGTCACTCTTTAATTTATTGCTTGTTTGTCTTTACTTGGTTATTTTCACATAATTTTTTAAGTTTTCAACCTTCACCTAATCACCCCCCTCTAAGTGATTTCACATTTGGTATCAGAGCGAGAGCTCAAGACTGTGATTTTTTATAATCCAATTAAGAGTTTAAGACCATGGGATCCTTTGTCAATCATAAGATTGAAGGATACATCATTACCCGACCTCCTTTCTTTGAAGGTGAATGATTCTCCTATTGTAAGAATCGTTTCAAAAACTTTGTGTGTGCCAACAACATTGATGCATGGGAAGTAATTGAAAATGGACCAAATACTATAGACAAGCCTAAAGAAGAGTGGACTCCAGCTGAAAAAGTTAAGATTCAACTCAATTTTGTTGTTCTAAGTTATATTCAATGTGCTCCAGGAGAAAATGAGTACAATAGAACTTGCATGTGTGACTCCGCTAAGGAGATGTTTGATAAGCTTATTGTTACCTATGAAGGTACTTCTGAAGTCAAGCAATCTAAGATTGATATGCTAGTAAATGAATATGAGCTATTTAAAACAAAAAATGATGAAGACATATATGCTATGTTTACTCGATTTACTAACACTGTGAACAAGATAAAAGGTTTAGGAAAAGTTTACTCCAATGGTAAAAATGTGCGAAAGATTTTGAGATCTCTCTAAAAAGAATGGAGACCCAAGACTACTGCAATCAAAGAATCCAAAGACATTGACAAGCTAAGTCTAGATGAGTTATTGGGATCACTCCAAACTCATTAGATGGAACTCAAACAAGACACCAAGGAGGATGATTCGAAAGAACCAAAGAAGAAGGTTGTAGCATTCAAGACATATGACATTAGCGATGATGAAGAAGAATTGTCTAATAACGAGATTGTTTATCTATCCAAGAAATTCTCTAAATTCTTGAAGAACAAGGGAAAAGCCACTTTCAACAAGAAGAGATTTTCAAGGGATCAAAAAGGTAAAAATACTTCCAAAGAAACTAATGACTCTTCTTCAAAAGATATTGTGTGCTATGAATGTAGGAAACCAGGACATTACAGAGGAGATTGTCTAAAGATAAAGAAATACAAGAAGGCCTACAAAGCTGAACATTCTTTTGATTCAAGTGATGAAGAAGATAAGGATGAATCATTTTAAGAAGAAGAAGAAAAAACTAACCTGGCACTCATGGCTACTGAAGATGAAGAAACTCAAAATGAGTTAACCCCCACTTCTCCATCTCATAAAGATAAGGACTTTTTAGAATTGGAGGAAGCTTTTGAAGACCTCTACCAAAGTAGCATGGAGCTAGCCACTTCAAAAAAGAATCTCTTGAAAGAGATAAATACTCTTAGAGACCAAAACACAACTCTAACTTCCCAAGTTAATATATTGGAAGAAGAAAAAGAGAAATTGTGTAAAGCCTTAGAAGCCTTTACTAACGGAAAAATGACTCTTAACATATTACTTGAAAATACCTCCAAAACACCTCTCAACAAGGAAGGGGTAGTCTATGATGGGAACAAAGGTTCAAATCAATCAAAAGAGCCAAGTACAAGTAAAATGGCAAGTAAGAAAGTATAGAAGAAGTTTTGTAACTATTGTAAGAAGAAAGGTCACTCTATTGAGGAGTGTTATTTGAGAAAGAAAAGTCCTCAATTTAGCAAACTCAATCCCAAAGGGAAGACTCCATATATCCCTCAAACTGGTGTATGCAATAATTGCAACAAGAAAAAACATATTATTTGGGAATGCTATCACATGAAGCAACCTTTTCACCCTACTAGAAGACCCTTCAATGGTCAAACTCCTAAAAGATCCTTCAATGGTCAAAACAGGAGAAATCCACCTAAGGTGCAAAGATCACCCAAGAACCAAGGTTCAATTAGAATACCCCAAAACCAAAGACCTTGGAACCCCTAATCATACCCAAATTGGAATGGGAACCAAAAGGCAAATGGTAACCAAATGGTTTAGAGACCAAGGGAAAGGTATGATACTAACAATGACGGACCCAATATACAATGGGGACCAAAGTTTTATTAAGTATCTTTGTTTTGTAGGATATGAGCAATTTGGAATGGTACATTGATAGTGGTTGCTCAAAGCACATAACATCCAACCCAAAGGTATTTTCAGAGCTCAAGAAGCAAAAAGGGGGATGGGTATCTTTTGGAGACAATAACAAAGGAAGAATTATTGGAAACAGATCCATAAAATTTGGAGGTACAATTATTTTCAATGTTAGTCTAGTTGATAATCTTAAGTATAATTTACTTAGTGTATGTCATACCCCAAACCATCCCCTAGGAGGATTGGGTAGGTGACCCGAATTACATAATGGCAATTCGCCAAATCCCACGAATCTAGAAGCAGTACTTACGATCATGGAACCATATCCACATCTTAACCATAAGTAAGATCAGAGTAATGCAGGACGTCTACAATTTAAAAGTAAATGGAAGCATAGTGATACAGAAAATGATGATAATATATGCATAACAAGTCTTGTTTGAGACATCTCCCAGGCACACACAACCCACAACAAAGAAACAAAAGCTGATAAGTACATACAAAAATATATACAGGGCGAGAATTCTTAGCCCTTAAAAGAAAACAAAAGTAAAAGCTATACGACCAAGTCAGAACGGGGATAACTCCAAAAAACCCAAAAGGAGTCCCCAGTCAAAACATCACAAGCATGCTTCAATGGTCTTCATCCGCAATGACCACCAAAAACGTACGCAGGATCGGTATGACCTCCGTCAGGGTCCACACCAACATCGTCATAACAACCAAAACTGTCCTCCTCGAGATAGCCCGCCATGCCACAGCGGCATCCACCTGCAGGATCATCTAAGAAGAAATATTGCATAACAGAGTGTGAGCCCCACTGAGCTCGTGAGCAAATAACATCAATCATGGATGCACATGCAATCACAATTCACAAGTTATATGATTCTACATGATATTCAAGTCCAGATTTTATTGTTAGCCACCTGTAATTACAACTAAGTCTGGTCTGTGCCACTACAATCCCCAATACATGTATCCTTGGTGCAGGCTTCTAACCCCTTCCCGTAATACACCCATTGAGTTGCCAGAGAAGACTGGTCTGCCCCCGCATTCGTTCACCAAGGTCGGCCCGACCAGCCCTCTGTGATTATCTAGGGGGATAACCGTTTCTTCCCTCATGCACCATTCCGGTGTTCTTTTATTTATGCACCATTCCAGTGTTCTTTTATTCTTTTTTTTTTCACTCCCTGATAATTGTCCCCACAGGCATCCAACACCTCAACCCTTGCTAGCAAGGGGTCGTGGCACGGGTGATGAAACTCTAGCCCCATGTCTATATGGCATCGTATGAGTCCAGCGGTGTCAACCGTACCCCATAATATGGGCTACCATAGGCCCCATTTCCAAGCCGGGTACGGCATCTAGTCTAGCAATCACATCCATCATATAGAATTCACAGTGTTGATCAACCACAGACATTATGCAGTGATTTGAGTAACTTGAATTATAAGTAAATAACACAGCATTCATGATTCAATTATTAATAGCCGGCATCAGATCATAATTACATTTGCATATACGATAGTATTATTCACTCACCAGTACTTGGCTCTAGGTACTCAGTCACAAGTTCAGTTTCAGCAGTTGTCTGGTTGTTGACCTCGAGCACAGGATCAGGTCCTAGACACAAATCAAGCATTGTCTTATTCAGTTATCAACTCTACACTGGTGGTCCTAGGGTTACCCTAATTTACTGAGTTGACCCGAGGTTTAATTGTCTCATTTGGAAATCACCGGGCCTTACACTGGGTCTTAGGTCATGTCCCGGTAAATGGGCCAATGTCAGGGCATAGGGGTAAATTGGTCATTTATAATACCAGTACCTGCCACTAGGTCAGAACATCGTCCCACTACACTCTATGACATAATTACACTGTTGTCCACTTTAGATCAGTGATGTAGAATCAAACACAGCAGTGCACAGTCACATGTGGGGCCCACTTAGGGTTCCAAAACATTCTTCATTTATGGACAGATGTGGGGGAAGGGTATTTTTATCATTTCCCACATCCCACAGTGTCCAGGGATCATTGTATGCAAGAAATTATAGATCTGCCCTTCAATACAGTAAGATTCCATTCACTGGGTCTTGCACTGGGCCTTACTGCATCGCCCAGTGCCTGCAGAATCGACCTTGGGCTGAGTTTCCAAGGTGGGGTCTACAGGGCTAGGCCCACAGTTGATCCTCTGCATGTTTGGGGGGTCCAGTAGCCCAGGGGGTGCTCTACATCATGATCCAAAGGGTTTCTCCATCAGGGTTCCAGTCAGGCTGACTGTGGCTGCCCATGTAACCCTGGTGAATAGTATTCAGGGTTTTGGGTAGGCTTGGATTTTAGTTCCAGCCTTGTACAGAGCTGAAATCACTTGAAACAAGGGGGCTTGAGGCTGTACCCATCCAGGGTTAGGGCTGTACACCCTTAGCCAGCTCCTAGGGTTCCAAAAACACTGGCCAATAGGCCATCTGGCAGCGCAGGTGGGCACAGCCAGGTTTCGGCCATGGCAGCAGCATAAGTGACTGATGAAAAGTGATAAAATTCACAGATCTCCCATGTTCTATGCATGCATGGTAGATCTAGAGCCAAACTAGGCAAACCCTAGCTTGTTTGGGCTGCCCAGGGTTGCAAACCACAGCATGAATGGGGAGGAAACAGAAAACAGCAGGTATGGGGAAGTTTCTATACCTGAATAGGGTTGTGGGTGAGCTCGGATCAGCTAGAATGGGCTGCAGCAGCTCCTCTTTCTTCTCCCTTCTTCCTCCTCCTCTTCCTTCCCTTTCTCTCTCTTCTTTCCTCTCCTTCCTCTCTCGGATTTCAGATTTGCCAGGGGCTCTAAAATGAGCCCAAGGCCTTCTATTTATAAGCCAAGGTCAACTAAGGCCTGTTTGCCTTCAGTCCCTTCTTTTAAAAAGTGATTTTTGGAACTGATTTTATCCAGTTCTGGGCTTTCTGGTGGGGTCCACATTGAACCAGGGGTATGAGGTGGTCCCTCAGACTCCCCTCTATCAGTGGTGGGTGTCCATGGTCATGTTGGGTGGTCCCCATAATTATAATAATTAAATATGTTCAAAAACAGCCACTGGGCCTTGTCACTGGGCCTTGCTGCATCGCCCAGTGCATGGCCTAGTGAATTCCAGCAGCATGAATTCAAAGGGGGATTGCACAGGGGTTTGACCTTGGGTTAGGGTATTGTCCCCACATGTCCACCATAGGTTTTTACATGATTTTTTAGAGGTGGGTCCCACCATTTTAGGGAGGAGAGAGAATACCTGGGGTTCAAGCCATACATCAGGCTGTGAGCTGTGCAAGAACAGGGGTCTGTTATCCATCTTCTAACAAGTATATAGGGAAACCTGTTCAAAGCATTCTCATTGATCTCATTGAGTGGAGTGGTGCTCCACAGTGATCCTGATGGCCTGGCCAAGGGTTCCTACCCTTCAAATCCAAAAATTCAACCATTCAGGAGTAGGGTTTGACAGTGTAAGTCAACTATGTAACAATGGTTATGCTGTTAATTTCAATGCCTCTAAATGTGAGGTCAAGGACTCTAACGATAATATTATCCTTGAAGGAAGTAGAAAGAACAATGTTTATACTTGTGTATTTAGTATAAATTCTCATAATGCATGACTATTTTCTAAATTTGATGATGCAACCCTATGGCATAGAAAATTGGGACACATTAATCCTAAGATTATTAAATCCCTTTCTTCTAAGAACTTGGTGAGAAATCTACCTAAGTTGAAATTTGATAAGCAACACACTTGTGGAGCATGTCAAAGAAGTAAACTTACAAAGATAGCTCACAAAGCCATTAACTCTGCTGCTACTTCTAGACCTTTGCAATTACTTCATCTTGACCTATTTGGACCAATTCAAACCACTAGCCTGGGAGGAAAGAAGTATACATTCGTTATTGTAGATGACTACTCTAGTTTCACTTGGACCCTCTCCCTCAAGCATAAAAATGATGCATTTGAGGATTTTGTATCTCTTTGCAAGAGAATACAAAATCAAAAGGGTAACTTGATCACTTCTATAAAAAGTGACCATGGTGGTGAATTTAATAATATAGATGAATTTGATAAGTTTTATCGAAAACAATGTATAACTCATAACTTTTTGACTCCTAGAACACCACAATCAAATGGTGTGGTTGAAAGGAAGAACAGAACTATCCAAGAAACTGTAAGAACAATGCTCAATGAGTACTCTTTGCCAAAGTATTTTTGGGCCGAAGCTGTTCACACAGCTTGTTATGTGTTAAACCGAGTTTTGATAAGACCTATTTTGTTGAAGACTCCCTCTGAACTTTTCCATAATAAGCTTCCTAAAGTTGATTACTTTAAAGTTTTTGGTTGTACATGTTTCATTCTTAACACTAAAGACAACTTATGAAAGTTTGAAGAAAAGGCTGATGATGGTATCTTTCTAGGCTACTACACAAATAGTAGAGCTTATAGAGTATTCAATAAAAGAACTCTAGTTGTGGAAGAGTCTATGAACGTAAAATTTGATGAATCCATGGCCAAGGACAAGTACAAAGACTTAGAAGAAGATGATGAAGATGAAGTACTTGATATTAGGAAAAGAGTGGAAAATATCTCTTTAGAGGAACCTAATAATCAAGTACATCAACTTCCTAAAGAGATTAAGAGTGTTAAAGACCATCCACTTGACCTTGTCATTGGAAACCTTGATAAAGGTATACAAACTAAGAGTAAAATCCAAAATGTTTGTTCCAATGTAGCCTTCATATCTACCATCGAACCCAAAAAAATAATGGAAGCCATTTTGGATAGTAATTGGATAATTGCTATGCAAGAAGAGCTTAATCAATTTGAAAGAAATCAAGTTTAGGACTTAGTGCCAAAACCCTCTAACACCAAAATTCTTGGGACTAGATGGGTATTTAGGAATAAACTTGATGAAGATGGTAACATAACTAGAAACAAAGCTAGGCTGGTCGCTCAAGGACATAACCAACAGGAAGGTATTGACTTTGATGAATCATATGCACCTGTAGCTAGACTTGAGTCAATTAGAATGTTGTTTGCTTTTGCCTGTCATCAGAATTTCAAGTTATACCAAATGGACGTCAAAAGTGCATTCTTGAATGGCTACATAAATGAAGAAGTCTACGTCATTCAACCGCTTGGATTTGAATATTCAAAATTCCCTGACCATGTCTACAAGCTGAATAAGGCCCTATATGGCTTGAAACAAGCTCCAAGAGCATGGTACGACAGATTGAGTAAGTTTCTAGTTGATACTGGATTCTCAATGGATAAGATAGATACTACCCTGTTTGTTAAGCACGATAAGAATGATTTAATTATAGTTCAAATCTATATCAATGATATTATTTTTGGCTCTACAAATGAATCACTTTGCCATGATTTTAGCAAATGTATTAGTAGTGAATTTGAAATGAGTCTAATAGGAGAATTGAATTTCTTTCTAGGACTCCAAATAAAACAGACCTCTAATGGGATTTTCATCAGTCAAACAAAGTACCTTAAAGAATTATTAAAGAAGTTTGACATCAATGGGACAAAAGTCATCTGGCACTCCAATGAGTACATCTGTAACTTTGTCCAAGGATGAAGATGGAACTCCTGTTGACCCAACTAAATATAGAGGCATGATAGGTAGTTTGCTCTATCTAACGATTAGTAGACCTGATATTATGTTTAGTGCCTGTGCTTGTGCTAGGTTTCAGGCCAAACCTATGCAATCCCACTTAAGTACTGTGAAGAGAATCTTTAAGTACTTAAAGGGGACCCCAAGCATTGGACTTTGGTACCCTATGGACAATGACTTTGACCTTGTTAGCTTCTCCGACGCCGATTATGCTTGGTGTCATGCTGATTGGAAGAGTACAAGTGGAACTTGTCACTTCTTAGGATCTTGCTTGGTTTCGTGGTTTAGCAAGAAGCAAAATTCCTTTGCTCTTTCTACCACCGAGGCCGAATACATTGCAGCCGAACGGTGTTGTGCACAAGTGCTATGGATGAGGCAACCTCTCCAAGACTATGGAGTTAAGTTTGACACTTCCTCTATCCAATGTGATAACACAAGTGTACTTAACCTTAGCAAGAATCCGATTTTACACTCAAGAGCTAAGCACATTGATATCCGTCACCACTTTTTATGTGACACGGCTCAATGAGGTGAAATCCGACTTGATTTTATTGAGACCGAGAAGCAACTCGCGAACATCTTCACAAAACCCTTGAGTGAAGAAAGATTTTGCACCCTTAGAAGAGACCTAGGCATTTGTGACCCTTTTGCATAATTGTTTTCTCTGTTTAAATGTTGTCTTGCCTCTGTCTCTGCTGAAATGGCATACCGGATTGCCAACCGGTATGCTGGATCAGCAATTCTGGCTATTTTTATAGCCGTTGAAGCCAATACGGTATACCGGATTGATTTTTTGTTTTTGACCATTTTTTTACTGTTATGCAGATGTGTTTGCCTATTTAAATCACAGTTTTTTGTCCTCTTCTCACTCACTATTCATTCTAATTGTGATTTACACTGTGTTTATTTTTTGTTAAGGATTTCTCTCTCCATTTTTACTCTCGCTCTCTCTCTTTCTCACTCACAATGAGTCGAAGAGGTAAAGAACCAATGACCGAGAATCCTCCTTCTAAAAGAGGAAGAACTGGAGGAAGAGGAAGTGGTGCAAGACAACCTTATGCTGAAGGGGAAGATCGTTTGTTTCGGTCTAGGGAATGCCGTGCAAATTGGCATCTCTATCTAGCAAGAAAAATAGAAGAAGGACGTGAGGCGGACGTGTTCTCCTTCAATAGCATCCGTCTCGAGGAACGTTTTAAGGAGATCGGTTGGGAACCTCTTCTCAACATTTCGGACCCTTGTTATCCATATCTTGTCAAGTACTTCTATGCAAACCTCTACTTCAGCGGGGCGGAACAAGGTTTGAAACTTCACTCCTATGTGAAAAGCACTCACATAGAACTCTCTCTTTACGACCTTGCCCGCCTTCTTAAAATTCCTAATGAAGGACCTTGCATCTTTTGGACCCCAAAGAACACCAACTTTGGTGATTTGATTAACCATGAAGAAGTGTATTCCTCCATCCTCAAGCAATTCGATCCTCATGCGGCGACCGTTGTCACTGGACGACTACGACTCATTCCTTATGTTATCTCCTACATAGTTCAACATAATCTCATTCCTAGAGGTGGTGATAGAAACAAGTGTCTTACACTACAAGCTTATATCTCCTATTGCATCTATACCAATACCC
The DNA here is from genome assembly GCF_018873765.1 of Telopea speciosissima. NCBI lineage: Eukaryota > Viridiplantae > Streptophyta > Magnoliopsida > Proteales > Proteaceae > Telopea > Telopea speciosissima. Next base: position 42,940,644 of record NC_057916.1, read on the forward strand.
CTACTTCTCTTCCATACTTTATCATGAGGTATATGGAATCGTGAGCTCACCCTAGCAAGCACACTAATCTACCATATGGTTGGCTCCTTACTCGCTTATTCCGGGCCCTGGACATCGATATTGATCATGAGGAAGCATCCACCATGTCTCTCCAACACATCACTTGTAATAGCTTTCACACCATAGCTATTCCTCCTCCTTCCGATGTGTTTGTTGAAGAAGAAGAAGTTTTGGATGAGAATGTGCCCCCTCCTCGTCAAGCACAAGAAGGAATACGGGCATCTCTACAAGAATGGGTCTCAAACATCGATGAATACATGGACGAAGCCAATAACCAGATTATGGAACTTGAATTCGATCAACAAAGAACTCAAGACGATGTGACTTCTCTTCGCAACGACGTGAAGATCGGCTTTGACTCTCTCAATGTTCGCCAAGATAAAATTCTTAATGCAGTTCATCAACTCTCTCTCAATCTTGGCTTTCTATCTCTTTACACGCTGGGAACTACTCCTTAAGGGATCACCCTTCAAGGAGTTAGACCACCCTTCCCCGGTGCATCAAGCTCTTTTCCACACATTCCACCCTTTGACCCCAATCCTTGAATTGTAATGCCCCTCTTTTTGACAATGACAAAGGGGGAGAATATTTTGAATATACTTGGATGTTTGGAATTTTTATGAATATATATATCTATGTTTTGAAATCTCTCGAATTTTGGAATGTGTATGCATGTATGGAACTCTTTGCTTGTTTTGCATTCGCTTATATGTTCTTACTCTTTTATTATCTACTTGGATTATTTGTCATCATCAAAAAGGGAGAGATTGTTGAGGAAAACACCTTATACACTCCAAAGCCATATTTCGATGATAACAAATAAAACCTCTCTTGGACTAACATTTGTATAAGATGTTTAGATGAGAGCATAGCACCAAGTAAGGGGGAGCATATACAAGAACAAACACAAGAGCATATACAAATACATACAAGAATAATGCTCAAGGTGATTCCAAAGATATGGAAGTCAATGAGTCAAACCTTGAAGACTAAAGAGCCCAATAAAGATTGAAGACATATTGAAGACTTTGTAATCATGTATTTGTAAATATAAGTCATAATTGATGTAATGCACACACGCACGCATACATCCATTTAAAATGTCCTTAGGAGGTGTTTTGACCCCTTAGACATCTAACTATTGAGTTTTGGAACCCCCCCAAACCACCCATAGTGGAATTGAAGTGTTTCCATTGAAATTGCCCAATCCGGCATCCCGGTTCTTGATCCGGCATACCGGATTAATGGGAATCTCAGGAAAAGGCTCACAGTAACCCTTCGGTGTACACTGGATTATGATCCGGCATACCGGATCTATGTTTGCCCATGTTTTACCCTGTGATCCAGCATACCGGATGAGTATCCAGCATACTAGATCAATATATCACTGTTAATATTTGACCGTTATTCTCCTGTTCAATAAGGAAATTAGGTGATCCGGCATACCGGATTGGAATCCAGCATACCAGATTATATATAGCTCTTGGAATCCGAGATTATATATGGCTTTTAGAATCCGATCTTAATTTAGATTCCTAATTAATTTAAGCCATCTAGCTTATAAATACCCACTTGTTTAAGGCTCTAAACACTACTACTAGTCACAATCAAGAGCCTCTAAAAATAAGTCACTCTCAAGTGAGATTTTAAACACTCATTTAAGGCATTCACTCTCACTTAGCTTCCTTCATTCAACTTGCATTAAAGCTTCATAGTTTGAAAGGTAGCAAAGCTTTACTAAGGTTGGAGGTAACTCTAAACCCCTTAGTACCACTTTTACTTTATATAAGTAGGTTGAGTTCTCTTGTTCGGAATCAAGAGTAGGTTGTGTCCTCTAGCTCATTGAATCAAGATTAGTTGTTGATTGAGTTCTCTTGCTCTTTATTTCAAGATTTGTACAAGTCCTCTTGCTCTTACTTAAGATTCGATTTAGTGAAATTCTCTCTAAGGTGAGAGGAGTGGACGTAGGCAAGTGTTGGCCGAATCACTATAAATCTTTGTGTCACTCTTTAATTTTTCAACCTTCACCTATTCACCCCCCCTCTAGGTGATTTCACAATGCATACAGCCTAGGTCTATAAGATATGCGGCACGGCTGATATACGGCTAATATATCCTATGAAAATAGTGCTCATACAACATACAATGCAAACAAAAAAATACATGAACATAATGGTGTCATAATGGATACTGTTGTGTGTGGAAACCTCCGATGCTTGGTTCGCCCACGGATAAGCCTGCAAAGACCAAGTGATGAGCACAAGAGAGCCGGTGTGGCTCCGACCTAGGACTCTCCGATGCTAAAGTTAGATCACCAATGCAACAGTGTAACAGCTAGTAAAAAGTAAGATCTCCCATTGTGATCTATACTTGGGTATTTATAGGGTGAAGATGAGGTGAGGTGGTTGGGAGAGTCCTAATATGCTAGGAGTCCTTCTTTTGAAAGGCTCTCTCGCGTAGAGCAGAATAGAGAGACATTTTTTGGGTTGGACTCTCGTTAAGGTAAGAGTCCATGTAAAGTAAAATTCTGTATTGCGCAGGGATTATGGCTCGATCCTTATCCCGTGATTCTCAGGATGCGCTGACGTGGCTCCGTAATTTCCAGCGGGTCGTTATGATGACGTTGGTGAAGGGCTCGGCCTAGGAGGTCGGCCTCGGCCAATATGACCTGAGGGTCATCATTAGTTGTGTGTGAGCTTGGCCGTGCCATGGCGCTCCAATCGCGGCCGACTTGCATAGGCTAGAACCGTGGGATCGGCAGGCGTGCAACTCGGCTGTGCTGGGAAGATCTTTGGGTCAGTATTAATCTGTCGTCGTGCCGTGCAGTCAGGGGTCGGCCTAAGAGCCCATATGAGTTTGGCTCGATGTCTGCGGATAACTTGGGTGTGCTTGGCGAGCTCAGCCAAACAGTAAGGTCTATCAAAGATCGGGTCGGCTCGGTCTCCTGCTGAGCTCGGTTCGGTTCTTGGACTGACCTTGGCTTGGCCACATGGCAGCCTCTGATTGGTGGGGTGTTTTTATGCCTTATCAGATACAGCTAACAAACATGTCTATAGTTTCTCTTGAAATGACATACAAGTTGTGGGCGGTCATCCATTGTAAGTCCAATATTGATCATGTCCATTAATCACATACACAATGCTAGCCAGTAATTCTTCCTTCTCTCATGTTTTCACCCACTCCCAAGAGGAGAGGTTTAGCTAGCCATGAAAGCAATGAAGAGGGAAGGAAGGATTGATGGAGAAAATGAAATAGAAATTACTAAAACTAAAATTTATAAGAAGAAGAACTTAGTTGATTCAAATAACTCCAATGAAGATGATTCCGTCACTTGAATCCCATCACTTGAAGCCGCATCCAATATTGAAGAACAAATTACCAAAGTGTATAATGAAAATTACACATATGATCAAAGGGATGGGGAAATAAAAATTATCCTAACAATGATTCTAAAAATTAAAATTGCATATGATAACCTAATTACATAAGATCTAAAAACTAAAAATAAAAAGTAGAGGATGAGAGATCGGGTATAAGGAGGAGGAACGACACTGCTGCTGCTATTGTCATTCTAGAATAGGAAATTAAAACTAAAAAGAAAACGAAGGATTGAAGGGAGATCGAGAGAGAGGTTGGAGTGCGGTCAAGATGGATGTTATGTGGGGGAGATAGAGAGCTCGTGAAAAACAGATGGGAAGGAGATAGGAGAGAGAATTTGAGAAGAAGTGGGAGAAAGAAGAGATGCAATCCCAAAGAGTTTAGGAGAGAGAGTAGAGAGAAAAGATATTTTTCTCTTTTCTTTATTATATTTTTTTATCCTAAATTCCAACTTCACTAAAAATTGTTTTTGGGCAATATCTTTCTATCCTGGACCTAAATAGACCAAGCCCAAGAATTAAAGTTGCATCATTTTAAATTTCAGAAGATATGAGTCCAATATCCGATATCTTCTAAAAGATTATCGATTCATCAAAATTACTAATATGCCCCTAGGCTTTACTTTTTTCTCTTTCCTCTCCTTCTTCTCTTAACTCGAATCGACTCGCCCTAGTCTTCAGCTTCTATCTTCATTGAATCTTCTTCTTTTCGGCTCTTTTAGCTTTATTACTCCACTTCTACTAAAATTATCCTAAAACCTGAAAACACAGAAAAATACCTCGAGTAGCACCATTCTAGGAATTAAATGATGAAAATAAAGGGATATATTCACACATAAAATATGCTCATCATGGCTGTTTATATGTTCAAGAGCCTATGTGCGGTAATTGAATCACTAAAATCCCCTTCATAGGTACAAGGTATAAGCGGATCTGGTTTTCAATATTGTTGCGTCAAGAATCGGGGTGGAGCGTGCCGTTCCTACAAAGAAGAAAACAGCAATGGGGGACTAGGCCGAGCCAGTTTAGTCGCTCCGATGCCTAAGTCAGAACTCTCAAGCAACAGATAATAGTGATTGAATTCAAATGATCATGGAAGGAGGTTACCTAGTTATTTATACGCAATTGGGAGAGTTCTGCAGGCGGTGACATGACTTGATAGGAAAGGGAGTCCCCTTGGCATGAGTTTAGGAGACTAGGAGTCCTTTTAGGGTTATGGATGAGTCCCCGCTCTGTCATGTCTCGTCAGGCTGGATTGGCGTGTTAATTTAGGATCATTAGGGCTATCCTGCTTCATTTTTGGGATATGATTTTGCCGTTTTATCCGAATTTGTGCTTGGATCAGGTCGCCATTTATACTAAGTTGGCCTTTTCCCAACTCATCTTTCCTGGAATGACCTGGTCGAGTGCCCATGCCTCGTTCTCTCTGACCTCTCTCCCAAGAGGACGCACGTGTCTTCCCTCTATTGCGTGCCAATTTTATGATGTTTCACGAGCCCCTTACTCCTTCGGACGTTCACGTTCAGAGGAAGTTGAATCACCCCCGTACAGGTTACTCTCCTGCCAGAATTCTCATTTCGAGGTTGTTATTAAGACGTGACGGTTGACAGTAGCATTATGGTTCGTATCTTGAGTGACGCATGGCTTTAAGTCATTATGGCACCTCGAGCAAGGCTACCATCGCCCGTTCCCTGCCATTGATGCCTTTTGTACTCGACTGTTGGATCCTGACGATCCCCCTTCTTCTTTCCCTTATAAATTCATAATTCCTTCTTTCCATTTCTTCTCCTGCTTCTCCGGTTTTCTCTCTTTCTCTTTGCTTTGTCTTCCTGCTTCCCGGCTCATTCCTAAACTTGTTTAGCTCGTCCTTTGTGCATCTGTTCACATTTCCTTCACGAGTCTTCAACTCTTCTTCTTAAGCCAGTAAGTTTTTTCCTCCCAACCTTTTCTATGTCTTTTGATTCTTCCACCCGAGAGCCTATCCCAGACTCTCGGGACGTCGCCGGGATGAGCGGGAATTCTAACCCTGATGTGAGTTCTGAGAGGACTCACATTGACCAATCCATTCTGTTTGGGTCTAAGTGATTCATGGCTCGGTATGGTCACCTGGCAAGCTCCTCTGCTAACCCGCCGAGGAGAAGTAGTCTTAGGTCCGCCTGAGTACTCGTTGAGTGAACTACTGAGGGCTGTCCTACTCGTGATGAGGAGGAGAATGAGGCCCAGGAAGAGGAAGGGGCCGATGTTAGGGAGGATGATGATGATGAGTCTGATTCTGACATCGGTGACACCGGTGGGATTCTCAAAGGGCGAACTCTTACGAGAGTGTCTTAAATGATCGGGCTTTAGCGGCCCTGCGGAGCTGGTATCGAGTTCCCAAGGAAGTCCAGATGCGTACCCCGAGCTCACTTGACAAAGCGAGCTATTTTTGCGAGGGTGAGCTATGCCTATAAGAGGTCGCATTTACCTGCGACCTTTGCCTCCCGACCTGGGCCTTTGTGATGGACATCCTCAACCACTTCACTCTCTCCCTGGGCCAGCTGGTAGCGAACTCGTGGAGACAGATTTTTGGCTTCTACCTATACTTCACCCAGCTTGGCCAGGTGACCACTGCCGCCTTCTTCGCCTACTTTTTCATGCTGAAGAAGATCTTCGGGGGGTGGTACTATCTCTCTCTTCACCCCTTGAAGGGGTTGCTGAAGTCCATTCAGCTTATCAGCCACCTGCCTCAGTCGGCCAAGAAGTGAAAGGATCGCTACTTCTTCTCCTGGATGCTAGGGAATCCCTTTCGGTTGGAGTGGAGGGAAATCCACCTCAAGGCCATGAATCGCTCGTCCGAGCTGAGCCCATACGACCAAGAATCCATCAGCGTATGCCTAGATAGTGAAACTTTTGACGCCCGTAACTGAAAAAGGAATACCTGTTGGCCCGCTATAGTTTGAGCTCAGCTCAAGGTGAGTGTCCTCGGCTTGGGTGGATGCCTCTTCGTGTTTATTTTTATCTCGGTTCTGACCTATGTTTTCTTGGTTTTTAGTGGACATTCGACTGGATCGCAAGGGATTCAGATCTGACGCGGTTAGGCGTAAGAGGAAGATGATGGAGGAGCAGGCCAATCACGAGAAGGCGGCCACAGGCCGACCACCGTGGAAGGGCCTCGGTAGGCCCCACCCAAAGACCAGGAGCGTGCCCCTCTATACACTCCTCAGGCTTCGACGGAGGAGAGCTACAAGAGGAAGGGCCCCCCCCTTCAACAATACCATAAGAAGGGTGCTCACGCTGCCAGTATGAGCGGGGAGGTGATCCCCTTGGATGGCGAGACCAGGGGCAAAGGAAAGACCCTCCCTGGAAGAGGCCCCGCTATTCCCCAAGTGGGAGATTTATGAGGGCGACTCTGCCTTCAAGGACCCGCAGGTCGTGCAGGAGTGGCTAGAGCAGGGCTGCCTCCCTATAGATCGTGCCACCATCGGGGACATAACCGATGAGCACCTCGTTACTTCTCTTGGCCCGAACGTGGCCTTGGTGCGTTCCCTTCACATTCTTCTTCTTCTTTTTCCTTTCCTTTTTGTTCTTTTTTGTACTATGTTCTAACATCATATGGTCGTCCTTTCAGGTTGTTGCTAAGGTTGTTAATACAGTCCAGCGACTGGAGAAGTATCACAACCTGTACCACGAGGAGAAGAAGGTCCGCAAGGCCACTGAGGCCCAGTAGCTGGATCTTTCCAAGGACTACTACTCGTTCAAGGCCATGGTCCGGGACTACGAGGGGACGTTCACCTCCCTAACTGAGAGGAAGGACGTTCTGGAAGAGGAGGCCATCACCGTGATGAAAAAAATTAAGGCTTTGGAGAGAGAGTTGGAGGAGCTTCGCGTGAGCAATGACACGATTCGAGCTCAGGTTGTGGAGGATTACAAGAAGTCCTCTGAGCTTGAGGCCTTCGTCAAGGGGAAATCGTAAGAGGTGTACGACTATGGTGTTAGTGACACTGTCGAGTTCGTCCTCGGTGAGGACCCCAATTTTAAATTTGACAACTTCGACACGTACGTCCCTCCTCCAACGAAGTCTCCTGCCCCGGCTCTTCTCAACGAGGTCGTCCCTACTGCTAAGGATCAGAATCGCGTAGTCGGCCCATGACCTTTCTTTGTTTTTTCTTCTCTTTTTTTTTGTGTAATGATGAACCGGCCTTTGGGCCTTGTAAAACTGATCTCAATGAAGGCTTTTTCTTTGTCTTGTTCTTGTGTTCATGGTCACTTTTCCTATCGTAAGTCTATTCTTCGGTGCCTCGTAGAGATTTTTGTGCCAACTTTTGGGGTTGGTTCTTCGCATGGTCCCTCGTAGGGATTTTGGTGCCAACTTTTGAGGTCGGTCTTTTGTATACCCATGAGCACTTTCGCACAAACTCATGAGGTTGGTCTTTTGTGTACCTGTTTGAGTTAAAATAAAACCGCAAGCGTACGGGTCAATCGTAGCTACGGGTCGAACACAAGGAGATATACGCCACTCTATTTAACTAACTTAAAAGTAATGCAAAGTGAACCAAATTAAAGTGTTAAATTAAACTAATTAAACTAACGAAAATCAATGCATCCTAACTCATAAGCATCTAACAAAATTAAGGGATTAAATCGGCGTCCTAACACATGAGCATCTAACCTATCAAACTAAAGCGAATTGAAAGGAATAAAAATGCAGCCACACATACTAACCACATAAAAAGAAATAAGGGAAAAAAATGCATCCATAAACCACAACCATATAAAATTAAAATAAAAGAAATAGAGGGGGAAGAAGAAGAAGATAGAGCGAGATAGAGGAGATGGAGAATGAGATTGAGAGTTTAGATAGTAAAACCTGGATGTGCTTGCATGAATGTAATTGAAAAGCTTAGATACTTGCATAAACTTACCATGGCCTCCTCTTCTAAATCTTCAAGTCTTGTCATCAACTTAAGAACTTAGACTAGAAGGCTTAAAACCTAAACTAGAATTAAGAGATTACAACCCAATTGAAGACTTAAATTGAAATTAAAGCATAAACTAAACCTATTATAACCATTAACTAAAAATCATAAAAGCAAACTAGAACTTAGAAAAGCCAAAAATCACAAATTAGAAGGAGAAGAAGAGAAGAAATTTCACTAAGTGAATGAGCAATTTTTACAAGAGAGGTAGGGGTATTTATAGGTGGAAGAGAGGGGAAGAGAGAAGATGGAAGTGTAGGAGAAATATTCCCTAAGAAAAGAGAATATTCTCTTCTCTTTCCTCTTTTACAATGCCTTGAATTCTAAAAAAAAGAAAAAAAATAGAAAGAAGAAGAAGAGAAGATTGTTTACATAGACCTTCTATTTCTGGAAAAGTAAACTTCCAATTCTAACAAGTACTTCCTTTTCTTTGTAGATATCTTCTCCAAGTAATAAAATCAAAGCATCTTTGATTTTTCAACTTTCCATAGATGAGAAAATATAAATGTATCCCAAGTAGAATTCCAGAAGTGCCCTTGAGAAGTTGAAGGAGAGAGAGTAAGGGTGATGACTAGGATTCCTTCAAGAATAAATAAAATACCCATTCTGTCCTTCAAAAAACGTGGAGCATGGGGTGCTTATATAGGCCTCACCATTGTTTTCCTTGCGAAAAATCACCCAAAATAGACCCAAATTTCGTCCAATTCGGAGTTGGGGAGCCCAAGAGATCTCAAGTTGAAGTTGGACTGTCCAGAGCCTTCCAAATGGAATCTTTCGGGTACAGTAAAGTAACTTCTGATAATTCGTTAAGGCCCCTGGAATCCGAACTTCCGCTTCACTTTGTCCCCATCCGACTGTTAATAATTATAAATAAACCCCTATAGACCATTTTCGCGCATCGTTACGGAAACGGCCATAACTTCTTCGTTTCAACTCGGAATCAAGTGCCGTTTGAACCGTTGCGAAGCTGACTCGATGGGCTATGCATCCATACTATTAACACCTCTAGAAAGCTTATAAACATCTCCTTAGCATCATCTCCTCCATTTTTACAATAATTCACCTAAACCCTGAAAAGCACAAGAAAGCACCGAGTAACTTTGTCCAATGTGGTAAAATATATGCTTTATGCCCTAAGATTTCACACATAAATGTGCTCATCAGTACCCTTGAGTACTTTCGCATTGACTTACGAGGTCGGTCTTTATGTACCCTTGAGTACTGTCGTGCCGCCCCATGAGGTCGGTCTTTCGTGCCCCTTGGGGACTTTCGCGCCGACTTACGAGGTCGGTCTTTTTCCTAAACTCGTAGCTTGTAAAAAGGGAGATTTGGTGATTTCGTTTGAGAAACATGAACAAAAGATCATGGGACTTGAGGCTTTATTGCAAATATTTTGAGTCATATTCCATAGCGCACATAGGTTAAAAGGTATGGAAAACGAACTCGGTAAAAAGGTGAGAACACGATCTTGTACATAAGTTAAAAGGCGCGAACACGAACTTTCATTGATAAAATTTCTTCAAATTCTCTGAGTTCTAAGGTCAGGGTATTTTCTTGCCCCTTGGGGTCTTCAAGTGGTATGTTCCTGGTCGTATTTGCTTAGAGACCACATATAGACCTTCCTAGTTGGCGGATAGCTTGTCCTCTTTTTATGGTTGTGAAGTTCGTGCTTTTCTTAGGACCAAGTCTCTGGCTTTGAACACCCGTTCCTTCACCTTTGAGTTGAAGTAGTGGGTCGTTCTCTATTGATAGGCCATGTTCTTCATGAGAGCGGTCTCCCTGACTTCATCCAAAAAATCTAGATTTGCTCGTAGCCCATCTTGGTACGTTCTCTTATTGAAGTTGAGAACTTTGTGTAACCCGGCCAGTACTTCTACTGGTGCCAAGGCTTCTGTTCCATATGTTAATTGAAATGGGCTCCCCCTATGAGTGTATGAACTATGGTTCCATATGATCATAGTATACTCAATAGCTTGTCCACCCACTTTTCTTTAGCCTCGGTCAACTGGCGCTTTATTCCTGTCAGAAGAGTGCGGTTCGTGACTTTGATTTGACCATTCGCCTGGGGGTATACTACTGCCATGGATCTAAAATCTATATGGTAGTGTGCACAAAATTGCCTGAACTCAGGGTTATTGAACTGTGTCCCATTGGCGATGATGAGCACTTGAGGTAGCCCGAACCGATAGATAACCTTATCCCTAGAGAACTTCTCCATTTGTTTTTCAATGATTTTTGCCAAGGGCTTAGCCTCTGCCCACTTCATGAAATAATCTATCACGACTACAAGGTATTTTCTTCCCTGGGGTGAAGTCACCGAGTATGTCCATTCCCCACATAGCAAATGGTATGGGGCTGAGGATGGAAGTTAGTTGTGTTGCGGGCTGATGAGGAATTGGGGCGAACTTCTAGTCGGAGTACTTTATGTGCTAAGGCACGCCCCCCATATGACTTCCACATATTCCTTCATGAACTTCTGCCAGGGCGTACTGAGCGTGACTTGGCATTAGACATTTGAGTAGGGGTGCGGTAACCGATCTTTTGTATATTGTCCTTCGATCATTGTGTACCTAGCCACTCTTCCTCTGATTTTTCTGGCTTTCGCTCGATCTTCTGGGATCATGTCGTCTCGGAGGTGACTTACTATCGGGTCTATCCAACTTGACTCAATATCAATTTAGGCGACCTTGTTCTCCTCTTCGTAGGTAGGCCTGATCAGGCTTTTGAGGTAGACTACTCCGCTTATTTGGGATAAGTCATCATTAGATAACATTTGTATGGTGAACGCCACGAAAGTTGTGATCAGGGTTCAGGCTTTTTCAAGGTAGGAAGTCATTCTTTCATCCTTGGCTTCATATTCCCCGTTCATCTGATTGATTACCAACTGAGAGTCTCTATTTACAATAAGTCCTTCTATCTGTACGACTCAGACCACCTTTAAACCTACAAGCAATACCTCGTATTCGGCCCCGTTGGTTGATGCCGAAAAATTGAAGCATAGCACGTACTGTATTTTGAAGCCTTCTGGGCTGGTTAGTATGAAACCAGCTCCACTCCCCCCTGAATTGCTCTAGCCATCCACAAACATCGTCCAGGGTGCCCTTGGCTTATTTTCCTCTTCCTCTACGCTTTCTGCTTGTTCGTGCTTGTCCTTAGTCAGCGTACATTCAACCACGAAATTGGCGAGGGCTTGGCTCTTTATGGTCGTTCTCGGATGGAACTCAATCTGGTACTCACTTAATTCTACCGCTCATGCAATTAGATGACCTGATACATCTGGCTTGTGTATTACTTTCTTCAGGGGTTGATTTATCGTTACCTTGATAGGATAAGCCTGGAAGTAAGGCCATAACTTTCTTGCTGCACCTACCAGTGTGAACGCGAGCTTCTCGATCCTAGGATATCTGCTCTTGGCATCTAGGAGGACGTGGCTCACATAATAAACTGGCCTCTGATTTTTATTGTCCTCTCTAACCAGCACCGCGCTGATAGCAACGAGTGAGGTGGCCAGGTACACTAATAGTTTATCCTCGGGCTTGGGTCGTGTCAGTAGGGGAGGGCTGGTGAGGTACACCTAGAGCTCTTCGAATGCTTACTGGCAATCTTCGGACCAAGTAAAGTCTTTTGAGGTCATGAGGTTTTTCAATGTTTTGAAGAACGGTAGGCACTTGTCCCCGGACCTGGACATGAACCGAGCCAGAGCCGTGACCCTACCATTGAGCCTCTACACCTCCCGCATTGTTCTTGGCGGCGTCATCTCTTGGATCACTTTGATCTTTGCTGGGTTCACCTCTATTCCCCTCTGGGATACCATGTACCTAAGGAATTTTCCTGAGCTAACTCTGAAAGCACACTTTGTTGGGTTCAACTTCATTTGGTTTTCCCTGAGTACTTGGAACACCTCTTCCAAGTCCGCTATATGGTCCTGGGCCCGAACACTCTTTATGAGCATATCATCCACATACACTTCCATATTACGGCCGATCTGTGTTTTGAACATTTTGTTCACCATCCTTTAGCACGTGGCTCCTACGTTCTTCAGGCCAAACGGCACGACCCGATAGTAGAAGTTCTCCTGGTCAGAACGAAATGTTGTATATTTCTCATCTTCCCTCCTCATTAAGATCTGATTGTACCTTGAGTACCCATCCATGAAGCTCAACCTTTCATATCCCATCGTGGCATTGATCAAGAGGTCTATTCGGGGGAGTGGGTACTCGTCCTTTGGGCAGGCTTTGTTGAGGTTGGTGTAGTCCACACTCATCCTCCATTTTCCATTTGCTTTTAGCACCATGATCACGTTCCCCAACCAAGTCAGGAACTGCCCTTCTTAGATGAAGCCCGATGCCCTCAACTTTTCTATTTCCTCCTTCATTGCTGCTTGTTGATCTGGGGTAAAACTCCTTTTTTGTTGGTCCACTTTCTCGTCGGGTCCAGGTGTAAGGCATGCTCTGCAATGATCCGTGGGATGCCTAGTATGTCAGCTACCGACCAGGCGAATACATTGGCGTGGTCTTTCAAAAAGATCCTAATTCTTCCTTTTCCTTTTCATTCAGTGAGGCTCCAACTCTGACTGTTTTGGTCAGGTCGTTGTCACTTATTGGAATTTCAACCAGATCTTCTATAGGCTCTCCTCGCTGCATTTTCTGCTCATCTCGATTGTCGCTGACCTCGACCGTGAAAGCCGTTCCTGTACAATTGCCTTTGGCCTGCTTCATAAATGCAACATGGCATTCTCTGGCCTTTTTTTGTTTGGTTTGACATTCTCCTATGCCGCAATCGGTGATGAACTTCATATTAAGGTGCTTTGTAGAGACCACTGCTCCCATCTCATTCGGCTGGGTCTCCCCAGAATAACATTGTAAGTTGTCGCGACCCGAACCACCATGAAGTTAACTTTTTGTTGACCTAGTGTGGACCTAATGGCATTGTTGTCATTGTTGGCAACTTGATGAATAGCAAAGAGCTTAGAAATATGCTCAGTTGAATTGCGAGTTGGAGGCAAGAGGATAGAAAGCATGTGAGCCTCCAAAGAATAATGAACCTAGCATGTGTGCTTCCAACGAGTTGACAGAAAGCATGACCAGTGCATGATTAGCTGAGAAAAGAAATAAAAAAAAAAAAAGCATTGATAGAAAGCATGACCAATGTATGTTCAACTAAGAAAAGAAAAGAAAAAGAAAAAACAAGAGAACAGAAAGCATGTGTGCCTATCCCCTCCTTGCAAGATAGTTGATGTGTATGGACATTGCTCAATTCAGTCCATTATCCTTGTCAATGATACTCTATGTCAAGTGATGCCTAGGTTGCATGATCTTTCTTAGCTTGTTTTGGTTGCATACTTTAGTGTAGTTATGCATTCCATAGGTCATTCATGCATATTCATTCATATTCTCTTATGTTAGATAAGACTCCATAACATTGCATGCATAGCATTAAGGTGTGTGAGTCTGGCAACCTATCACGACTGTTAAATAGTCTAAATAGTCTCTGCAGATGTACTTTGATATAAAAACATCTCTCATGTCAGTGGTTATGAGGTTCTATGTTTGATTTGCAATATGCCTGGTAGGGTTGTACAGGCTATATTCTTGGGTTGACAGGTGATTTTTAGAACTAGCAGTGGTTTTGCTATTCTAACTGTCTAACAATGTCTATATTAGTATTTGTGGTTTGCCCAAAGTGTTTTGCAGGTAAAAAGGTCCATAGAAAGCTCCAACATAGTTCATCATACCTTGCAAAGGCTAAAATTCAAGTCAAAACAGTGTTTTTCTTGGTTTGGAGGTTGGTTTGATGATTGGTGGGACCCACAAGTCTTTCAAGTGGCTACACATGTTCAAATTCATATTTGTGATATGTTCTAAGTGTTACTTGAACTAAACAGTGGCTATCTGTGAAAATGACACGTTCATTTGCAAGTGTTTTAGTAAAGCTAAAATTCAACAACTATGATTGCGAAGCCTTTTTGAGGCTCTAGAAAAGTTTGCATATGAGAGATAAAAAGGAAGTGATTTATGCCAACACATTTACAAAGTTTTTCTTTACAAGGGTAAACAAACCACACAGTCATTCGAGCTATAGGTTGATGTGTGTGAAGGCCAGAAGAGTGCTTCAAGATCATTATCAGTGAAGCTGGATAGCAAGCTTGAGTTAATTTTGAAGAGAGAGAAAGAGGAGAGAGAGTGTGGACCCCACCTTGGGGTGCCATGTGTCAGGGGGTAGTAAGGTGGCACATCCACCTTGGCATTTGGCTGTGTCAACATGACCATATGGCCATCACAGCCTTGACAGCATGGCTGCACAAGCACTAGCCCAGCAGCCCAGCAGCCTAGCACCAAGGCACCAAGGCCTTAAGGCACCAAAGGCCCATGGCACCAAGGCACCAAGGCATCAAGGCACCACAGTAGCACCACCATTTGCGGACAGCACCAGCACCACGCGCACGCAAGGCCCAGGTAGCAGCACTAACTCGAAAGTTTTTTTGGGCATTTCGTCGAACAGGTGTGGAAGGGGTCCATGCCTTGGAAAATTTTTAAGGTGCTAAAAATCTTTGCTCTCTGGAATGTGCATATTTGCAAATTTTAGTGAATTTTTTGAAGCATCGAATGGGAATTCCAACCGTACGGATGTGAAGACCATGTGGCAAGGAGTGGGAGATAAAACTGTCATCTTTTTTTGACACGTGTACATATCACGGATGAGTCATCGTTTTCCCAAAAACGCCACAAGGTGAATGGCTGAGATTAGTTCTTAAATTGGTTTTTAAATCTTATGTTCTGGCTGGCTGATTTAAGTATCCTATGGTATATAAGCATTGCATGTTATCATTTTAAGATCTTACGGCTCTGATTGATTGATCTGAGGTTTTATCGACGGATATGATGGAAGATACTAAATCAGCATTTCAAAATTACGCACATGTGAAATTGGTACACTTAAGTGATGATTTCTCATTGGTGGATCGAGAATATAACCTGATGGTTCTGTTTTAATCTCATATCAAAGATGAGGATCCAAAGGTCGAGATCTCATGTGCCTCTGTGAAAATCTCCGTGCAACTTCTTCAAGTATGCTGATGATCTCAGTCACAGATCTATCATGATCCGATGGCCCAGATTAGCCTAGACTTTGACACTGTTTTTAAAGCACTTGGGGCTCAATTTTTGAGAAGTGAGCAGAGACCCTACCCAAGGTTTTTCTATGTTATGAATACGTTGGTACTCTCAGATTTATGTTTTGAAGCTCCCATGGTGCGAATTTGATATATCAGTGGAGAAGAAGACAGTTACTATTATTTAATACATAATTTGGTGTAATAGGCCATTTGAGCATGTTTTAAGTGTGGGGTTTTAGGTGATTCTTTTTAAATCATATTCGTAAGGGGGACTTGAGTTATATAGTTCCTGAACCTGTGTCATATGGTTCTACAGCCTATGTAATAGGGTTGGTAGTTGGGAGTGATTCCTTGTTCCCTTATAACTGGAATAGAATTGGACCTGAGTAATACGATCTTAATCACTGTAACTTGAATCATTGATTAGTGGAGAGTGCAGAGCAAAGCACGAAACCTATGATAGGTATTTGCTCCTTCGATGTAGGTCATTGTGCTGAACCAAGTAAATCCTAGTGTTATGGTTTCCATATTGTTTCTTTGAAGTGCTTTTGTTTTGCAGAGTGGGTGTGGTTCACCAGTAGACCTAGCCACTATCTTGTGGTGATAGGTGGGTGACCATACGACTGTGTGTTTGCACACTGGTAAACAATTAGGAACAGCCCAGCCAGTTACAGTGTTGGTTTGGTCAGGTTAATTAATCAAGAAAATTTCAGTATACACAGATTCACCCTGCCTCTCTGTGTTGAGTGCCATTCATCACTTTCACAGTTTTCTAGCATGGTGCCGTGCCGACCGTCATCAATAACTTGACCGATCCTTTAATTAGGGCAGGGGATCCGGAGAACCTGTATAGCGACGAGCTTTCTGGTTCGAACCCAAACTGCAGGTACGCATCATAGCACAACAGGTCTACTGAGGCTCCGGTGTCCACAAGGATGCGGTGGACAGGCCTATTTGCTATGACTGCCTATATTAAGACTGCTTCGTCGTGGGGGAGATGGTCGGTGTAGGTTTTGCTCTTTTCTCTATTTTCTCGGCTATTCCCACGAACCGTGCCTTCACTTTGGCCTTCCTAGCAGATTCCTGTCCGGGCCCTCCGATGATCGTGAGGATGGCTGGGGTTGTTGATGTGTTGGCCTTAACTCTTGACCTGCGGTCATTCGGTCGGGCCTCTCGACGATCGTCATGTCAGTCTCATTTATTTCTCTCTCGAGCTCAGTCGTCTCTCCTCAGCTCCGCGCTCGTGCCCCTTCGACCACGTGAGTCGTCCCTTCGTTCTTCCCCTTTCACATAACACCAAAGGTGGCCTCTCTGGATTACATCTTCTATCTCTTTTTTCAACTGTCGGCAGTCTTCGGTATCGTGCCTAACATCTTTGTGGAACTTACAGTATTTCTTTTGGTTTCGGTCCTTCGATTTTGAGAACATCAGCCTCGGCCATTGCAGGAGACCCCGATCATGGACTTCCATAAGTATGTTCGGCCTAGAGGTAGTCAGCGGGGTGTAATCTGGGCTTCGATCTCGGTCCTGGTACTGATCTGACCTCTGCCTCTTATCATCCTTCTTCTCTTCTTTCTCGCTCGTCTTTCTCTTCTCCGATCCCTTAGCATCAGCCGTCTTCCTGGCCTTCATGATATCAAACATGTTTGCATACTGGTAGCATTGGTCTAGTAGCTCGATCATATTGCAGACCGATTTTAGGGCTAGGGATCGGACCAGGTAATTATTTGTGACCCCATTGTGCAGGGCGTTGAAAGCCATGCCATCATCCAGGTCTTTTATCTCTAGGGACTCTCTATTGAAGCAAGTGTTGTAGTCCCGCATGGATTCATCGGGTTGCTGTTTCACCGCTAACAGATTCGCCGCTATTTTCTTTTGATTCGCGCTGCTTTGAAAATAGCTCACGAAGGCCCGAGCCAACTAGGTAAGAGTTTACCATTGGGTAACCAAACCGGAGTGGAGGTGGTAAGGGACATGGGATTAAGTAGGCTGGAAAGGTGGCAAGTCATGTGGTCAGAAGCCCCACTGTCGAATAACCAAGGAGGTGAATGCGTACCTGAAACAGATAGATAGGTCTCCATACCTGTTAAGGTGGTAGGAGGTGCAGAAGAATCGGTCCCCAAAAGAGTGAGAAGTTGCTGAAACTGGCTGGAATTCAAACCAAGAACGGGTGTGCTATCCATAGAAACAACATTGGCCTGAGAAGGAGCAGCACAAGGGCGATCAGATCGGTTGTGGCGTGGCTGATGTCCAGGAGGGTACCCATGAAGGGGCTAGTAGGTAGCGCAAGTGTGGCTGTAAATGTTGCAATGATCGCAAAACTGATGATTGCGATTATTATGACCAGAACTTTGTTGAGGCCGAGGTGCATCACCACATGCAGATTGGGAAGAATACTAGCAGTTAACAGCCATAGTAGCAGCTTTGAGTAAACTTGGTGGGAGGGTGAGAGCTTGTTGTTGCTCTTTTTGCAACAGAAGATAATAAGCGTGATTGACGTCTGGCAACGGATCCATGGTGAGGATCTGTGACCGTATGGTAGCATATCCATCAAAAAAGGCCCATTAAGAAATGGTAGACACGTTCCTATTGGATGGAGGAATGAAGCGCAGATTGAGCACCACAGGTACATGTGCGGATGGGGATGTAGGAACAGAGTTCGTCCCTAAGAACCTTCAGGTGGGTGTAGTAGGCAGCAAGGGAATCAGACCCTTGTTGGATCGTAGCAATGGACCGTTTGAGATGGAACACGCATGGTGCATTGCTACGAGAGAAGTGTTCTTCGAGTTCTTTCCACACGGAGAGCGCCCGTCTCCGCATAGATGATGCTGTCAGCAATAGTGCGAGAGAGAATGTTGAGAAGCCATGAGAGGGTCATGAAATTGCAGCGGTCCCAAAGGTTCATATCGAATGCAGAAGAGGACGGCCTCGGAAGCGAACCATCGACGAACATCATTATGTTCTTTGCAAAGAGAGCCATGTGCACAGCCCTACGCCATGTAGAGTAGTTATCACCGTTCAATGGTGTGGAAACCAAGACGGTGCCAAGACTGTCGGATGGATGGGTGGAGATAATATGGGGAAGAAGCATCAATGACAATGGAAGGTGCACTCACAGAAGAGGCTTCATTGACAATGGAGGTTGCGCTTGCGAAAGAGGTGTTTGGACCCGTTGCCATTGAGAAGCTTGAGAAGAAAATTAGCAAATTGATACCATGTAAGAATTAGATATGAGGTGTAGAATATTTGAGTGATTTTATTATGTATACAATGATGCAAATATATAGAACAAGTAAAGCAATACAATCCCCTTGATTGAGGGAATCAATATACAAGGATAAGACTTTACAAAAATAGATAAAACAATTGTGGAAGGCAAGGTGGTGATGGAGCTGATGGAGGGATTCTTTCACTAATCCAGCTAAAACAGAGCATGATGGAAAACGTCTAGATTGGAATGGCACTTATTTTAGCGTTCCATTAGTAGTCAATGCTATGAGAGCTCCATCTGTCTGGTTACCGCAATTTTGTTATATATTTGAGAACAAAATGTGGGAAAATTTACAGCAATGGTCACTTTGGTGATTCATACTCGGCCAAGTACCTTCACAGATCTGAGTCGCGCTTACGTTCTTATGGAGCAATCTTTAGAGAAAGCAAGTTGTGCAGCACTGCAACTAGACAGAGTAGAAGATGGTTTTGTTAGGAGGGGGGCTTTGTGGTTGTCTCTGATTCGTAATTGATGAATAAAGTTATAAAAATCATTATGCATATAGGTATACCAAACATATTTTTTAATACACAATCTATTATGTTTATTGGTTACCAAACAATTTTCATGTTTTGACCAAAAATGGTTTTCATTAATGATTTTTGTTAAATAGGTAAAAATCAAAAATCAAAATGATACCAAAGACTCTGTTACTTTATTATTTAAATTGTTGATCAAAAAATATTTTTTGTCCGGGAGTAAGGCCTGTTTTTCACGTTGGGTTCCATGGACAAAAAATTCCAAATGCTGGTGGAAAGTGGGACCCGGGAAGGACCCTGCTAAAGGGACAGCATCAGCATAGGCCCATGCCCATGTATGCCGCACATTTACAAAAATTCGGGCACCAAGGGGTTCTTTCGTCTTTCCCTACTAGCATTATCAATTTAAACCTAGAAATAAGGGTACATAAGTAATTTGACCTCGGCTTTATTGAAATCTTCCTCTGGTCTCACCGTATAAAGAGCAAAGAGGTTTATGCTCCTCAACTCGTCGCTTCGACGGTGAAAAATCCCAGCTTGGGTGGCTTCATTGTGGGAAAGAGACTGTGAGTCTTAGAGATAGGATACAGAGAGGGAGTCATGGCGGTGCGAGCAGCTGCGGCGGCTCCTCGTGGTCTTAGAAAACTATTCTCGAGCTTCGCTTTCGCTCCTCCGCCCAGCAATGCTGCAAATACAGCTCTTCCACCGGCCGAACCGTCCACGAACCTCTTCGTCTCAGGCTCGTCCCTAGCATTCTTCCCCTAACTGTGATTCACTATTTCTTTTCTTTTCCATTTGATATGAAATATAATTCACAATCATTGTCTGATCTCCTTGATTTTGTTTAAATTGAATTACAGTTCCTATTACGTGATAAGTATTGTTCGTGTCCATGTAGGTTTTCGTAATTTTTTTCTTCAGTATAGTATTTTTTCTGGTCTGAAAGAGTTTAGCTTGTTTTTTTCCCCTGAGCTTAAGGAGCTAATTAATTGTCATTGCTAATTGCTAAGCGATGCATGTATGCAGTGAAATGGATGGATAAGATTTCTGACCGACTCCAAGAGTTGAGATGAGAGTTAGTTGAGCCAGGCATTTACTATGCATGTTTATGTGGTTAGTTTAGGCATCTACTATGCATTTGTATGTGGCTCATTCATGCATTTTATGTTGCGGGACATAAACTGTTGGATCATGCCTAGTAAGTTTGATCGGCTTGGATGGAACTACCACTTTAACACTTTAGCAGTGTTCTGCTGTTGGCCATGGTCGGCTGAAGTCAATTGAACTAGAATCCCAGTCCAGTTCAGGAAAAGAATCTCATCATTTATAATAATGCTACATATCTGTTGGGGGTACGATGTCTTGTATTCCATCGCTTGGTTTGTGGGTTGATTTCCAAGGGCCGTTAAGGCGAGGAAAATTTTTTAAGGACTATATGGGTATTTTGGTAAAATTTCTTTATAGGGTTTCGCTACAAGGGTTCTGAGAGAGGTGTGAGGACAAGCAGCTGTAACCCTTTTCTCATTGATAGTAAAACAGGTCTCATCTCACCGTGGACGTAGGCAATCTTGCCAAACCACGTATATCCTTGTGTTCATTGTGTGATTGTTGTTTGTGATTTCCATTCTTTTCTGCATAGTGTAAGGATTCATTTTCAACACATAACTCCAATAGGAAATAAAGTGGGAAGCCCTCTTATACGGGCTGGTACGTGATGCAGCCGTTTCTTGATTGGAGTTCGAATGAAAAGGGATGAGTTGTTGAAGGAGAGAAAATAAGATAAAAAAGAGAAAATAGAGAGTGTTTTGGCTTTATAGACAAAGCCGTACATCTTGGCTAATTGGAAGGTAGCCGACCTTTTTTCAAGATAACATCAAGGAGATAAAATATGATTTTCAGTGCTTAAAGTCTATACTCCTTCTAATGCTTCCCCTTTTAATAAGGTGTCAAAATGTACATAGCTATAATAACTATTAACCCTCAATAACTTCCTCTCACGTTTCAATAACTATCCACTACTCCCCTCTAATTACAACTTCTACTAACTACTGACTAACAACTTCTACTAACAGACCTCACCCAACTTACAGCTCGTAAGATTCCTCACGTGCACATAACACCCTCAAACCTATAACTTAGTGACAGAGGTACTCCCTTTACTCTAAAAGCTTCCCTGTGTGGAGTTGTTTTTTGATATCTTCGGTAACTCCATTCCTACTCGCAGAGTGGTGGAGGTAGTCTTCACTGGACATTTCATCCATATCTCTGACTATTGCCTTTGTCATTGCTGGGTCTCAGATTCATGAACTCAGTGTTGTCAAAGAACCTAGACATTTTTTGATAGACTACTGTACTGACTGACTAATGAATGAGTTGGTGGGTACCATCAAGTTGTTTGTCTACTTGTGACTAGGCAACAACATTAGTTGGCTTGCTAGGTTCGACTAGTTGACAAATTTTAGGGGTTAACCATTTCTGGATCTTGACTTTGTTGTTCTGTTAAAACTTTGTTTAAGTTAGGCATTCTGATAACGGAACATTGTTGTCATTGTTAACTGATTTTTCCCTTTTTTGGTCCCCTCCACCCTTTTTTCCCTCCCTTTGTCACCCTGACCAGTTATGTGATTTTTGTGTCAGGTTATACAACTTAGTCTGTAGTATGTTGGGTAAAACAGTTCTTTGATTGTGATGGAAAGTTCTTTAAAAGATTACTTTAGATTTAACAAGCTAGTTTGTATAATTTGGCCATGACGTAGTGGGTTTTCGTTGGATTTTCCAGAAAAGGGTCCCATAATGGGATTATTTAGTCATAAAGCTGTGTAGATTCTAATTAGAAGTTCTTCTAGTTTGACATTCTTGAACTATAGTTTAAAAGGATCAGTCATTTTTTATTAGGAGTTGGTAGCGATGAATCATAAGAGTTCTATGTGTAGTAGACAATCGTATTTCTCAACTGAATGAAATTGGACTTTGCAGGTAAGAGCCGTCTCTTCTCAGCCATGTGAGTTCAGGACTTTATGTTGTGTCTGTTTGGGGGTTGGACCCCAGCAACACTCTGAACGGATTTTGTAGAGCTATTTTTCTCCTAAAAAATTTCAGATACCAGCCTCCACTTCTAGCTTGTTTCCTCTCTACTTGGTCTTTGAACACATCACACAACCATCTCCAAAACGTGCTCTTTTTATACCCCTCTCATTTTTCAAATCCGTAACCTAAATTCCATACTGCCAATCAATCTCCTGTTTCCAGAATTGCTGTGTAACCAATCATTAATTTCCTACCATTTAGCCTCTCCTCTCCTTAAAATCTATCATTTTGGCCTTCATATGCTTTAACTCACCAAATCAGAACCCGGAGCAAAAAATTTCCACCTTTTCCACCTTTCTGCAATTCTAATGCTATTGTGATTGTGATTTCTAATTTATCCAAAAGAGCTATTTGTCTCTCCTAATCCATCTAGGATATTGCTAATTGGGGAAAAATTCTAACACTCCCCTCCGTCCCACCACCACCTCTCACCCTGTCTTCCCTTACTCAGTGAGCTACCCTCCCTCTGCAACTCCTGCCCACTCCTATCCGCAATTCCTGCCCACCCCATTTTCTGCAATTTTCTGTACTTTCTTCTCATGCAACTCCCCTTCCTGCTCTGCCATCTACTCATCCCTCCCATACTCCAACCTCTGTGCAATCTTTCGCTGCCAACTGGAGACCATTGTATTCTCAACTGTTCTTCCTTTCCTTATGGACCTTTCTACTGCGGTTATGGCAGCGGCAACATCATCGCCAATCTATAACGTGACAGTATCTCAATACCATGTCGTCTTTGTCACTTCATTTGAAAATTTTCACTTTTGGACGTGCTCATACAGAATACAATATATCGATCGACATCCCGGGAGTTGCCTCCCATCCCGTCTGAAAATTTTCACCTTCAGCCACAATGAAACAACATCGAATCACTTCCAAGCACCAATTATCAGTCACCCTTTCATTTTAAATCTGTAACAGCGTTGATTGAAGACTCGGGGCCCAAAAGCCTACCTTTTTCTTGAACATTTACTAGCTTCTATGATAAATAATATTCTTAAAGCATGGAATTCCAATCTTTTCGTCCCACAACCAAAAAACCCAATTCAATATTCAGCAAGCTGAGAAACCTCCAAAACAAAGTCTTCTCTCTCCTCCATCAATTTCTGCAAAGTCAGAGCATCTGCGAATTCATTCTTGCATATATCTGAAAATATCAAAAGACCATTTCAGTTTTTCTTATATTGATTCACCGACCAAAAACAGAGTAATATTTTCCTAGGATTGGGGTTGTAAGAGTGTGTGTATGTGGGAGTTCAAGTGGCCGCTGTCAATGGCCGACTAAAGTGGAAGGGCAGAGGAGGAAGAAGACTAAAAGCCGAAAATGCGATGAGAAAAATAAGAAAGGCAGAGAAGAGAATATGTAAACAGCGAATGGTTTGGCTTTATGATATGGCTTAGTGGAAAAATCATGAAACCAGTTGAGGCTGCACAACATCAACATGGATTGGCCGACGACCCACACCCTCTAACTCAACAAAGCTCCCATGTCAAGAAAAAAGTCGGGTGTTTTTTTCTTCCACTTCCTCTGCAATTTCAGATTCAATCATCATCATAATCAAGGCCTGCCTCTGTGTGTGTGTGTGTGTGTTTCGTTCTTCTTGTTTTTGGAAGAAAAAAAATAAAGAAGCCAGAGGGAGGCTGCAGGAATTGCGGATAAGGGGTGGGGCAGGAGTTGCAGGGGTGGCTCATGGTAAAGTGGAAGGCAGGGTGAAGGTGGAGGAGGGGGCGGAAGGTGGGGGAGATGCTGGAGAGAGGCTGCGGGAGTGGAGAGGGAAGAGGGAAAGGGTAATTTAGGGATTTAGAATTAAAAGGGGAGAAAGAGATGTTAAAGTTTGCTTTTCTGGGAGAATTATAAAAAAATAACTTGAGTAGGGGAATTTGAGTAAATATAGGGTAAGTAGAGGGGAGTGATTGAAATTTTCCCTTGTTATTTCAGTCTTATTCTTTGTTTATTTCACTAGTTGTGATGTAAGTTCTTTTTGGATGGCAATTCCTTCATCAACTTGCTCTTTCAGGATTTATGATTCTCGTGTTTTAATCTTTAAATATTTGTGATGGCATGGATATGTTTTTTTGTTTTTTTGATAGTTAGTAACCAGATAAAATGAGATTTTTTTTTTGATAAAATGAGAATTTGTTAATCATAGCAGGGATATGTTAATGTGATGTCTTGTTAATGTTTGAGACAGGGTGCACGACCTTACCTTTTTCCCCTTCTCCATTTATGGCAAGCTTTTAATTTATCAAGTGATTTAACCCCCTCCCCTTTTTCCTAACTTCATCAATGATGTTTCTGCAGGCCTTAGCAAACGTACTACTACTGAAGGACTTAGAGAAGCCTTCTCAAAATTTGGTCAAGTGGTTAATGGTTAGTTTTTGGTTTCATAAGAATTCTTGAGATTGACCCATTAAATGTTGTGCTTCAAACAATCTGTTATTTGCACAGCTAGAGTTGTGACGGATCGCGTGTCCGGATATTCGAAGGGTTTTGGTTTTGTACTGTATGCCACTTTGGAAGATGCTGCGGAAGGTATAAAAGGCATGGATGGCAAGGTGAGCTAACCTCAAAAAACATCAACTTCACTGATGGATATGAGAGCATATGATCGGTCTTTTGATTTTTCATTCGTACAAGTGAATTTATATCCTAAACATGAAGAAAATAGACATCCATCTAGGGTAAACACACTATAGTATGTTTCTTTAATCTAACCACAGGATTAACGAAGGAATTTTGGGGATCTTGGACCTTTACTTTTAACTATAAGTGTCTTAGTTTGAACTTCAGAAACCCATTTGGAAAATGGTGAATGAAATGCCTCCTGAAAGGTCTTTAATAAGGACCGAAATGCTTACATTTATTCATAAATACATAGAGAAGCAGGTCTTTGAGAAAAAAAAAAGGTCAAAACTATGACTTTTTCAATAGCCTGTTAATTGTTAATGTAGCTGTTCAAGTACTGGGACAGTTACAAAAAAATTGTAGAAATCTTGTTGATTGACATTGTTAAACAATATTAGTATGTAAAGCTGGTAGCATTTGTATAATTGATGCAAATCGTATAGGTATAAAACTTGGGCTGTATGATCAACCTGAACCCAAAGAAACATGGTAGCTTAGTAACATTAACGTTAATTGAAAAGACACAATTTTAACTGCAACAGTTTATGGGAGTAAGATCTGAATACTGGTCCTTATTTTTCAGATTCGTTGGTCACCAAATCAAATATAGAGTTAAAGCAGCTGTCAGATGAGGCTGCAAGGGTTATAGATTGGGTATCTAGAGGCCTAATCCTAACCAGGCCCTATTTGTTGGGGCAGACATTTCCAACCCTAACCCAATCCATCTTATGAAAGTCTAGCCATCTTGAATTGATCTTAGTGATGTGATGCATTTATATTATTATTACCATATTGGATAATTTCACAATGTTTTACTGCTTTACTAACAATGATCAACTGTCATGTTTTTGGTATGTCTTGCGTAGTTTCTGGATGGATGGGTTATTTTTGCGGAGTATGCGAGACCCAGAGAACCACCCTCACCGCCATCTTCAGAGAGAGCTGGATTTCCTCCATTTGGACGTCCTTGACTTAGTTGAAAATGGCCAAGCTTATCAACCGTATTATATTGCAGTTCTCTATTTTGCATTGAGAGAGCTCAATTGTTTACTATCATCTGGCATGGTATCTTTTGCTGAAAGGCTTTGAACTTATTGAACTGAATGAGAAAACTATTAGGATTGCCAGGGGTATAGTTTGTTAGAGTAGTTTCGAACATCAAATTGTATCTTGTGGAACTGTGTTTGCTATCTGTTAATGTTTTGTGGGTTTGTAATGTATATTCTTCCATGAACTAAGCAAGAAAAACAGGACAGCATGTAAGTCGTAATAAACCGATGGGAGAGGATTCTCTGAGCAAGCAGTATAGAGTGCATAAATGATGTGTGACCGAAAGATTTCATTGAAAGCTCATTTCATGTGAAGACGAGAGAGAGAGAGAGAGAGAGAGAGAGAGAGAGAGAGAGAGAGGGGGTTAGCGTAGCCTACCCTAGTGGCTCAGAGAACCTTTTCCTTAAAAGTAATTGTTTAAGCTTGTCAATCCGTTTGGTCAAAGGGAGTATGGAGTGTGAACTGAAACCTAATTCGGTTCTGAACTTCACAATGCTTAAATTGAATTTGTTCGTTTTGCTTTCAGCTCGTATTAGGTTCTATTCAGTTTTACCTAATTGGAATTGGATTTGAAACGAATTTGTTTGATTTTTACATTTTGGCTTTTTTTTTTTTATGAAATAAAATCAGGTTAAATTAAGAAAATAAGAAGGTTTCATGTTTCAACATCATATCTGAAGGTGGTTTATTTATTTATTTATTACTTTTTTTCCTGAGATATAATATTCAATATGATATTCTGGCAAAAGCCTTCTTGATTGGTAGGTTAGGAATAATTTGGTCTAGCAGCACCTATTTTTACTATTTGGAATGGGAATTTTCCCATTCCCTTATTGGACATTGTATAGATTGATCAGAAGTCAATTTTCTTTTTCTAATTTTTTAAATGAATTTGCTTTCTCATGAATGATGTCAAATCAGATCTTTCTTCTATTCCTACTTTTCAAATGCCGTTTTTCAAAAACCCAAATACAATTCACAAGTTACTAGTTACGTTGTAGCGAGACTTTTGGTGGGGTCATTCCTCAAACAAAAGGAACATTGATACAATTATATTATATTGCCAACCCAAGACCCAGGGTGGTCTTGGTTTCTGGATTAATGAAGTTCATACTCTCGCATTGCATTTGAAACTTTTTTGGCAAATAATGTAGAACCCCTCTTCCTTTGGGGTTCAGGTTCTAAAAGCACAATGTTTTAGGAACTCTTCTTTTCTTAATGCACCAATTCCTAGGGCTTCTTCTAGGTTTTGGCAAGGGATTCTGAACATTTTACTTCTTTTTCGAAAACTAGGTGTTGACGTCGGAATCCTTCTTCCTCTGGTTTGGCTTCATCCAGCATGATCCTAGGGTTAGTTGATTATGATGTATGCACTTAGTTGATCATTGTGGGGATTGGGATTGGTGATTTCATTTTTACTTCTTTATTTGCATTGTAAGGGACCTTGGAGTTGGTGCTCCCAAGGTGTTTGTGAAAAAAAAATCCTACTAGGAGCTAGTTTGTTTGCCAAGCTAAGGTGAGTTGATTATTAGTTGATTATGATGTATTCACACACAGTTGGACATGTGAATGGTTGGAGTTGTATTATCAAGGATCATAGTAATCACCATAGGAGCAATAATTGAAGAGTATAGTATAAATACGAAACTCATTATAGGTATTGCACCGTGAATGTAAGCATATTGTTAAACCATATATACCTATGTGTTATGGTTTTTTAACTATGATTGTTTAGAAGTATTATGCAACCAATGATGCTTACAGGTTGATCAGTTTAAGCTCCAAACAGTTGGGTGTGTGCAATGTGAGAAACAAAGTGACAGTTAATACGCATTTGTGGTAGGTGACCGTTAGTAGAACTGAATTTTCTTTTATTGACTACTGATTCACCCTCTCTAGCGAGAGGTGGGATCCTATTCTCATATAAGAACGGAGGAGAATGGATGTGACTATGTGATGCCATCTGGGCGGCTCACACCCATTCTTGTATGCCATCTGGACGGTTCACATCCATTCTCGTTCGTTCCCATACAAGAATGAGATCCCAACTCCTCTAATGAGGATGTCCCTCTAGTGAAACCTATTACAACAACATCCATTACCACCCAAGGGGTCAGCTCAGTTGGCAAAAGACTAACTCCTCAAATAAGAAATCACGAGTTCAAACCACCTAGGGGCTATCCCCATCCCCTCATTCCCCATTCCCTCTATTATACAAGCTATTAATCCCCAAAAACAACATCCATTACTGCCCGCCATATGTATTTCTCTTGAATGAACTCGAAATCTCTTTCAATGGGAATGGAAAGACAAACATTTCCGAAACTCTTTTTTTTCTCAATAAAAATTTTCAGTACCTTCAATCACACTTAACTCGAGTAACCTCTCTTCGACACGATCGCAATATCACCAAGTCCGAACTCCGAAACTCTATTTTTTTTTTTGAGTTTCTTCCCTTGCACGGATCAGGCAGTTGAAAGTTGCAGTAAACCAAGAAATACACAGCTTTATCCTCTCCCCGCTATTAACGTCATCTTGCCAGAGTCAAAATCTCGATGCTCGAGCCTCGAGTGCCCAAATGCCCTTCACCTGCGTCTCTCTCCCTCTCTGTCCTGTATCTGCCGATTATGGATTCCCTCGTAGCTTTCGATATCCACTGCTTACCCTTTTGTGTTAATTAATTGTTCATGGAGATTTCGATAAAGCAACACGAGTTATATGCTAGGTAGGAGAATAATAGATGAATAATTTATACCCAAAAAGGTAAACTAAAAAAGAAAAAAAAAATGGATAATAAATATCTAATGAGGATGTTTTGATTACAATTATCATTTGTATCATCATCGTTGTGTGTGTGTGTGTGAGACTGTGAATCACTTAGGAAAGAGTACCGTTTAAGGGAAAGCTTCTTCCTTTTTTGTTTCACTCCATTAATGCTCTGTCTCTATCTCTGTTGTTCTTGGTTCCCACAAAGGAGAAGAAACACCCTAAGACGATTCTAAGTATATCATACAGTTAGAATATTATCCTCTTTGACTCTTTCTCAGTTCTATTCTGTTTTACTTGTTTATTTACCTTTGATTCATTATTTTATATGTTATTATGGGAAAGAAAAGAAGAGGTCGAAGGGAAGACCTCTTCTGATAGAATAAAATAAGCAAGAAAGAACAGCAATTAGCCAGCTAAGTTACACATAACACACACCTTACATGAATAACTACTTATGTAGATTAGCACCTTTGGTTTTTGCTGATTCATATCATTTTCTATTTATTATGACACACTAAGTAAGGATCTTATGCTTTCTTTTTTTGATAATGTGATTCTCTTTTTGGTGGTTCACCAAGGAATGCCATGTGGTAGCAATTAACACAAAATTATGTTTACAGTAGTGCATGAAAGCAGTACTTGACTTCCAAGTTTCAAGCATCCGGGTTAATCCAGATCTGATAACCAATGCTTCCAAGCGCAGATCCCCTGTTTCTTGTTAAACATTGAATGAATTATATGTGAATCTGTGACCTTGGCTCTGATACCAAGTGTTTGTTACTGTTTCACCCAAAAGCTCGAACTATTAAGAAAAAACAAATGAATGTATACAATAACATGTGAAATGAAATAGTTATTATACACTAATGCATCTCGTGTAGCAGCATAGACGCAAGCTTGACACAACCCTCCTAGACCCCTCCCCCTGCAAATGCAGATAGACTTAGCAGAGAGACCCATTCCATCCTTTCTGATGATTTGATCTGTTCGGTTGGTAAACTGTTTCTGGTTTATACTTTTCTACCATATTAAATGTGTTAAAATTTGCTTGTTTTCTTATGGCCTTGTGAGTGAGAACCACATCCTCTGTGCTCTGCTCTTCCCCACCTTGCTCACCGACACTTATTTAAGTTTGGATCCTCTAATCTAACTGATCTAACCACCAGATCTGATTGATAACACCTCATGATTGAGAAAAAATAAGTTGATTATTTTACACAAATTCAACCATGGCATTGACTACATATTGATGATAGATTATTTGCATTTGGTAAAATAAATGAAGCAGAAATTCTTTTAAAGTGTGGAAGGCCCACACCATAAGAAGCTTTCAATGAGAAAGGTGGATGGTTTTAAGTTTTAACACAACACTTCATTCTCATGAAATAATCATTCTCAGGCTCCAGCTTTTGATTTGCTCCATACAATTTTGCTTTTAGACCGTGCAGCTAGCTTGCTGCAGAAAACCAGTTGCCAACTTGGTCCACTACCTTTGCTATGAAGGTGACTTAGGAAAGGGACTACACATATATACACAGAATCCTGTATATGAAAAGAAACAAAAAAAAAACCAAAGCTTTCTCCATCTGTACAGCCAACATTGCATTTTTCTGTTAAAGAAGCTGCTCTCAATCATCTTTGCTTTTGTAAAGTAACCCCACCCAATAAAAAACCCTAATTTAAGACTGTACAAGAAAGGTTTCATACACAATCATGTATCAAGAACATTCAACACTTCAGCCATTTGATAGGAATACCTGATACTCATGGCTAAAGTGTTGACCATACTTGATACACCACCATGTATGAAAACAGGCTCCATGATTTGGTAATAAGAAACAAATGTTAAAAGAAAAAAACAAACATCATGAACACATCCTAGGTAAGGATCTAGCACTACTTGGGCTTGATAATCTTGACTTCATCATTTTCTCCATCTGGGTCTGCATTTTCCTACAGACTTTCTCCAACTCTGAAACCCTCCATTGCATTCCTTTTAAATGTGTTCCAAGATTCTCATTCTCCATTGAAACATCGAAGTTCCTTGCATAGAGCACAAGTTGCTCATCTTCCTCAGCTTCCTTCCCCCTAATTATCTTCTCACTGTAACTACAAGGTGAGTCACCAAAATATTTGGGATAGTTGTTGTCCCTGGGCAAGCTTTTGAGCATTGAATGTTGAGACACGAGAGCTTGGACCGCCATTCTTGATGGGAATTTTGAGTTTCTAGTAAGGTGTTTGAGAGCATCTGATGATAGCTTCTCATAATTCAATGCACAACAGATCTTCATCTTTTCCTCTTCGGATAATTTAGAATGAACCTGGAAAAATCCTGAATCAGCCCAAATTTCCAAATCAAAACAAATCATGGGCTATGGAATTTGTTGAAGTAACTAATATATCTTATGGATCTGACAGAAAATCTACTAACCAATTTCCCTAATGTCTTAAATTTTCATAACCATTTGAATCTTTTAATTAAAGATTTATAGTTCCTCATGTTTGAAAACTAAAAAGCAAACAACAATGCCACGGATGACAGCCTCACCAAGGCTGCATAAACTTAGGGTATTTTGTGGATATCAGATGCCATACCTCTAGATACATATCCATGGCTTGGTAGATTCCATCATTGGAGTCTCTTGAAGAATCAGGCAGTGCCGTGACTAATGCAATGAATTTTGAAGGTTTCAAACATGAATCAGGGGCTACTTCTGCAATATACAAATCCATCAAGCTTGCAACTTTTCTCAATCGAGTTAATGATGCCCAGCAGTCTCCCTTGCTGAGAAATGATTTCAAGAATCTCAGTACCAGATTCACATCATAAAGATAATTCGTCCCAGGTGGGGATGGAATAAGCAGGCTATCAAGTGTAACTTGATGCAATTGTGAACCGATCATATTCTCTAATCTGTTTCGGCAACATTTGTTCACATTCAATCTCAAAGCCACCCGAAGAATCTCAAATAAGCTTTTGCAAGAAACAGAGCTATGGTCTAGCAAAAACAGCAGCTGAACAACAATCTCTGTGATTTTGCGCTTCTCAGAGGATCTGGCATTGGAAATTCTTGATTTTTGGTAATAGAAGAGGAACCTACTGAGAATTACATGATCGAATTTCTGGGCAATCATGGCCCTTAAAACCTTTTCAATCAAACAATGGCTCAAACTTGCTAAATCTTCAAACCACCAATTCACCCGAGAATAACTGTTCTTCAAACTTTCAGTGCTTCTCGTATCACAAGAAAACCGGAAAGCAGAGCTGTCTGGAGAAGACGTAAATGGACTGGCTTCGGTGGCCGAAACAGCCACTCTTGTTATGAGGGAATCCAAGCATTTCTGAAGTATCCCAGAAGAAATAGCTGCTGGCATAAATTCCTGACACTGTTTCAGAGCTACCAGAAGTTCAGACCAGGCCCAGTAAGTGATCCCTTCTAGGAATTCTTCAGTTTGTTCAATCAAATTGTCAGTTACAGAGATCTGTTTTGTCATTTCCATGAAATGTGCCACACAATGTAGAAGAGATATGTTAGAGGGGGTTATCTCAGTTTGACCATTGTTGTAGCAGAACCTTGCCATGAGTTCAAAACCTTGTGCCCCTCCCGGAAAGTCATGGAATATCACTTTAAGGTTCTTGCTTGTTGCCATAGATTTACCAAATAATTTGTTTAATTTACCTGAAAATGACAAAAGCAGTTTCTGCACATTCACATAAAGTAAAATAATAATTAGATGATAAAAATATAAAGTTAAACAAAAAATCACCAACAAGAAATTAAAGGGGAAAATAAGAGAAAAAAAACATAAATTTCTTCTATATTGAAAACAAAATTAGCTATGAAAATTTAATCCCCCGTTAAAGCAGCAATGAATGATGATAAGGAGAAAAGGCTACCTATGAAAACTAGACAAATTCAAAGCAGAAGAGGAATAGAAAGGCCCACTACTCTTCAAAATAGATGCAAATTGTAATGGGAAAATTAATAACGATATGGACAGCACTAAGCAACAGAGAAAGGCGAGAGAATGTTAAGGATTATGAGTAAAAAAAAAAACAGAGAGAATTAAAGCAATTTAGAAACAGATATTATATGAAAATTCCAATTAGTAATTTCAAAGAAAAAGGCAAAAAATGAGGAAAACAAATGGAAGAAAGAATCTTAAAAAATCCCATAACAGAGCCAGCCAAAAATCACACAACGATACAAATCAGAAGGCTTCCATGCACCTCAAAGGAAAGCATTCATTCATGGATGGAACTAATTAGAGACCAAAAGCACATGTGAAGTTGTGAACCACCCCAATCAGGTTGAACAAAATATCGTCAAAACCCAATATAATTGAATCGGTGAAGCATAAGAAACTGAAAGGAAAAGCTGTGTAAAAGTGAATTTACCTTATCCACCATAAAAATTTCTTGCCCATTGACGTCCACTTCAAGATCACAGCACATATGCATCCTTTGAGTGAAGAAAGATATACAAACCACCTCAAATCAGACTCTCTCACAACCCTGAAAACCAATTTCCGTAAAGCCCAGTTGAAAAGATTAATTATTTAGTTCAACTTCAACTCAGCACACAGAGAGAGAGAGAGAGAGAGAGAGAGAGAGAGAGAGAGAGAGTTAATGGGCTCTGTACCTGAGATTGGGTACAGTGACAACAGGAGGAGGTCTATAATCCGTTGCGTAGAAATGTTTCTCAGCGCAGAGAGAGAGAGAGAGAGAGAGAGAGAGAGAGAGTCAACCTCCGAACCTCAAGGTCCGAAGAAAACAGTAGTAAGGGCCAACCCCCTCCCTGACATTCTTGCAGAAATAATTATTTTATTGTCAGAGAAAGAAATAAGAAATGTTGTGGGGAGAGCTAAAGCTTAGAATTCAAGCCTTTTTGCTGTTTTTTCGCCCTTCTCTTATTCCATTTTCATCGCTGCAAGTCTCACTTCTAGCAGACCCACCGACCACCCACACTGTTCATCAAACGGCCCACCCACCATTATAATATTATAAGTTCTCTCTCTCTCTCTCTTTCTATATCTCTCTGGCTTTTTGGTGTTTGGGCCCTTGTTAGTAAACGTTAAAATGCCTGTGAAGTCATGCCGGAGTTGTGTGTTAGGAAGTGGAAACGAACCAAGAGTGAAGTAAGCCTGTTTATCGAAGGAACAATATTAATACTTTACTAGAATTAAGCCATTCACAGTTCATTCTTCACGGTTTTCTATGTAACTGTTAATTGACCAAATCAAGTCTAGCTTAAGACCTACTGTTCCCATTGACTATTTCTACAGGGTGGGACGGATTCCTTTATTCGGGCACGGAACATCTATTAGGTGTGTCCAATCCCCAAGACCCAATTGGGCTGCCCGACCGAAACGGTGAAATAAAATTAGGATTGGACGTAGGGACGTAAAAACGGATCAAATTTGGTCGGATAGTGGCATTATCATATTCGTATTTGATTATATTCGGACGGATTCGGATAATATATTATTGATTTTTGGACGGGTTCGGATAGTATTTTTTAAATACAGGTTCTTCTAAATGAATATGAATACGGATCAAATACGATTTTTCGACTATCCGTTGACATATTTACCGTTTTTATGATGAGGGTGAGGGTTGAAACTTGAGAGTTCAGTAACTACCCTTTCTTTTACTCTTCTTAGTCTTTTATTCTCTTACGTGTTTTTTACTTTTGATTTTTTAATAGTTATGTAATTTCACGTATCACATTATCTTAACTTATAAATTTATAAAAATAAGATAACAAAATCCAATAAGATAACTTAAAAGGATAGACAAACACAGAGACAGAGTTATATTTCAGATATTTTATTACCGTCGAACTGCTAAACGAATCGGATAATAATCGATCGGATAGGGGGATTATCATATTCGGATCCAATTAGTTTCAGATGGATTCAGATTCTCCTAAACGGATATGAACGCGGATCGAATACGGATTTACGAATATCCATTTACATCCCTAATTGGACTGACGATTAGGAGAATATTTTCCTTCACTCATGGTGAATGTTTTTTTTGGTAGAAAGAGGGCTATTCATTCAAGAGCGTCCAACGCTAAACAAAGAAACACAAGGTACATAAAATAGATAGAGGGCATGATAAACACAAGGTATGGATATACGGTATTCAAAATCAAAAAGTGAAAATTGATCCGGTCTCACATGTCATTGATTGGGTCATCCAGGCTAAGGGATGGGACACAACCATTTCCTTAGATAAAAAGTCATAGACACGGCTAAAATTAAGCTCATGCACTTGTGTGCCAATAGAGGGGGCCCCATATGTTCCGAACTGGCCAACGCCAAACTGCCCATGCATGCGTGCCAACATGCTGCCACAACCTACTTTCAAACAAACTTGTTGGATCGACAAAGGTCTGCTGCATCAACGAGTAGAGCTTCGACTAATAGCAAGAAGGCCACCAAAAGCGTTGTCATAGTCAACTTTCGAATAGGTCTGCA
Source organism: Telopea speciosissima (assembly GCF_018873765.1). Lineage (NCBI taxonomy): Eukaryota > Viridiplantae > Streptophyta > Magnoliopsida > Proteales > Proteaceae > Telopea > Telopea speciosissima. The sequence goes on from NC_057916.1 coordinate 42,975,918, forward strand.
AGGATCTGTTGGATCAACGAGTGGAACTTCGTCTGACGACAGGAGAGGGATGCTGAAGGTTGAACGATGACTAGAGCTTTGGTCGGCATCACCTACAAACACACAGACAAAGAAAAAAAAAACCTACCTTGTTTGGGAGCCCCTCAGTACGATGGCTAAAAATCATAAAGAGCTGAGGCTGGATAGGGCACAACAGGGAGCATCAAGGGAGGTCTTTTGGTGGTGACAGCCATGGTAGGAGCAGGGCGGAGAGGACGAAGAACCAAAGCAGGCGTGGAGGGCGGTGGAGCAGGGCGGAGGAGTTCGAGCGTAGAGGGCGGTGGAACATGGCTGAATGGAGGCCGGCATAGAGGGCGTTGGAGTAGGGCGGATGGGGGGGTGCTTATCCAGGCAGGTTCATCGTCATCGTCGTCGGCATCATCGACATCATCACCGGTGGCGGTTCCAGAGATCATGGCAGAAGGAGCAGGGAAGGAGAGGAGAAGTGTGAATTACACGCACTAAAGCAGAGAAATCCTAACACACACAATGGCGGAGAAATCTAACACGCACAATGGCGGAGAAACCTTAAAATGCACAATGGCAGAACACACTCTTCAAGTGTTGCTGAAATCAAAGTATTACTTCAAGCATTGAGAAACCTGAAACATTCACCCCTGAAATTCACCCCTTTAACGATCAAAACTAATCAGAGGCGCCAAATCCCAATCCTCTTAAAGTGGTTCTCTGGTTCAATAAGGCAATGACGCAGAAACCCTATTTCGAGAGAAAAATGTCGATACAATCGGCATTGGCGGGGCGGAGAAACCCTATCTCCCAACATAGAAACATGATTGCTAAAGAGTATCAGAGCATGAATCCAACCAAACCACTCAAGAATCTATGAATCTATCAGCATTCAGTCGAAGAAGCAAACCAAATAGTCCTATCGAAGGTCTCCAAATCTCATTCTTCCGTTGAAATTGCTAGAAAAATCACAAAATTGGGATGGCATATACTCTTCTTCCGTTTAAAGAAGATCGAGGAGGGGCACTGGTTCCAGTAGAGTACATGAGCATCGTTCCTCAGCGCTCTCAGCAGTGTCATTTTTTCATTTTTTTTTTTGTGTATTCTCTTCAAGAATATTATTTAATCAACCATGGGAGCTTCTTATTTGAATTCCACTATTTTGCACTTCATTTGCTTATCGTTGGCTTGTTTTGGGGGATTTCTTTAATCATAACCACACACATTTGTCTTTTCATGCCATAATTCTCCTGAGCACGTTTGTTGCCTCTTTGGTGTGTATAGGATATTACTGCCTACCAAAGGTGTAGCAAATTTGTTGCCAAGGATGTTGGTCGTTGCCTCGGTGTGTAGAGCATTGTTGCCTACCGAGGATGTGTACGACAGCCTAGGACTTAATGAGGATTTTGGTCTCTACCTCAGTGTACGCAGGCATTACCACTTACTGAGGATGTTCACGACTACCTCGTACTTCTTTTTAATGAGGATGTTGATCGCTACATCGGTGTATGCAAAGCATAGCTGCTTACCAAGGATGTTCACGACTACATCGTACTTCTTTGCACACATTTATAGAGTTTCCTATATCTTGACTGAATCTTATGAGCTTTATGAACAATTATTAAAAATAATTGGAGAATCAAATCGAAATTGTAGAGTTTAATTTATTTAATGCATGAATTATTCAATGTACGTAGGAATACACTTCTACCTAATAGAACCTTATGAGGTTCTCTGAATTCCAAGACCGTTGTATAGGCGTGCCCCCCCAGAATCTCCAAATGATAAGCTCTTGGTGCAACCATTTTGGTGATTATGTATTGTCCTTCCCAATTTGGTGCTAGTTTGCTTGTGTTCCTTGGGTTTGAAGCTTCTGGTCTCCGCAGCACCAAGTCTCCTAGGTGAAAAATCCTATCCTTAACTCTGGAGTTGTAGTATTTGGCCACCTTTTGTTGATAAATGGCTATCTTGACTCGAGCAATGTCTCTAACTTCTTCCAAAAGGTCCAAGTTTTCTCTAAGATCTTCGTTGTTCATTTTCTCATTATTAGTTCCATAGGTGAGCATAAATGGAGTTTCTCCTATAGTTGAATGTGTGGCCTTCCGGTAAGCCCAAAATATGTTCGGCAACTCTTCAGCCCACAGTCCTTCGGTGTCTTCCAACCTCTTTCTAATCCTATACAACAGAATTTTGTTTGTTGCTTCTGCCAAAACATTTGTCCTCAGATGTGCTATTGAAGATTCATAGAGCTCAATTTCATATTTCTTACAAAATTCCTTGAACTTTGCGTTGTCAAATTGCTTTCCATTATCAATGATGAAATTATGGGGTATCGCATACTTATATACGACAAAATGGAAGAACAACTGACGTATCTTCTTCTCTATGATGGTTGCTAAGGCTTCAACTTCAACCCATTTGTGAAGTAATTTACAGCTACAACCACAAATTTCTTCCCCAAATAGTCTTTGGAAATGCTCCCAAGATGTCCATTCCCCAAGTTGCAAATGCTAGGGGACTAGAGATAGATGTTAAGGGAGTTGCAGGTTGGTGAGGTATTGAAGCAAAGCACTGACACTTTTTTGCATCACTTCACAAATTGTAAAGCATCCTTGTTCAAGTACGGCCAAAAGCATCTTTGCCTCAAGACTTTATTCACCAAGGCTCTGCTCCCTAGATGTTGTCCGCATATTCCTAAGTGCACTTCTCTGAGAACGTAATTTGCCTCGGATGGTCGGAGACACCTCAAGTATGGCATGGTGAATGCTCTCTTATATAAAAATCCTTCCATGCTCGGTATGTTCTATGCTCAAGTTCGGCAGGATATCTATGTATACGGTTCTTCCAAGGTCTTGGAAGTCTGACGTTTCCAACCTCGACAGTGCGTCAGGTGACACGTTCTATACTTGGCTACCTATTGTATCTCAAAATATATGAACATCACCACCATTTCACGTACCTGGCTCAAGTACTTTGCCATTTTGGGTTTTTTTTTGCCTCATACTCTCCTTTCACATGTCTGACCACGAGCTGGGAATCACTATGGACAAGTAATCTGTGAACCATCATTACCCTAGCGAGATTAAGTCCTACAAGAAGTATTTCATACTCTGCTTCATTATTGGAGGCTTGAAATTCTAACCTTAGAGCATACTGAATGGTGAATCCTTCTGGGCTGGTCAAGTTAAGTCCTACCATTTCTGAGATGACTCTTCAAATAGGGTGTATTCTACCACGAAGTCTACCAATGCATGTGCTTTGATAGCTGTTCATGGCTGGTAATGGATCTTGAACTCTCCCAACTCCACCGACCAATTGACTAACCGCCCAGAGGCATCAGGCTTCTGCAATATCTCCCTCAGGGGTTGGTTGGTTATCACATTGATGGCATGGGCCTGAAAGTAGGGCATGAGCTTCCGGGCCACCATGACTAGCACATAAGCAAGCTTTTCTATTTTGAGATATATGATCTTTGCGTTGAGGACTTTGCTAACATAATAGATGGGCCTCTGGAGCTTTCCTACTTCTTTCACAAGCACGACATTGATTACCACTGGGGTCATCGCAAGATAGAGTTGTAGCTCATCTCTAGAGTCTGGTTTGACAAGCAGTGGTGGGGCAGCTTAGTATGCTTTCAATTGGCCAAAAGCTATTTGACACGCATATGTCTACACAAAGTTCTTCTCACCTTTCAAGGATTTAAAGAACTATAACATTTGTCACCTAAGCTTGGTATGAACCTTCCAAATGTAGCTACCCGTCCAGTCAAGTCTTGAACTTCTTTAACCTTCCTTGGTGGGACCATATCCTGTATGGCTTGGATGTTGGCTGGATTGGCCTCAATGCTGCGTTTGGACACCATGAAGCCGAGAAACCTGCCTGAGGTAACCCAAAGGCTCATTTGGTTGGGTTTAAATTCAACTTGTACTTTCTCAAAATTTGGAAAGTCTCTTCAAGGTCAACTATGTGATTCCGAGCTTGTATGCTCTTGATGAGCTGTCGTCCATATAGACCTTCATGTTTCTCCCTATCTTCTCTTTAAAGAGCCTATTGGCCAACCTCTATTAGGTGGCTTTAGCATTCTTTAGCCCAAAGGGCATGACCTTGTAACGATATAAGTCCTTGTCAATGATGAAGGCTGTTTTTGGCACTTCTGGCTTGTACTTATTTGATTATATCCTAAGTAAGCATCCATAAAACTTAATAATTCATAACCTTCTATAAGCAGGTTAATCTAAGGCAAAGGGTAATAATCTTTAGGACATTCCTTATTCAAATCAATAAAGTCAATACACATTCACCATTTACCATTAGGCTTGGGCATCATCACTAAATTTGAGAACCACTCTCTTCTATAAATCATGCCTCGAGTACCTTGTTCACTTCTTCAATCTAATTCTGCCTTTCTGGCACAAATGTATGCTTCTTCTGGATGACTAGCTTATGGGTAGGGTTCACACTAAGCATGCACTCAGCTACGCTTCTGTCTATCCCCGGCATGTCTGCAGCCGACCATGAAATATATCAATTATCGCCCTTAGGAACTTGATTATTTCTTCTTGTTAAACACCTTCCAGGGCTGCACCGATCTACACCATTTTTTCAGTATCCCCTGGTGTTATCTCCACAGTTTCTAGGTCCATAGGTTCTCCTCGCATATGCTCGGTGTCATCTCTGAGATCCTCCAACAATATGGGCGTCGCCAGTGATGCCTTTCCCCTTCGTCGGAGGTAAGTTTCATAATAGCTTCGCGATGTTGTTTGGTTCCCCACACACTCTCCCACTCCCCCTTAGTGAGAAATTTCATATTTAGGTGCGGTGTGGAGACTCTAGCCTGCAAATTGTTAAGGCCTGGACGCGCCAATAATCCATTGTAAGTGGAATTGACCTTCCCCACTAGAAAACTCAGCATGATAATTGATTAGAATGGAGCTGCTCCAACTATGACTAGCAATTCTATTAATCTTTCTACATGCATGGGAGATCCAGAGAATCCGTATAAGGGGGAGTTAACCCTCTTCAACATGTTTTTGCTCAATCCCATCTTCTCAAATGATTTAAAGTAAAGGATGTTTGTCGAGCTTCCATTGTTAACTAGTATCCTATGCATGGTAAAATTGGCAATTGTCAAACTGTTGACCATGCCATCATCATGAGGCATTTGAATCCCCTCCATCTCTTCTTTGGAGAAAGTGATCTTCTACTCGGGGGGAAGCTGATAACTGGTCTCAACTAGATAGACTTGACGTGCATAGGCCTTCCTAGAGTTGGAAGACTCTCCTCCTGCTCCTGGCCCACCACAAATGGGGATTATCTCCCCAGCAGGAGCATTAGTTGCATGCGTGTCACGTCTTTCTTGCTAAACACATGATTCCTCTCTTCTAGTAACTCTCTTAGGGATTTCTCTCCCTCCTTCTGTCCAATTGGTCAGCTCTCCTATCTTGGCTTTTCTTCTTTGTCTTTTACATACTTCCCCAGGTGGCCTCGTTGTGTCAGCCTCACTATCTCCTACTTTAGCTGGCTACAATCATTGATGTCGTGTCCATGATCTCAATGGAATTTGTAATATTGATGTTTGTCACGTTCTTCAGTTAGAGCTTGCATCTTCTTGGGCCAGTTGTAGACAACTCATTTTATCTTTACCCCCGATGGTTTCCCGTAACGATGATGAGTACCCTCCAAGGCCTAGAGCCGGTGTATCTATGGATGTAGCGTCAATGTGTACTGCCTGAATCCGTTTACCGATCATCCATTCCCCTTGCCGGAGCCTAAACCAAAGCCTCCAAGTTCTCCATAATGTGCACTGCCTGAATCCGTTTACCGATCATCCATTCCCCTTGCCAGAGCCTAAACCAAAGCCTCCAAGTTCTCCAAGATCCTCTAGAAAGGCTAGCCCTGACCCAAACCCCTTGGAACCAGCCTAGCCTAGCCCAAAACCTGGCCCAAATAGCCCAAACCATGCCTGTCGACACTGGAACCTGCAACGACAATCAAAGGCCCCGATTCAACATTGAACCTACCTTTCATCGAGATCGAACCATGCCCCTTCACTGTCGAACAAGACATTTCTACTATCTATCCTACTTCGACATTCAGACAATGACATTCGAAAGCTAAACACCAACCCTTGATGTTGAGTGTTGTTCATCGACATCGACTCAATGTCGATCATACCCCAATTTGATGTCGACTCCGGCAATTTCAATGTCGAATATCTACAAATCCAAGAAGCCCAAACTTGCCATGTTTAGCTCCGATTGTGATTCCTTTCACGACTAAGCCTATTTTTTGCATCTTAGATCTCAATCTTAGCTCCCTTAGGCCCCAAAAAACCTCTCTTAAGGCAACAAAACACATGCCACTCATCCATTGGACCTTACCTTCACTTTACACCCACCATCGATGTAAAGACAACCATCTTAGATGATCTGGATTACCTCAACCATACCTACACGAATTTGGGAGTGCACACACCCCTCTACATCTATAAATATACTCCCTCTCACGTTGAGGGGGGTTACGTGAACCTTACATGCACTTTCTATAAGCTTTGCCTAGTTCTCAACTAAGAGATAACGCCCTCTTACACCCATACTTACCCTTCATTCAAGAGTTTTGAAGCCTCGGCCTTAGCCTACCACTTCCTTCACCTCTTGATCACTACAATCCTACTTGAGACTTCAAGATCAAGGTTTGGAGACACCAATCTGGTAATCTCGGCTTGACAATGAAGTGTTCACATACAAAGAGACAAGAGAAGCCTCCTACAAGCAGCGATACTTGCTCTGCGTACAAATCTCCTGAGTTATGAAAGGGAAACATCTACACCATCATTTTCATTCAACTAGGTAGGCCCCTTTGGCCTCTTGATTCTATTTAATACACGTTGTTTTCACTTTTACTTCATTTTACATCTCCGGAGGAAGGTGATCCCATCTCTCTAGATGGCGATCAACCATACTTCTTATCTTTCCCTTTCTTTTCTTTCATTTATGTTGTACCTTACCTACATGCATGCATATCTCCATGATCCCCATCTCCTGTAGTCTAAGACTCTCTCATGCATACATCTTTATTAATCTCTTATCATGCACATACGTTTCCTTACTTTATTTTCAATTTCTATGTTGCTCCATGCATATACATTGGATTATCATCTTTGTTTTCATATTCTTCTCTTATCCATGCTTAGATTAGAGTCAATCATGCTTAGGTCCCATAGATCTTTGAGTCCTTTTTACATTCCTGTATACTAACCTTTGCCTTGTAGCCAAGACCCCCTTAGTAAGTGCAATAAACTCCTCTCTGTCTTTGTATTTTACCTCTCTTTTGTACTTCATTCCTTTTCAAGCATGTTATACCATTACTTATGCCTGGCAATAGAAAGACCGACAAGTCCAAGCGGACTGGGGTGCTTAATACCTTCCCCGGACCGTAACTTGACCCATACCTAGACCAATGGACCGATCAGTCCACAATGGGCATTGTATGAGAGTCATTACAATTACACCTTGGGTCCTAGACCCTCCTCTAGGTAGCGACTCCCTACATACAATTCATCCCTCTCTCTTCCTCCCCATAGAGGGATGAGGTGGAGGACACATGACAATCCTCCGCTATGTCATTTGTCCTCACACCAGTTCAAGTAATCTTTGTCCTTAATTTTATTGAGTACATATGCTCTACTATGAGTGAGGGAGGTATATGTCGGTTCTACCCTCGAGGGACTTCATCTCGAGCCTAATGCTTGGTCATCTTTCTTCCTCTTTCTATCATTTCTTCTATCTCTTTCTTCCCTATCATGCCTCTTCTCGGGCTTCTTTTTCTATTCTTGATCAGCTGCCATCACATCCTGTACATTGATGTATTTTACAGCAGGAAATGAGATCATACATATTAGGGCTCCTCTTTTTTCGCTAGGGACTCTCTTAACTTGATAACTCTAACGCCACTATGCAAAGCTTAAAACTTCACCATGGGATCTAAACCCCTCACTTCCAGGGCTTCCTTGTTGAAACACGTAAGGAAGGCCCTGAGAGTCTCATTTGGGCGCTACTTTATCGCCAAGAGATTGGTGGCAGTTTTTTTGTGGACTCTTCTGCTCATGAAGTGAGCCACAAATACTTTACCGAGCTCGATAAAGCTGGAGGTGGACTTTTGTTTCAAATGAGCAAACCAAAGCCTTGCAACTCCCTTCAGGATTAAGGGGAGGGCTCTACACATAATTGCATCTCATGCTCCCTGTAAGAACATCACAGATTTGAAGCTTTCGAGGTGATCTTCTGGGTCCAAGGTTCCATCATATGGCTCTAAGGTAGGCATCTTGAACCCTTTAGGTAGACACTTTGCCTTGATTTCATCAGTGAAGGTTGCATCCATGGTGAAACTAAAGTCATGACCAACTATATGGTTTTTTAAGTCTTCATACATCTGGTTATGCAACTCACGCACTTACTCATTCAAGGCTTGTTATCCTGTCATCATCTAGGATTAAACCTTCTGGTTGGTGGATGGCGTAACTTTAGTCTTCGCTCATGTTTTCTGACCATCGGAGTTGCTATGATTCTTGTTATGATTAGGAGAAGGAGATCTGGCTCTAACTAGTCTGTGTAGGAGGAGGAGGAGGAGGAGAAGGGACGATACTAGTGATCGCATGCTTCTGAAGATCTATCATATGTTGCATCTATTGTTGTAACGGAATAAATTGTGCCATCGTGATACAGGCCTGTGAATTTGTCGGGACGTTGTCTTAACTGTTCTGACTTTGAGATCCATGGCTTTGATGGACCTGTTCTCGGTTAGCTTGAGACATTGCGTTTGGTTTTTATTGGGGGTCGTCATTGACTTAACGTGAAGTGGTTCTAGTGTTAACCATGGTGGATATTCGTGAGGATTGTTCTTTGTGTCCCACAGATGACACCAAATGTTTTCGGTAGAAACAATCTTCTTCCTTAAGAGCAATCTTGGTACCTAAAAACCAAAGATTAAGGGGTCGGAGCTGGTCTTGGGAGGACTCTCCGATGATTAAGTCGATATTCTAAAGGATATGAGATTAGGAAATGAAGAAGTTATTCAAGATCCCCTACTTCTTGCCCTAGCTGTGTTATATATAGGGTTGATTGTATAGATACCTTGATGGCCAAGTAATCCGGGAATGGTAAGAGTCCTAATAGGAATGAAATCCCTGATTCTAAGGGCCTTCCCTTCTTTGCGTTGTTCTGAAGATTTGCGTGAGTCATAATAGGAATGTGATAGGATGCCAGTCGTGGATATCTATCCTATTGATTTATTTTTATAGACATTGATTTTTGTCACCCCCTAATTGCCGATGATGACAATGGGACATGGAAGATGGACGACGCACTCTCCCTCCTTCTAGACCCAAGATACCTGACCCATAAGACCAAGAACCATGCTGAGCATAAAATGGACCATTTTAGGCCTAAAAAAGAAGGAAAAATGGCACTACGCCCCCACGGCACCATGGGGATGTGTACCGGATTTCCATGGTGCCATGAGGGGGTGTGACATCAACTTGCTAACGTCACCCACGTCCGGCCAGGAGAGAGAGGGGGTCCCTCCCTACAAATAGGAGGGTCCCCTCCCATGTTTTTAAGGGAATTTTGGGTGGAGAGACCCTCCCCAAGTAATTCCTACCCTCTTTTTTCTCCCTTTTCACCTTCATTTCTCCCCCTTCTCTCATAAGAGTGTGAGTGAGTGAAGTTTTCTTGGTTGTGGATAGATCCTTTGATTATCCCTCTGAGTATAGAGCGTTTTTGCTCATAGGAATTGTTATCCCGTCAGTGTGCAGCTTACAATCAAAACCCTTTTATTATAGACAATATTCTGTCTGTTTACTCTTCTCCAAATCACTTGAAAGAGCCGTTACTCTGCCCAGAAAGGAATCGACATCAGTCCATTCGTTTATCTCCCCTGAGCCAGGGGAATACAACCATACAGGTATAATAACTGCATTCTTGTTGATTCGATGTAGTCCTTTTGTATTCCATCGTTTTAGTCCATATTTTTCATATATGTAATGTAGTTTATTATGTTTTGGTTCGATTCATAGCATCTGAATGTAGTTCATAATATCCCCCATCCCTGTAATAAAAGAGAGAGAACATTCATCCTTATGTAGCATCTAATACAGAGAGACCGGCTTCGATCGGGCGAGGTGGGTGCATAACACCTTCCCACACTCGTAACCTGACCCCTTACCCAAACCTCTGGTCAGATCATATGGAGTCACGTAGCCCGATCCCGTTCACAACGGATAGGGTTACACTTAATGGGTCCTAGGCCCTAACCCTAGGTGGCGACTTCACATTATATTAGCATATTTTAATGTGTGATTCCAATCCCCTATTTATCAATATTATACATTGACAATATTATCCTATCCATATACACCATATATATATATATATATACCAAACCCTATGTCACCATATATAAGGGCTGAGGAACCCTCGTCCCGAGGACCACGGTACTTACAGTGGCGACTTCACTGGGGACGTGAGTGGACAAACGTCCACTCGAGGTCAAACTTTCTAAATAGGTGCTATCAATAAATGACAGAATGTTCTCTCCAAACATTTATGTAAAAAAATAAAAAAATAAATAAATATATATATATATATATACAAAATAAAAAAAGAAAAAGAAAAAATGTACAAAACAAAATACAAAAAAAAAAGAAGAAATAAATACCATAATATGTTTGTATGGTTAACCCCGGTGTGTACTAACCGCATCATGCATAGTGCTCGAAGTGAAATCAAACGGCGAGGGTACTCCCTGTCGTGCCTTTACCCCCGGGCAAGTGAGGCACGTCATACTAAGTACTCTGAGATCAGATGATAGCCGCTTCCTGTACCACTTTCTTGCACACACACACTGCATGGGAACCCCTCTTACCCCCGTAGTTAGTCGTTAGACCCCATGAGTAGTCATGGGTAATTCGCTGCGAAGCTACAGCCCTTGATATTTACTGTACGAGTTTAAAATCACCAACGAGGGTATTCACTAGTGTGCTGTGGAGTGCTTTGCCACTCAAAAAAGGCACTAGCTCGATTACTCTGAGTTTGTGTGACCTATTCTCCAGGTATATCAAAAGAACCACATGCTTACAATTCGCAACCACGAGCGATAGGTATATCGGTTCTGTCAAGGGTGACCTTATTCTGTCCTATGAAAGCCTACCCATTACATGCATCATGTAGGAAAATATACCATATATGACTAGGGTACGACACAAACTAACCTTTGTTAGCTATAAGAGAGAGACCGAGTTTTAGGGTCATTTGACGATTAACCTGGCTTTGACATGAGATGCCACAGAAGGTAAGGAATTCTACATGTCCCTCAAAACAAGGGCATCTCATTTTGACTCCAGACATAATCGTCAATTACCCGGTAACTAGGATCTTTCTTTTATTTGTTTTTTTGTTGTGTTCAAACATGCTTGGGCAATGACGGAATTCGAAGTCTGGTCTCAGAAGGAGTCTGCTAAAACTCTGATGACCACTCCGATTACTTGAGCCAAATAAAAACATAATATGAAACAAATGTTATAAAATACCAAAAAAATCATAAAAACTCAAAAGAAAAAATGCTAATATATATATATATATATATATATATATATATATATATAAAGTAAAAAAATAAAATCCTTTTTTTAGCCTTCTTAGGGTCTAAACTAGGTATTCTTCTTTCTTTCGTCGAAGCACGATTCCGTCCTTGCCCATCTGGATCCAACGCGGTGGAAGGTTGACCCGGGCCAACCCACCATTCTTTTTAAGATCCTCAACTCCTTCTCATTCTTCTAGTTCATCATCTGAGGTATCGCTTGTGAGTGACATGGATCCTATGGATGACCACTTGTCTGAAAGTCACGTCGAAAATCGAGTAGATAGGCTGCAGACAGACATGGTCGAGATGCGGCAACTCATGGCACAACTAGTTCAGTTAGTCAATGAACTATCTAAGGGCGGATCCATAGCTGGACCAGCAGAGCAAGAAGCCTGGAAAACTAGCCCCGCAACCCTCAAGACTCCAATCATCATACCGGTAGAAGAAGGGGAAGATAGCCACCCTATGGACCCTCTTGAGACTAAAAGGGAGAAGAAAATGAGAGAAAAAGTAGTTGAGTTGGAAATGGTTGTCAAGGGCAAAGTCAAAGAAAAAGATGAAGAAGACCTGGTGTTTTTTTCCGAAGGGAAAATCCCCGAAGATTTCAAGTGAAAATTGGATAAGTTCGATGGATCGGGAGATCTTAGGGCTCATCTCAAGGTTTTTGCCACCATTTCCAGATCATGGGGACTTTCTGAAAACCAAATGGGATAGGCATTCTTGTATTCTTTGGCCGGGTCTGCTTTGAGGTGGTTAACCCAGCTTGATCACACTTAAACCCAGTCATGGGCCTCTGTGGTTAAAGCCTTCACTAAGCAATATTCATACAACACCGAGATGGATATTACAAGAAGAGAATTGGAAACCTTAAGGCAAGAACCAAGTGAAGAATTTTCAAACTACATCATGAGGTTCAGAGAGAAGGCCGCGAAGATGTGAAACCACCCTACTGAGGAGGAGCAAGTTGAGATATTGTTAGAAAATCTGTATGGGAGTAGCGTGAGAAGATATACTACCAGCACATCAAAACATTTGATGCTCTTATGACGATTGGGAAGAAGATTGAAGACAAGATCTTTAAAGAAAGGCAGAATCAGGGTATGACTCGTGAAGCATCAGGAAGTTATTTGGCGAGGAAAAACCCAAGACCCAAAGGAGAAAATACTGCAGGGATAAGTGGCCAGGTGGCAGAAGTCCAGGTGGTAGCCACAGGATCCATCCCTCTTATGATCCAAACTGAATCTAAAGCATCCAGGAGGAATTTCAACTTTGAAGGAATGACACCCTCATTGTTATTCACCAAGCTCAAGAAGCAGGGAATGATCAATTTAGTTCCTCCTAGGCCTGTGGGTTTGAACAATCCACCTACCTGGTATAAGCCCAATCTATACTGCCATTACCACAACCAACAAGGCCATCATACGGATAGATGCCTATCTCTTAAGTATGCGATCCAGGACTTGATTGATGAGGGAAAAATTGAACTTCAGAAGAAGCAGCCACCAAATGTCACCACAAATCCTCTGCCTAACAATGGAGTAAACTTGCTTCAAGAGGATGCCAAGCAAGCAGATCCTACCACTTTGATTCATCCAATCGGGAAGAGGAAGCTAATGAAGGCACATGTCTATATAGCAATGTTGACCAAGAGACTTAAGGAGGAAAAAGAACCACAGATTCATCAAGAGGTGTGTCAGGAAGTGGATCGGCCCAATTCCCCTTTCTATCATCCAAAGTCAGAAGGTACCACCTGGGTAGAGTATCAGATACCTGCATGGAAAATCTCGCAATCGCTGGTGAAGGGAACCTATTCTCCAGAGTCATCTACAGCGTCAGTAAACATGTTGCAAGAAGAGACACCATTCCAAGATCCTACTACATTGATCCAGCCCATCCCGTGGTATTTAGGAAGAGATGAGCAGTCACGGCAAGCACGGGCAGAAAGGATGCAGGTTTGCATTTACTGCGCCCGAACCAACTGTGACGGAAATATCCGAACAGGCGGGCAACCATGTGATCAAGGCAAAGGTATAGCATCCATTAACCAGCTTCAAAAGTTGGATTTCTTGGAGTATGGATTAAAAGGTCTCGAGACAATGATGCCATTATACAAGTATGGTTTCTCATCATCTGAAATATGTCACCTAGTTCCTGCAGAAGAAGAAGGGAATGAAATCACTAGAGTCGCACCTCAGCTCCTTAAAGCAGTCTCAGCACTAGCTATTGGTCAAGTTCTAACAAAAGAAGTCTCTCTTATCCATATAGGGGGGGATACTGACGATAGCTCAGATGAGGTGGACGACCAAGAAATCCACAAGGGATGGATAGAGTATGCCGAGCAAAGTCCAACAATGGAGGACGAAGGAGTAGAAGGGATGGATTGGGTAAATAACATCGGAAGCGATGATAATAATGATCCTACCAGCCTTATTCAACCCATATCATCAGATGAGGATTAAAGTAGAGATGACGAGGAGATATCATCTCCAGAGGTCCCCAGAGGCGATTGGACGGTGTCCAGAGAAGATTTCGAGCGTTGGAGCATTAGCGCCTTCTACCAGGTCGCAGATATACTCGATGTTTCCACCAATACTCAAGAGATCCTGTACAAGGCTACTTCTCTATTCCCAGATCTGGTGTGTAGTAACTTTGCAGCATGTTGTGAGGGCTTGGTGATGCCAAATGAGAGCGATGTACTTGCTCAGACCCTCCATGAGCTGAAAAACATGACTTGGTTAGTCAATGCTTTGGCTCGTGTTCTATTCAGAACTCCTCCAGAAGACCTAGCCTTATATTCGGATTCATTCTCCTATCTAGATCCACCCCGAAGAAGTGAAACATGGGATGCATGGATCAATGATATTGGCATCGGGGAATTTTAGAATGACCCCACCAGAGGTATCTTTCCTATGGACTTCGATGATGAAGGGGAAGAACCGTTAGAAGAAGAACAATCATCCAAAGAAGTTGAAAGTGAGCAAGAATCTACATCAGAAGAATCCAATGATGAAGGGTCCGAAGGGGAAGAAGAAACAGAGGATGGGGAACCTTGGCAACTAAGGACGCTTATGGAGAAGTATGAGAACGTTTGCGGACCCGTACCATGAGAGTTATCATTCCAGGTGAACAAGATCCACCGGGATGTTGATAAAATCCAGGAAATGCTCATGAGAACGATGGTCTTGGATGATAAGTACCAAGAAGAGCTTCAACAGCTGGAACCTGTTAAAGAACAGTGGGCGCTCCCTCAAGCAATTCATCATTTGGAAAACTTTATAAAGCTAACTTTAGCCTTGGCACAAGACCTATGTGGGACTCCTCCCCCGTCTCCGTATCAGGGTAACAGAGAATACCATGCATGGGTAAGAGCACATGACGATTTCTATATGTGTCATGTCAATGAGGGAGGAGCAGTAAATGACCCAACAGGGAATATCCACCCAGTTATTTTAAGCCTGGAAGAGAGGTCCGAAAGTCCAGTTTCTCAAGGAGAAAAGAAGGATCGCAACTTCTATAAGTCATTGGCGGAAGTAAGAAAGATGTACCAAGCGGCTTCGAAAGCCTTTCATGCCATTAGCCAATTGATACCAGAAGAATCTCATACAGTCCAGCAGGTTGCTGAAAAGCAAGAAACCTTATTAGGAATCCTAAATCAGGCCCAGAAGTCTATTGTGGCCTTGTCTGATGAAGGAGGTAAAACTCAAATTTGTCCTCTTATTATCACTGATAGTGACGAAGAAGATGGAGACTTTTGCCCAGTCCAGTTGGTCATCAAAGAAAGAGAGTCAGAGGTTGCAGAAATCAGGAGTGGCCGAAACTTCAAGAATAAAGTGGAAAAATATCGGTCTAGCCAATTAACAGCGGTTGTTGAGCCAAAAAACCGAGTACTAGACTAATTGAAGAAGGCCCAAGTTAACATCTCAATCTGGGGATTATTAATGGCGTCACCAACCCACCGAGAAGCTGTTTTGAAAGCTCTTACCAAGGTTTAAGTGCGCATAGAAATGGGGCCTGAGGAATTATCTCACATAGTGGGGGCCACTTATGCCATTCAGTCACTCTTTTTCTCAGAAGAGGATTTACCCTTGGGAGGAAAGAATCACAATCGGGCACTCTACATTACGGTGGAATGTAATAAGAATCAGGTCCCCCAGGTTCTGATAGACAATGGGTCCGCCCTCAATGTAATGCCCCTCAAAGCGGCCAGATGCATAGGTTTATCTCTAGACAAGATGAAGTCATCCAGTCAGACCATCAGGGCATACGACAATTCCAAGAGGGAGGTAATTGGGATTCTTACCACTAGTGTCAAGATTGGACCAGCCTACTTTACCATAGACTTCCAAGTCGTCGACATTCAAGCATCCTTCAATATGTTGCTTGGAAGACCATGGTTGCATTCAATAGGAGCCCTAGCATCAAGTCTTCATTAAAAGCTGAAGTTCATATATGACCAGAAAGTAATTACCATCTTTGGAGACCCAGAAATGGTGCACACTTTGGCCAACATTGAAGTAGGTGGTTCATCCTCGCAGGAGGTGTAGCTGGGTGGGTTTGAAATCGGCCACATTTGCACTACCTCTGCAAGTGAAGAAGATTAGAGTCTAGGGAAATTCCCGACGATGTGGAGCAAGGCCTCTGTAAAGATCATGAAAAAGATGAAATATTTTTCTGGACTGGGATTGGGAAAGAACCAATAAGGGATACCAGCATTCCCAAAGATACCAGCTAATGCCAACCGATGTGGATTAGGGTTTAACCTGAAGGACCCAAGGAAGAAAGCCGCAGGACAGAAGAATAGTGCGGCAAATGGTGTGCCATACTTCAAGACTCTAAATGGGTACTTCGTGAAAGAGGAAGAAGATTTCCCTTACTGTGGAAATCAAGAACCATGGTTTAATCAAGAGCAGGGTAAACATCTGCCAGGGCTCGAAATATTCTTCGGAGATGATGTGGACTGGATAGCCATGAAATTGGATCAAGCCAGCAAGAAGGAAGTCACAGGGGATCAAGGGATCGACAAGCTGTTCGAAGTGGTGGTTATCATTGAAGAAGAGGAAGAAGGACCGACACCACATCTTCTTATACAACCTCTCCAAGGATCCATAGCGAATTGGGCAAGAATGTTGGAAGATTTTCATATTGATGAGTCTGAAGTTGTAACCAACTCTAGCATAATCTTGTCTAAGTCTGTCTCTGAGTCTTGTGAAAATGTCCAGTCCATTGGGTCTGTCTGTACTCTTCCCCTTATCATGAATGAAATTGCTGATTCTGAGTATGTTTCTTCTTCTTCTTCTTCCTATTCTTCTGATGATGATAATGTCCTAGAACATCGTAATCTGTTAGAACAATTGGAGCAAAGAAGAACTCAACCCGTCCGAGAGGACACCCACCCCGTAAATATAGGGACCAATCAATGCCCTCGTACAAAATAGGTGCTTCTCTCAACAATGACAAAACATCTCAAATGATCTCTCTCCTCAAGGAATTTGAGAAAGTCTTCACCTGGTCCTACAAGGATATGCCCGGCATCGATCCAAAGATTGTGCAACATGAACTACCAACATATCCGAAGGCTCGCCCAGTCAAGCAGAAGTTAATAAGGATGCGGCCAGAATGGAGTGAGAAGATCAGGGAAGAAGTCATCAAACAATGGAATGCAGGATTTCTCCAAGTAACTCAGTACCCTCAATGGTTATCCAATATTGTCCCAGTCCCTAAGAAAGACGGGAAGGTTAGAATGTGTGTGGATTTTCGTAACCTAAATAGGGTCAGCCCGAAGGATGATTTTTCGTTACCCCACATTGACATTTTGGTAGACAACACTGCAGGCCATGCTCTACTGTCCTTCATGGATGGTTTCTCAGGATATAACCAAATTAGTATGTGCCCAAAGGACAAGGAGAAAACTGCCTTCACCACACCCTAGGGCACATTTTGTTACAAAGTAATGCCTTTTGGGTTGAAAAATGCTGGGGCAACATCTCAAAGAGTAGCCACGGCTATCCTACACGACATGATACACAAAGAAGTAGAGGTATATGTCGATGATATGATAGTCAAATCTGTTGATCGATAAGGCCATTTTGTAGCTCTCAGAAAGTTTTTTGAAAGAATCAAAGAATACAAGCTAAGATTGAACCCTCAGAAGTGTGTGTTTTGGGCCAAAGCAGAAAAATTACTGGGGTTTCTTGTCAGCGAAAGAGGGATAGAAGTGGACCCTAACAAGATAAAAGCCCTCACAGAGATGCCACCACCCCGGACAGAAAAAGAGGTACAAGAGTTTTTGGGCCGTATCCAGTACATCAGCAGATTCATATCTCGGTTGACATCCACTTGTGAACCTATCTTCAAACTCCTAAGGAAGAAAGAGCCAAAAAAATGGAATGAGAAATGGCAAGATGCCTTTATGAAAATCAAAGAGTATCTACTTTCTTGTCCTATACTTGTCCCTCTAGTGTTCGGTGAACCTTTGCACCTATATTTGTCAGTAGGAGAAACAGCGGTCGGATCAATGATGGCCCAAGTTGGCAAGGCGGATGGAGAAGAGCACGCAATCTACTATGTAAGCAGGAAATTCCTCGAGTATGAAACTCGATATGCTCCAGTAGAGAAGACATGCACATCTCTGGTTTGGGTAACTAAGCGTCTGAGGCACTACATAGTGTACATCCCATCAGGTTGATCTCTCGAATGGATCCAATTAAGTACCTCTTCGAGAAACCAGCATTGATAGGGAGAATGGCTAGGTGGTGGTTGTTATTATCAGAATTTGACATAACTTATGTCAATCAAAAGTCTGTGAAAGGGCAGGCAATCTCTGACCATCTAGCAGCATTCCCCTCAGAGGATGATTCTCGAGCAACAGAGGACCTCTTCCCAGATGAAGATTTGCACTACATAGAAGCCAAACCGACTAAAGAGTGGCAATTGTACTTTGATGGAGCCGCCAATCAAAAAGGATTTGGCGTAGGGGCATTATTGATAACCCCAGAGGATTTTTACTTGCCGATGGCCTTTAGATTAGAATTTAGTTGTACCAATAACATAGCAGAGTATGAAGCTTGTGCTATTGGGTTAGAAATGGTTTTGTCTGTAGGGATTGACAAAATTAAAGTTTATGGAGATTCCTCCGTTGTGATCTGTCAAACACATGGAAAGTGGAAGACTAAGGACGAGAAGCTGAAGCCGTACCAAGTTTATCTGGAACAACTAACTCAATGCTTCAAGGAAGTTTCTTTTGAGTATCTACCCAGGGATAGCAATCGGTTTGCCGATGCTTTAGCCACTTTGGCGTCCATGGTAGAATGTGATACCCAGGACAAGATCCAACCTTTCCTAATAGAAAGGAGGACCCGTCCAGCATATGGAGAGCCAGTCAATGCACTCACCGAGGATGGAAGGCCTTGGTATGCTCCAGTGGTTGACTACATCAAGGAAAGGAGGTACCCTAAAGAGTTTTCAGAAAAAGAGAAGAGGCATTTGCAAAAATATGTTACTCAATTCATCCTCCAAGGAAACTTGTTGTATAAGAGGTCTTATGATGGTATCCAACTATTATGTGTAGATGAGGATCAGGCTCAAATCATTGTGGAAGAAATCCATCAAGGAATATGTGGACCACACATGAATGCAAGGATGCTGGCCAAGAAAATTCTCAGGATGAGACACTATTGGGTCACTATGGAAGCTGAGTGTGCTGCCTTCGTGAGGCGATGTCATAAATGCCAGATATTTACCAACATCATTTATATTCCTCCGACAGAGTTGCACTCATTAAATGCCCCTTGGCCATTTTCTACCTAGGGAATTGATGTAGTTGGTAAAATAACTCCAAAAGCTTTAAATGGACATCAATTCGTGTTAGTCGCTATCGACTATTTCACAAAATGGGCGGAGGCTCAATCTTATGCAGTTTTAACTTCCGCCAAGGTGGCAAAATTCATAAAAGAGAATCTCATCTGCAGATATGGTGTGCCACAGTAGTTGATTTCAGATCAAGGCTTGCATTTCAGGGGAAAAGTGGAAGAACTCTGTAACCAATTTGGCATTAAGAGGCATAAGTCTATTACTTTCCGGCCACAGACTAATGGAGCGGTAGAGGCAGCCAACAAAAATATGAAGGTCATATTGCAAAAGATGGCAGACAAACACAATGACTGGGCAGAGAAACTTCCACTGGCCTTATGCGCATATCGGACATCCATCCGAACCTCTACCGGAGCTACCCCATATTCTCTGGTATATGGGATGGAAGCTGTATTACTGGTAGAAATTCAGGTCCCTTCTCTTTGAGTCTTACTCGATAGTCAATTTCCAGAAGGGGAATGGGTAAGGGCTAGATACGAAGAGCTCAATCTCCTGGATGAGAAAAGGATGAAGGCCATGGATAATCTCAAGAAATATCAGCAAAGAATGGCTAGGGCATTCAATAAGGGTGTCCACACTCGAAGCATTGAAGAAGGAGATTTGGTCCTTAGAGAGCAGCGAGCTCCAATCCATGACCCAAGAGGAAAGTTTCGACCCAATTGGAGTGGACACTATAAAGTCAAGACCATATTGCCAGGACAGGAGGTCCAACTCTCTGATCTTGACGGAGAAGATCTTCGGGGATTGGTCAATATGGACCAGCTAAAGAAGTATTTTGTCTGAGATATGTGAAGCAATTTTGAACTACGTTTGACCTGATTCCTCCAAAGGGATACGTAGGCAACTCGATGTATTCGGGTAAGGTCTAAAAAAAAAAAACAAAAAAGAAAGAGAGAGGGCATTGTGTTGGTTTTCTCCCATAAATTCTATCAGCCGGCATCCCTTGCACATATGGGTAAATCTCGCCATTTGGCCTTCTATCCCTTGATCTAGCTTAGGAGTAGAGTCATCTAGAGCTGGTTATTAATGAAGGATTTATTCATTCTATGTCATAAAATGCTAACCCAATCCTTGATGCAGGTAGTATGAGGGGACCAAAGAAAGAAGGACTTGACGAACAGTTGCTCCAGTGGACTCTCCGGATGAATGTGGATGGGCCTACACTTTTAGAGGATCACCATCTAACAGTATTGGGAAGAATCGCTTGCTTCAAGCTCCATCATGACTTGCTGAGGGAAGTGTCGAAGTGATGGAACTCCCAATTGCATGCATTCCACTTCGGAGAAGTCTAGCTGGCTCCAACCATTGAAGAATTCTAGGCTTGCATGATGTCACCCCCTCGAGAAAAGTTGTTCCTCCCAACTATGAAGAAAGAACAGCTTTTCAAAAATTTAGAAGATTTCTTTACTATGAATAAGATGGAATTAAAGCAAGTTCTCAATTATGACAAGGTGGATGCGTTGAAAGTTGTGAAGATCTTCAACAACAATAGATTTAAAAAAGAAAGATAGATCCGATGCAGAAAGTGGGTGTACTTATTTTGTATGATTGGGAGGTACTTGTTAGCATCTCCAGGAAAAGGCATGTCTCCAATGATTGCAGAAGTGGTTAAGCAGATTGGAGAAGGATGTGTCATCGCTCCTACCATTTTAGCAGAAACATTCAAAGGGTTTGATACCATGAGTCAATCTCAGAAATACGGAACAGACTTCCTTCATGGATCTCCGGCGGTGTTCCAAATGTGGTTGATGGAAAAACTAAAGTTGGTAACACCAATTCCGTGTCGTCACCTCCGACCTATGCATTATCAAATAAAAATGGAAAAGCCAGAATTCCACAAGGTCCAAGACTGGAAGAAATATTTGGAGGAGAAATATGTCCAAGAAATCCAATGGAACTGCCCTTGGATGAAGGCCGAGATAGAAAAACCAGAAACACCAGGGTACAATTATGTGAGATTCATGGGTTTAACTCACGTTTATATCCCTTCCTTAGTTTATACAACCCTTGGACCAAAATTTATAAATAGTGATATCAATTTGATGTTCCTATCTTTACTTGTTTGTCTATCCTTTCTCAATTTCTCTGTCCTTTCTCATGTAATGAAATCATTTACCATCGGAATTTGTGCTTCTAAAGAAAGGGATGGAGTCTCATGTGCATTTTAAAGAAGAAAATATCCAATGAATTCATAAAAATAAAAAAATCGTTTATGTGTACAAAAAAATAAGAGAAGAAAAGTGTACATAAAAATTGCACCAGTATCCATACAAAAAATAAATAAATATAAACAAAAAAGGAAGGAGAGTAAATGTACATAGTTGTAACAACATTTCCAAAAAAAGAAGAAGAAAAAGAACAAAACAAAAAAACAAAGAGGAGGAGTCTGGCTCAGGGGAGTAATCGTCAACATCCAAGCCTTCCCCTCTCCACTCTGGGATGCCATCAGGGCATCTCTCTCGACCTCGACCCGCATAAGGTTAAGCTGCAGCTGCTCATTCGCAAGCCTCAGTCTCTCAATCTCTCTCCTACAATGGTCAAGCTCAACCCTCTAAAAAAGAGAGGGGAAAATCAAAAGATAAGCATGAATAAAAAAAAAAATGGAAATAAAATAAACAAAAAAGGAAGGGGGGGGGGGGAAGAGAGGAAGCATTACCATCCGATGGCCCACATCCACGCGAGATATGATCATCTCGTCCATACTCGCCATCATACGCCTCATGTCGGAGTATCGGCTCGCATCCACCTGGATAAGATATCCATGCGAAATATCAAGAATTTGAAAAGACAATGGATAAATGTTAGGAAAGTTAGGTGTGCTCACCCCATCATAAGGAAGGGGGAGGCCTAGGTCAGCGTTTGCAGCCCGAGGAGGTGGCAAGATGACCTCAACCATCCCAGGTTTGTGGTGGTAGATAAACCACAAACGATATCCTAGGATGTGGTCATTTGGACCAGCAATCCGTAAGGCTGGAGCCTCTCTAGAAGGCCCAACACCTGACTCTGCCTCCACCGCTCGAGAGGCGCGAGAAGAGCTCCCACCACCATAGACCCCTGGAATCACGGGGCGACCTGGAAACTGTCAAGAAAAGAAGCAAGTCAAGATAAAGGCTAGTTTAACAATCTAAGGAAAAGAGGGAAAAATGGAGAAAATCTCACCTAAGGCCCTCGCGGGTGAGGGGGACGCAGACTGTCTCTCGGAGAAGGAAGTCGGCATAGTCTGTCTCGGCTAGCACCAGCCCCGTCGCGGGCTCACCAACCCTCCAGTGCTTGATCTCCTCCCGATCCATCAAGGCTGGCTGATGGACCCGAGCAGGAGGAGGGTAGGGCACCAAGCGAGCCTCAGACCACTGCAGGGACACTCGCTCTCCCAAGTAAAAGGCAAACCCCCATGGGCCCTCGAAGAGGACCCTGCGGGTGGAGAGAGCTGAGGCCTTATCAAACAATTTCGGCTCTAAAATCATCTCCCCCAAATAAGGGCGGAGAGAAGCCTGTCAAGTAAGAGTCAAGATCAATGCAAAAAAAAGAAAGAGAAGAAAAGAGAAAATAAGATAAACAACCAGTTTAGATTTACCTAGGTAGGCTGCAGCTCGTTCAGGAGGCCAAGGTCCTATGGCAATCGCTCCTGAGCAAATGGGACTTACGCCATCGCGTAGTCCAAGGAAAGGTGGTTCCGGGGTCATCCCCAGGTCTGAAAGTGGGGACCCAGAATCGAAGGATCTCATAGCTCCACGTCTGTAATAGATAGTCGTAAATGAGCTCAAATAAATAAAAATAAGCTAGAAATAAAAAAAAAGAGAGAAAAGCAAAGTTGAGAAAACTTACCCATAGGACGTAGCAGCATCCGATCAGGTTCGGCGACCCCACAACCAGATAGTCCAACATATCTAGGAAGTAGGCATATGCTGAACCGCCCCAATTGTAGCCTGCGGCCACATCAAAGTGCTTAAAAAAGCGAACATATGCTGTATCGACTATCACCGTACCCGTCATGTCGCTTAAAATCACTTCCGCTAGCAAAAAGAGGAGGAAGCATCGAGCCTGCTGATCCAGGAGGCTGGATGGCGACTAGTCTGTAATTACCCTCACGTCCCAGGTACCCCTCAGGACCGACGAGGGGATCTCTCTCCCAGTGACGGCGATCCCCAGCTGCTGCCTATAATACTCCAGGTGCTCTGACGACTCTGTCGAGGCTATAATCCTCTCCTACGGAGTTAGTGTCACGGGTACCCCTCCAAAGGGTAATCCCGTGATCATGTAGTAATCTAGGGGGGTGACCGTCGCCTCACCAAATGGACGGTGAAACGTATGGGTGCTCGGCCACCACCTCTCTATCAAAGCCCTCACAATCAGGCTGTCCAACTCGCAGGCTAGGGATGAGGCGATGTGTCCCAACCCGATCCGAACCACCCACGATTGTACCGTCAGGCAAAGTGTGTGGTACCACTCTAAAACAGCCTACAATCCACAATACTTCTTAAGCGAAGGACGGGGGTTTCCCTGCAAAGAAAAATAAGGCAAATGGTTAGCCAAAATAGTTGGGACAACAGTTGAATAAATAAATAGTAATAAAAAAAGGGGGGAGAGGCATTGCCTTGATTTGCATGCCAAAAGACACTTAGGGTAATGTCTGATGGCCTCACTTTGATTTGTGTGTCACTAGGTGTCTAGGATGGTATCTAGAGGTGTTACCTTGATTTGCATGCCAAAAGATACTTAGGGTAGTGTCTGATGGCCTCGCTTTGATTTACGTGCCACTAGGTCCCTAGGATGGTATCTAGAGGCGTTACCTTGATTTGCATGCCAAAAGACACTTAGGGTAGTGTCTCATGGCATCGCTTTGATTTATGAGCCACTAGGTGCCTAGGATGGTATCTAGAGGCATTACCTAGATTTACGTGCTAAAAGATACTTAGGGTAGTGTTTAATGACCTCGCTTTGATTTGTGTGTTACTAGGTGCCTAGGATGGTATCTAGAGGCGTTACCTTGATTTGCGTGCCAAAAGACACTTAGGGTAGTGTCTCAAGGCATCGCTTTGATTTGCATGCCACTAGGTGCCTAGGATGGTATCTAGAGGCGTTACCTAGATTTACGTGCCAAAAGACACTTAATCAGGGCGGTGTCTGATGGCTTCGCTTTGATTTGTGTCACTTGGTGCCTAGGATGGTATCTAGAGGCGTTACCTAGATTTACGTGCCAAAAGACACTTAGGTTAGTATCTGATGGCCTCGCTTTGATTTGCGTGTCATTAAGTGCTTGGGGTAGAATCTAGGGACATTACCTCAAATCTATGCGGTGAGGTATGAAGCTAATAATATAAATAAAATGCATAAATTGAAAGGGAAAGAGTAAGACTACTGACCTGGCCCCATATGGAGCGGCAACCATGGTGGGCAGTGTCGACTAAAGTAACCCCTGAAGGGTACCATGCAGCTCGTGCGTCGTGAGCAGTAGTGCCGAGTAGTGGCTCCCTGAGAGACTGGCGTCCTCGTTGGCGGAAAGACATGATGTGAGTGAATAAAAAGAGAGTGAAGTCAAAAATCAAAAACAGTAGAAATGAGAGTGAAGAAATGAGGGAGGAACCTTCTATTTATAAGAATTCTCCATCATGCCCACGGCGCCGTGGAAATCTCCACGGTCCCGTGGGACAGCGACCCATGGCGCCGTGGAGGTTTCCCCACGGAGCCGTGAAGTTTGGCACGGAGCCGTGTACGCGGGGCCGTGCGGACCCTCACACAGCGCCGTGGACAAAAAAAAGAAAAAAAAATAATATATATATATATATATATATATATATATATATATATATATATATATATATATATATAAACAAAAAAAATTAAAAAAAAAAAGGAGAAAAGAAGGAAATAAAGAAGAAGAAAAGAAAAGAAAAAAGAAGAAAGAATATAACGAAAAAAAAAAAAAAAAAGAAGAAGAAAATAAAGGAAAAAAAGAAGAAGAAGAAGAAAATAAAGAAGAAAAAAAAGAAGAAGAAAGAAAATAAAGAAGAAAAGGAAAAAAGAAAAGAAACAGAAAAAATAATAATAATAATAATAATATAAAAAAAAAATATCCCCAGTGAAATCCCTCAAAGCTAAATGCTTCGGTCGAGTGGTGCCTTATCACCCTCCAAACTTGATGTTTCAGCCAAGTTTGACTTTCGGTCGAGTGGTGCCTTATCACCCTCTAAACTTGATGGCTTCGGTCGAGTGACACCTTATAACCATCCAAGTTTGACTTTCGATCGAGTGGTGCCTTATCACCCTCCAAACTTGATGGTTTCGGTCGAGTGGCACCTTATAACCATCCAAGTTTGACTTTCGGTCGAGTGGTGCCTTATCACCCTCTAAACTTGATGGTTTCGGTCAAGTGGCACCTTATAACCATCCAAGTTTGACTTCCGATCGAGTGGTGCCTTATCACCCTCCAAACTTGATGTTTCAATCAAGTTTGATTTTCGGTCGAGCGGTGCCTTTTCACCCTCAAATTTGATCTTTGGGCCGAGTGGTGCCTTATCTAGATCTTCGGTTGAGTGGTGCCTTATCACCCTCAAAATTCTATCCCCAGTGGAGTCCCTCATATTTGATCTTGTGGGCCGAATGGTGCCTTGTCCAGATCTTTGGTCTAGCGGTGCCTTATCACCCTCAAAATTCTATCCCCAGTGGAGTCCCTCATATTTGATCTTGTGGGCCGAATGGTGCCTTGTCCAGATCTTTGGTCTAGCGGTGCCTTATCACCCTCAAAAATTGATTGAGCAATGCTCACAAGATAAAGATTTGGTTCTTCCGAGTTTTTCTTTTGAGGATTATCGAAAGATTTCATCGTGATTAACCTCCTGTTTTTAGCAACTCTGTCGCCTTTGAGCAAAGCGTCAGCAGTACATGCTCTTGGTGACAAAATTAGTCGGTCTTTTGTCTTTACCCTTCGGCTTTTGGCACAGGCCTCGGCCAAAGAGGGGCAAACTGTGGACACTGATTTTTGTCACCCCCTAATTGACGATGATGACAATGGGACATAGACGATGGACGATACACTCTCCCTCTTTCTAGACCCAAGATACCTGACCCATAAGACCAAGAACCATGCTGAGCACAAAATGGCTCATTTTAGGCCCAAAAAAGAAGGAAAAATGGCACTGTGCCCCCATGGCGCCGTGGACTCCTTCCCACGGCGCCGTGGGCGCCTTCCCACGGCACCATGGGGATGTGTACCGGATTTTCACGGCACCATGAGGGGGTGTGACATCAGCTTGCTGACGTCACCCACGGCGCCATGGAAAAGTCCCCCACGGCGCGGTGGACATCTCCACGGCGCCGTGGAGGACTTATCCGGCCAGGAGAGAGAGGAGGCCCCTCCCTATAAATAGGAGGGTCCCCTCCCACGTTTTTAAAGGAATTTTGGGTGGAGAGACCCTCCCCAAGTAATTCCTACCCTCTTTTTTCTCCCTTTTCACCTTCATTTCTTCCCCTTCTCTCATAAGAGTGTGAGTGAGTGAAGTTTTCTTGGTTGTGGATAGATCCTTCGATTATCCCTCTGAGTATAGAGAGCTTTTGCTCTTACGCATTGTTATCCCGTCAGTGTGCGGCTAACAATCAAAATCCTTTTATTATAGACATTATTCTGTCTGTTTACTCCTCTCCAAATCACTTGAAACAGCCGTTACTCTGCCCAGAAAGGAATCGGCGTTAGTCCATTCGTCTATCTCCCCTGAGCCAGGGGAATACAACCATACAGGTATAATAACTGCATTCTTGTTGATTCGATGTAGTCCTTTCGTATTCCATCGTTTTAGTCCATATTTTTTATCTATGTAATGTAGTTTATTATGTTTTAGTTCGATTCATAGCATCTGAATGTAATTCATAATATCCCCCATCCCCATAATAAAAGAGAGAGAACATTCGTCCTTATGTAGCATCTAATACAGAGAGACCAGCTTCGGCCGGCGAGGTGGGTGCCTAACACCTTCCCACACTCGTAACCTGATCCCTTACCCATACCTCTGGTCAGATCATATGGAGTCATGTAGCCTGATCCCGTTCACAATGGATAGGGCTACACTTAATGAGTCCTAGGCCCTAACCCTAGGTGGCGACATCACATTATATTAGCATATTTTAATGCATGATTCCAATCCCCTATTTATCAATATTATACATTGACAATATTATCCATATCCATATACACCATATATATATACCAAACCCTATGTCACCATATATAAGGGTTGAGGAACCTTCGTCCCGAGGACCACGGTACGTATAGTTTCCGTTTAGGGAGAGTCCTCTTTGAGCACATGGGTGATTCAATTACGCCTTCGTGCATAATGCCACGTGTCACCTGTTCGTTGGTTGGAGATAATTGTACACATCAAAAATGTTTTTTATTTATGGGATTTTCTAAATGACACTTCAATAGGTGTATTGAAAACTTGACATCTTCTTTTAACTTCTCCTAATCTTATTCTTAAAAAAACAAATAAGTTAGGAGTATAAAAGGGTTTTGAAAAATAATTTGAAAAGAAGAAGAACCTGTTCTTTCGATTGTGGTTGAAGGTTAGTAAGTTCGTCAAGATCTTCTCCTTCAACCCAGGACGACTAGAGAACTAAAATCACCCCTTGCCCAGTTATGTTTCTTAAGGACGAGAAGGTGGGCAACAACCTTAACAGATGGATGCTTTCCCCGCCTTGCAAAAAGTGCAGCAAACCAAAGTATAATCCTCCAGCCATTCGGGGCAATTTGAGCTGTCAAAAGGTCGTAATATCGAAGTACATCATTGACAACTTTATAGATAGGGAAGCAGAGGCCCGCCTCAAACATATGTTCATACAGGATGACCTCCCTAGCCTGACACTAGCATCTCCGCCCACTTTTGGTGCTTTACAAGAGATTTCTTTTACGAAACAGGTTTAGGCCCCTCAAGGACCTGAACTCAACTCCTGGGCTGCTAGTAGAAGAGGTGGAAGAAAAAATAGTTCTTTCGGAATCAGACTCCGAGCCCATGTCACGGACACAGTCGGGGACATCCTTGGCTAGTCCCCCATTGGAGACAGATTCACTAGAGCCAAACATTCTAAAAAAGGAGGAAAAAAGATCTCACTGATTAGTTAAATCCAAGGAGAGCGAGAAGACAGAGGAGAGTACTTTGATCAGAAGCTGCTGGAAGAGGAAGAGCAACACATGTCCGTGACATGGGTGGTAATGTCGCTGGTGCCTAGTAACTCTTATGGGATACGTTCAGCAAACTGTTTAAGCAATTTGCTAACTTTGGAAGGGATAGGAGTGCCCTTAAATAGTAGGAGAGCTAGCGTCTTTAGTCAAACCAGCATAAACTACCTCTGTTTCCCAAGCTTTTGTTTCAAACTTTCGCCTAGTCAGCAAATTCTCAGCGTGCATTCCATTTGTTTGCCTTGTCACATTAATGACACCTTCCCATAGAGGCAACAATATCACCTTCACACTATCCTTCCAAAAGGTATGCATTTTATTTTTTTTATGAATCACCTTATGATTGAATTACCATGGTCGCCCAAGTAAGAGGTGATAGGCATCCATTGGCACGACTTCGCACTAAATTGCATCCTTGAATGGAGAAAATGACCAAGCATCTCTTGTCGACTAGCACCTCATTTCCTTTCTTTTTTAATATAGTCAGTTCAAACCTTACTGTCTTTGTGCAATGAAAACCTGGCTTAAATATATGCGTATTTACATTCCCCTCTTCGAAGTTGCGCACTTATCCAATACAATTGTCCTACAATCAGTCCAGTTGTCATTTAATTGGAAAGAAAAGAATGTATTTAAGAAGAAAGTGCCCTCACACTTTCCAAAACCTAGGTGTAAAGTCCCCTCTCCTTAATGGTTCGTATGAAATCTTTCCTGTTCTAGTCCGAGATTTTCACCCAAAAATATGTGTCCAAGCCAAGGAAGTTGTTCGACAGTGCAACCCTCTTATAAAGTTGTACAAGTCGAATAGGTTTATGAGACTGCATTGAAAGCTGTGCAGTTAGCATGGATGGGTAAGAAAAGGAAGCTAGAATTGTTTACAAGAAACTTTTTCTGCACAATGACTTCAAAAGATCTGACAAAGTCATTAAAGGGAAGTCATGCAGAAGAAGCAAAATAACAATCCTGGGAATTTGAACGGGGTCTTTACAGGAGGTGAGTGAGAGTGTCTCAATCAAACAACAACATCTAGTTGTAGGAGAGTTGATGAAGAGATAGACAAGATGAACATGGTTGGTCAAGCCCTGTAATGATATTATGCGCCCTATGCCTCGGCAATTGTTGAGTGTTCTAATTCTTCCAGTGAGAGCTTGTGACCATCGCAGTGACCGTAGTATGCTTAATTGATTAGTTCTGTACCTTCTTAATCGTTGCATCATAAGTTTGTTGCTTCATTCTCTCTTGAATATTCTCGATTCGATCGATATAGAGGCTATAACCCACTTTTTTTGAGTCAAGTTTTTGGGCCAATCTCAGTGAAAAAACACAAATAAGGGAGGGTTTTTTTATATGTGGTGGAGGGCTTCCACCCATGGATCTATCGGCAAGATATCTCGATCCCAGGAGTACTCCTATCTTTCTCTAACTAGGCTGATGGAAAGATGATTGGTTCAGCCGTTTCTATGCCCCTTTTGTCTAGAGGGTGGGATCTATTCCCGAATGGCCAACTCACCGATAAAGCTGTCAGGGGAGGCATTTCCTCTAGGAGGGAATGCCTTCTTGGCAAATTTGAAACCAGTTTCAAAGTGGGATCCTTAGCCCACCATTTCTTCGAACATTGTCAATGATCAAACTTAAAGATGTGAACTGAATGCCATACATCCATTTGATGAGTCACTGAGAACAAGGGAGAGGGATATGGAAAGGATGAAGTAATGAAAGAGGAAGTCATTGCTAGTAGTAACAACATATCACAATCCATTGGTTCATAGAATCCATGTCCAAGGTGTATCAAAAAACATTCTTTTTGCTAAGTATATATAATATAAACAAGAAAAATAAAGTGAAAGGGCCTAAAATGTAATATATAATTATATATTGTCATTTGAGAATACATGGTTAGATCGGGCTGGGGTAGGCTCAGCCCGAGAACTCAGTCTAGGCCAGGCCCGGCCTGACCTCGGGCCTAAAAATCCTAGCCTAGGCCCACCCTACAGACTAGAAAACTCAGTCCATGCCCTGTTCAGGCTCGGCGCAAGCTTAGGTTTGCTGGGCCAAACTTGCACTCTAGTTTAAGGTATTTGATTGGTTGGGAATCGTCCAGAGTCGCATATCCAATTTCAATTGCTCAAACCATGCTCCAAGCATGGAAGAAGAACTCGACCAAAACCTGTTGAAACCATCGAGTTAACTCGGTTTCGTAGGTTTTCGAGACGAGTTGAAGGGTGATTTTAAAAAACCAGGGTTTCGACCAAAAC
Organism: Telopea speciosissima; assembly: GCF_018873765.1. Classification (NCBI taxonomy): domain Eukaryota; kingdom Viridiplantae; phylum Streptophyta; class Magnoliopsida; order Proteales; family Proteaceae; genus Telopea; species Telopea speciosissima. Next base: position 43,006,854 of record NC_057916.1, read on the forward strand.
TCGATGGTTTCAACATGTTTCGACCATATTTTGGTAGTTTCGACCTGAATACCTATATAAGTGTCACTTATCCCCATTGAAACTTGAGGAAACCTGGCTGAAAACTAGGACAGACACTTATATATGCCAGAAACTAGGCCAGACACTTAAGATATTATTCATAAATAAGCAAATACCCCCTATTTGAATCCAATAAAATAGTTAAAAAATTAAATTCCAAAAGGATAAAAAGTCAAACCCCTAGTTCAAGAACAAAAACTAGTTTTTGACGGTAGGTGAAATTTTCAACTTTCCAATGTTGGGGTTTTTCTCAAATCTAAAAACTTCATAAATATCAATATGATAAAACATTGTTAAAAACAAAAAGTGGGGTAAAATATTTATTTATTTTGATGTCTAAAAAATATTTTCATTCAGAGCGATTTTAAACAGCATTCGCGCACACCAAATTAAGTTTGACCAAAATATAACACCTTCAATATAAATCAGATTTAAGCAATCTTGGGTTTGTTTGAAAGCTTTCTTAAGATTGCTTAAATCTGATTTATATTGAAAGCTTTCAAATAAATCCAAGATTGCTTAAATCTGATTGATATTGAAGGAGTTATGTTTTGGTCAAACCTTATTCGACATCATGTCCAAGAACAATATACAGTATTGAACTTGGATCAAAACCACAAGTATTATTTTTAGTGTTCTCTATGCGAAACTAATGCATGGGTTGGGTTTACAATGTCAAAAATAGGCAACATAACAAGAATCAGGGCAAAAAAAACAACTTCTGGACCTCGAAATCAAGGTTTGAATTAACCTGGAGAAAGTCCCAAGTTTCGATCGAGATATGATCAAAATCGAGACGAATTCGATTTCTGACTGGTCGAAACCTAGTCGAAACCCGAGTTTTAGAACTTTGGCTCTAAGCACCACCTTGAGCTTTCTTTTCTATAATTGCCTTTATTTCTAGTATGTTTCTTATACTAAATGCCATAATCAATGGATCGACTACTATTGGATATTGATTGGATCACCCAATGTGGTATTAGTTTTGTTTTGCTATTTTGCCTACTTATATTAGGATGAAAATTGATATTTCGGCAGGGGGTTCTTAGGGTTTTTCTGTCCACAATATTTGAGTTCCATCTAACATTCCACATTGCATTTGAGCTTGGGCCAAATAGATAGGCTTATTCTAGTGGGAAAATGAGAGAACAAGCTCTTAAGTGTGTGTTATTAATAGTCAACTTCTACCAAAAGATATTAATAGCCACCTATGACTCATTAAAAACAAATAAAAACTCATCCATGTTATTTCAGGTCCTCAGTATCACCTAACCTATTAGTCTGTATTAGGCCTTGTTGCCGTAGAAAACCGATCAGGCTGACTTAGACAAGCTCTCTACAAGACTGAAGAGCAAAGAGCATAAGAGAGGACTTTGGGGGGGGGGTGAAATTAGTGGAACGATATGCGTAAGAGAGTGGAAGATTGGTCGATCCTTTTACCTAAATGCTTACCCTCGTATTTATATGATGGATTTGAGAATCAATCCTAAGACTCGTGTTGAGCGTCCAATATTGGCAAGTAATCTGGGAAAGGAATTCATATCATTGTGGAAGTCTAATATGGAAGTAAATTGCCATTGAAAGTCTTGATAAAGGAAAAGTCCTGATATGGCACGATACCTTAGCGAGCGAGCTAGAAGGAAAGTCACGATATAACAGGGCAACATAGTATATCTCGTGATCTATACGTTATCCTGGCCACTTGTCACTCCTAGCCACGTGTCACTTTCCTATTGGTAGGTGAAATTTATACGTATCAGGCCTCAATAAATAGCACTTTGCAAATTAGTTGAGGCTCAAATTTTGCCTGCAAGTAGATCCCAACCTCTCCAACTCAAATTTCAATTGTCGATTTAAATGGATTTCTCAATGCCTCGTGATGAAAATTGACAATTTTATTGAAAACAATACCAATTTTATATCCTTAAAAATAAAATATAAAAAAAGCAACTCTACAATTTAATATATAATTAATCCAAAAATTCTTTCTTATAACTAATATTTGGGATTGATCATATCATTAGCAAAAAACTAATGAATTTTGATTCCAGATGACAACAACTTAACACTCCTTCCGAAAAAATATATATAAATTAAGGAAGATAGAACACTACTTGGGTGTGTGTGGTACATTACCCCTACACTAGACACAATGGAACACAAAATAACTTTTGCACCCTTGGAAATTTTTCGTTTTTTCATAGGGGCACAACAATCATTTTGCACACCCCTTGTTTGGCCAGAGGGGCAGTGTACCATAAATATAAAACAACCTAACACTGACTTGACAAGCCACGTTTGAAACGTACCTACAAAGGAAATTGATTATGTTGATATCACCTTAAGTCACCTTAGATAAGGGACAAAATTTTGTAGCCGGAATGTTCTTGGTACAAGGCTGCCCACAAAAAAAAAATGAGATCTTAAAAGTATTTTAGAAAATACTAAAATTTAGGGAGGTATTTTATGAACCCAAAAAAAAAATGAATTATTGTATTGCATCAGAATTTTTCCTTAAATAAGTGAGCACAAGACCGCAAGCTGGCTGACTCTACACCACAGTGAAGCCAGTGAAGAAAAGCCAAATCTTCACATGGGAACTTGTTTTTTAGTTAAAAGGCAATCGAGTCCCGTCTCGCCGATTCCCCCCTCGCCCTCCCACATGATGCATCATGGACCTGCCAAGCTGGTAATTTTTCCTCAACTAGAGAAGATGAGAAAAGGCATAAAAACGTTTAAAAAAAAAATTCATTGAGCAATCATCACTTGATACTTGATTCCCTTAGTCTTTTTGGGGGTAAATAACTTGATTTCCTTCACACTTTTCAGATGGGAAAGTTCTCAGTAGTGGAATACCCTCAAATTTACTTTAAGGAGAATGTTCTCTGTGCCACAGCGCAGCCTGTGCCCAGGCATATAGGCAGCCAAGGGGTAGGGTGGTCTTTGCACCCACCCCCATGTGCCTGGGAGCAGGCTGCACTGCAGCACAGAGAACAGCTTCCATTTACTTTATGTGGTTTTAGAAATGGGGATTATTCTCTGCACTAGGGGCGCAGGATGTACTAGACACATGGGGTTATGCAAAATGACTGCCCCACCCCCTTGAATGGTCAAAATGATCCCCACATCTCACCCTATGTGTTTGGGCACAGCCTACGCCTCCATGCGCTCCTGAACAGAGAACATCACCGGCTAGAAATATACTGTTTTATCAACCCTACCTCCTAACCCGTCTGTTATTAAGATTCTCATATCCACTAGGGAATGTGATCTTCCCATTTGTGTTCATTCATACACAGATTCCTCACACCTTCCATGATTTCCCCCACACATGTAGTTTGTCTGATTACAGTTTTATGCCTACTTTTCTGATAACCAAACAACAGAATTGGGTTGGGCGGCATTAATTTTTATTACCAAACAATTTGTCTTAATTTTTTGGATTGGATTATGGCTATACAGAGAGTTCACAGGAGGCAGAGATTAGAGGACTAGAACAAGATCTTGACAGACCAATGCAGATGGGAATCATGATACTTTATATATGGGTAGGGCAGATAGATTAGCAAAACATGCTTGGATGAGTAAGCAGTGTGGGATTCTCCTAAAAAATCTTTGAACATGTTATTCTTGGCTTCTTAAGATTATAATATTTTCCAATTTCATTAAAAAAACCAATAAAGCTTGACAGTGAGTATTCATTCCACTAGAGTGTCTTGAGGGTTGATATCTTGTTTTCTATGATTTTCATTTTCATTCACAGAGTGGATTTAGAACAAACTCCAATCACAATTTAATGTATCTTCTTCTCCATTTAAATTTTTTTTTTTTTTTTTTTGAGGGGTGGTATCTTCTTCTGCATGTGAATACATTGTTCTCAAATCAAAAGAAATGATAAAAGGTTTATAAGCTGCCATGTTTTATTGTTAACCGAACCTGGGTAGATACCCAGTTCGGATTTGGCGCCACCAATGGGGCAGCTGATTGGACCAGTTGGGTTGGCCACTTAAGAAGGTGGCCTTTACCCTTTAGACTCTGAACCTGAAGTTACCCCCATACATACACCAACCCATAATCATAATAGGACTCTAAATACAAAGAGAAAAAGAAGGGGAAACTCTGATTTATCAATGGCTTCCGAGGCCATTCAAGTGATGGTCAAATCAAGGTTGGAGAGAGATGTTAGTTTGTCTACCATGTCCAGGAATACTGGTGAAATGCAATTTAGCATTGCTAGGGCCTTAGAGGTACTAGAGACAGTCAACAATGTAGATGAAGAATTATATGAGAAGATAGCTATCAAGATAATGGCAGACCCGCAATGGAGAGAGGCTTTCATTTCATGCCCTGCACACCGCAAGATCATATTTCTTAGACTTCTTTAATCATTGATATCATGTTCCTTTTTTAATGGTGGATGACTGTAATGGTACAATTTAATTATGTAGGATGTTTTTAATGGTGGATGACTGTAATGGTATAATTTGATTCTGTCGGATATTTTTAATGGTGGATGACTGTAACGGTACAATTTAATTCTGTTGGATGTTTTTAATGGTGGATGATTGTAATCATATATGTTGGATGTTTGCTATAATTTCTATATGCTTGATGACTTTCTTATTTGAGAATGTATGCCTATTTTTTCCTTCATTAGATTCTAATATTTTATTGATTGATCGTATTTTACATGACACTCTAGAATGTCTAGCTCAAACTTGGACAAACTAGATAGGGAAGAAACTGAAGAAGATTTGGTTATGTGTATGACTCTACTTATGTATGCACAAGAGAGTTCACTACACACTAGAGAGCCCAATCGTGATAGTGTATTGGCAGGGCCAGAACGTGTACGTGAGGTCTTGGAAGGTCATGTAGATAGTGTTATGAACAATACAAAATGGAACAACATGTCATCTTCAACCTCTGTATGCTAATGCAGGAGCGAGGATGGTTGGAAGATAGTCGATATGTTAGAGTTGACGAGCAACTAGCAATGTTCATAACTATGGTTGGTCAGAACCAACGGGTAAGAGATATAGCTGAACATTTTCAGCATTCACCAAAGACCATTGGTAGGCATTTTAATATAGTACTGGAGGCTTTCCTCAAGTTAGGAGAAGTTAACATAAGACCACCACCATTTGATAAGATTGTCCCAGAAATTGAGAATAACCCCAAAAAGTATCCTTTTTTCAATGTAAAAACAATTTGAATGAAAATTTTTACATACATATTATCATTATTTATTTTACTGTGATACCTTTTTAATTCAGTGTATATGATGGATTGTATTAGGATTGCATTGGTGCTATTGATGGAACTCATATAGATGCACGTGTTCCTCTACACAAACAAATACCTTATAGAAGGAGAAAGGGACAAACAACACAGAACTTCATGTGTGCGTGTTCACATGACATGAAATTCACTTTTGTGAATAGTGGCTGGGAGGGATCCACAAATGATTGTTGAGTATTTTCAACGGCACTCACAGATCCAACCTTACACTTTCCTCATCCTCCTCTAGATAAATACAAAGCCATTATCATTTAGTAATATTCAATTGGTAGCATTATCAAAATATATATTTTTTTTTTGGTAAAAAGCATTATCAAAATATTATATTGATATAATCTTTCATCAATTATATTGTAGGCAAATATTACGTAGTAGATTCTGGAAATCCGTCTACTACAGGGTTTTTAACACCATTCAAGGGCCAACGGTATCATCTCTGAGATTTTGAGTCAAGACGAGCGTAGACCGCTAAAGAACTTTTCAACCAAAAGCATTCGAGTGTTAGGAATGTTATCGAACGCAATTTTGCTTCATTGAAACAACGGTTTTCTATACTAAGCAAAATGCCACGTTTTCCTCTTTTGACCCAAAGTCGTATCGTCATTACATGTTGTGCCCAACACAACTTCATTCGGGATGAACAAAAAATTGACACAAATTTTGCGTGGTTTAGAGATGATAACAATTTAGAGAGACCGCCTAATGATGATTTTATCCCACCTGAGTATGGTAATTCTAGCCAACGAAATAGGGCAAGAGAGATGGATGAATTTCGAAAGTACATTGCAAACGAGTTGGCTTTATCAAGAAACATGGCTCCAATTGAATGAAAATTAATCAATAGTTTTTTTGATGTATAAGAACATTATGTTTAGTATTGGAATTATTTTGAACATGTTGAAATTAGTGATATTTTCTCATTCATTTGCGTTATGAAAATTATGCCAAAGGATGAGATTTTATGTAATTTGATAGAATTAGAAGAGAAAACTGTTTCTGTTAAAATGGTAATCCATACATGTTTCTATTTCTCTGTATAGCAAAATCAATTTTTTACCATACAACATTTGTTGGTACAGAATTACTCCAAAAATTCAGAAACAAAAAAAATTGATTCTAACCCAGAATCAATTTTTTGAATCAGAAAGGTTACCATACATACCCTTAAGGTCATTGTAGGCATAAAAAATGATTTTAAACAACCTAAAATGACTAAACACGCCAAATGATGTTGTTGGAATGACGCTTTGGGTCCGCACGTGATACATTACCAAAATGTTGTCAGAGGGTAGAAATGACTTTTTATGCATGGTTATGATGCAAGATGGACATGTATTCATACTGAAACCTTATAAAAGAATTTAAAGCAGAATTTAATGCATAAAAAAATATTTTCCTGATTTTTCTCATTTTTTTGGGATTTTTTTTTCACAACAAATAGGAAAATAACGTCTATATCCTAAAACAGGGTGGGAAACACATGCAAAAATGATCTAAGCATACATGTCAGTGTCTAATGATCCCATACTATCGATAATGATGAAATATGCATTCCATAATTTTTTTGTGAATTTTATGTATTTATATTATTTTTATATTTTCTGAATTGCTATAAAAAAAAATAAAAAAAAAAAAGGAAAGCAAAGAAAATTATAAAACACCCATCACAAACCCGAATGAACTCAAACCAGGACCCACATATACTAATTAGAACATGATCTTTAACATGGTTACAGTGGCTTCATCCATATCCCCCCCTCCCCCACAAATTTAGATTTCACATGGTTCAAAATCCTTCACAGGGGCATATTGGTCCAAAAGCAAATGATTTGGACCCAAGGATTTTCAGTGGACATCCAGCTTGAACATATATGTAACATATATATTTTTTTCATAATTTTTTATGATTTTCTAACTGTTTTTTAGGCCTAGTTACCCAAAATAGAGATATTTATTCAAATAATCATAAACAAATATTAAAGTATTGAATCAAGCAATGAAAATCACCCTTGAAGCGTGGAAGTGTCTAGGCTCAGTTTAGATAAATCCCAATGGCTGGGGAAGTTCACCAAAATGGCCCAAATCGCTGCTTGAAGTGGCAGCCACAACGATAAAATGTTATAGGGGGTATTTAGGTAATTGTTTCTCTTTAACAAGAAAAATTTGGAGATAAGGTCATAGGCTTGCAAGAGGGAAGCAGAGGCTTTCAAGAAATATTATTTCCGGAATTTTGCATTGTCTAGATCCTTCTTAAACAGATCTCAAAGGTAGCATATTTATAAGCCACCAAATAAGAATGTAAATAGATCGAATTCGGTCGGATAGTAGCATTATCATATTAGTATCCAATTATATTCAGACAGATTCGGATAATATCCTATAAGTTTTCTGATGGATTTGAATAGTTTCCAGATAGTGATTTTTTGAATATGGATTCTCCTAAATGGATATGAACGCGGATCAAATACGAATTTTTGACTATTTGTTGACATCTTTACCATTTTGTTGATGATGATTACGGTTGAGACTTGACAGTTCAATAATTACTCTTTCTTCTACTCTTCTTAGTCTTTGATTTTCTTACATTTTTTAGTTTTGATTTTATAATGTATTTATTTTAATAGATATGTGATTCCATGTATCGCAGTACATAAAACAATATAAACCAATAGAAAATCTAGAAAAAGAATCACATTATCTTAACTTATAAAATTATAAAACTAAGAAGAAAAAAAAATTCCAATAAGGTAATTTAATCGGATAGACGAACACAAAGATATATTTCAGACATTTTATTACTGTCGGATTGCTAAACGAATTGGTTAATAATCGGCCGAATAGGGGGGTTATTATATTCGTATCCGATTAGTTTTCAGACGGATTCGGATTCCCCTATATGGATACAAACATAGATCGAATACAGATTTTCGAATATCCATTGACATCCTTACCACCAAATGTATGTGAAAAGGCCTAAATGGCCCTGGGCAAGTGTCGGCATGGGGACAAGGGGGGATGGGTGTGCATGGGCGCGCAGTGTGTGGCCTGTGAGCCTTATGGCCTGCCGACAGGCTCAGCTAGCCTGGGTCAAACCAGGATGACTTGATAAAAATCTTTTAAGATTCCATTTTAAGGATCCACGTTCAAACGTTGATATCTCCCAAACCGGGTGGTCGATTTTGACGTGGTACATATCACCATGAAGGCCTAGACACGTATTTTCCATTCGTATGGCTGATGTGGCCGGATTTTGTCAAAAAGTGAAACATAAATTGAGGAAAGTGAAAAAATTCCGTTTTGCACCGATCAAGGTCCAAATGATATCGGATTTACACAAATTTTTGCGTGCAAGCAAAACCTGACCAAATAAGGTCATCAAGATGGGCAGCAAAGATACCGATGATCGTGCCATGGGTAAAATGGTCATTTTCACAAAAGTTATTGAATTTGAATGAAATTTCACGTGGAAGCTTAATATGACCAAATAAGGTCTCCAAAAGTATTCTGGGTCAAATCGGGTAGTTAAAAATCGAGAAACGTGCCAGGGCAAGACCATTTTGCAATTAGTGAAAATGTCGAATGACATCTGATTTGAACAAAATTTTACATGAACGCTTAATATGATCAAATAAGGTTATCCAGATACTTTTGGGCCAAATAGGCCATCCAAATCTTGAGCAATGTGCCTAGGGTAAAACAGATATTTTCATAAAAGTTATCAGATTTGGCCAAAACTTTATATGGAAGTTCCAACGTGACAAAATAAGGTCACCAAAACTTTATACAGAATGTCTCCATTTGACTAAGGGTACGCAGTGGACAGAGGTCAAATAAACGGCTCTGTATTTTGTCACAAGGGAGCAAATATACGGCTTGTATCTTACTCAAGGATGTAGGCGTTAAAAAGAAAATCCACAAAAAGAAAGCCCCCTCGGCAAACAAATTCCAAGATTTTCAAAAAGAAGAAAATAAACAAAGTAGACCGGAAAAGGAGTCATTAGAGATCGGGAATATGAGAAACCCAATAACCCAAATAGGCGGTTACTTGATTGAAAAACCGATAAATCCCGTAACTATTCTAAAAATCCTACAAATCTTGATTAATTTAAAGGAAGGAGGTCCGATACTTACCTGAACTTCTGAGCGAAGAGCATTACTTGGTGAAAGTAGAATCTTACGGTTCTTATGGCAATCACCCATCAATAGCTGGTGTAGGAAGGCTCCAAACTGCGATCACTTGTACTATTAGAACCTAGCCTAATGCGGCCCAAAAATCATACAACAGACATTCATGTGGAAGACGAAAATTGGATAGGAATAAGGGAACCCTAATCAATCGCCTTCTGATTTTCGTTTAAGGAAAAGGACTCCGATGCTCCAATGGGTCGAGTCTATAAGGCCGCCACTCTAATGGGTCACCTATTGGTTGACACACTACTTGGTCACTGTTGGTTGACACTCTATTGGGTTAGGAAAGTAGATTGACACTCTACCGGGTTAAGAAAGCAGATTGACACTCTATTGGGTTAGGTTAGGAAAGTAGATTGACACTCTACCAAGTTAAGAAAGCAGATTGACACTCTACCGGGTGAATTTAGAGTTGACACTCTGATAGGTTAGGAAAGTAGATTGACTCTCTACCAGGTCAAGTTGACAAGGGTGACATTCTATTAGGTCAGGTCCAAGTTGACACTCTACTAAGTCAAGCTGATAGGGGTGACACTCTATCAAGTCAGGTTCAAGTTGACACTCTTCTGGGTCAAAACTAAGTTGACACGCTAATGGGTCAACATATAGGTTGACAACTATTGGGTAAAAAATGAACTGACATTCCATTAGGTCAAGTCGTGGGTTGACACACTACGAGGTTGAGAATGAGTCAACACTCTATCAGGTCAGGGTTCGGTTGACAATCTATTGGGTCAAGAATGGGTTGACAATCTATCCGGCCAAGAATTAATTGACACTCTATTGGGTCAAGTCACGGCTTGATTGACACTCTATTGGCTCAAGAATGAATTGCCACGCTACTGGGTCAAGAATGGACTGACACATTATTGGGTCAAGAAAACTATTTGACACTCTAACGGGTCAAGGTTTGATTGACACACGATCAGGTCGAGCATGAGAGGACATTCTACTAGGCCAAGAATTGATCTCCTACTACTACTAGCTTTTGATGAACTTATTTAATATCTGCTACCCTATGGGAGATTATCATAATGGATTCCATCTTTGACCTACTGGCCAGCGATGATTAAGTAGTCAAAATTGGTAATGCCTTGTCCGAATATGTACGTGCAATAGGGGTGTCGTAATCCCTTCATAAGCATATCAAATTGCTCTCACTCAGTTGGTCCCACATCTGGGCTGCCTTGTCATAGAATCTTTTTAGGTAACTAGTGAACCTTTGTCAGGCAGTTGCCTTGTTGTCTCCAACTCTCATCAGGTTAGTTCCACCCATAGTTAGCAAAAATGGAACGGAAAAAAAAAGGAGTCTTACGGTACAAGTTTTAAATGGTAAAACATTGCAAACAGGCGGTCAAATAAAACGGTAAAAAAAAAATAGAGAACTGTAAAAAGCGGAAAACGGACGGTACGAGTTTTAAATGTTTATATTTCAAAAAATGGAACCAAAAAAATGGCACTATTCTCATATAAATTGAGGAATTTTTATTTGAAATACATGCTTCTATTTTCGGTATCCATGCATTGACCTTGAGTCGAATGTGATAACATGAAAAATGTAGCCCTTCGAGTCATCTTTATGTCGGTGAAAGAATCAGGCCGATTAGAGTTCGGGAGATAGATATGATCAGTTAAGTCCAAGGTCTTAAAAAACACCAAAAAAAGGGAATGTATTTTAAACAAGTTTAAAATGGGAATGCTTGCCATTTGCCGTTTTTCCAAACATACGGCAAAATGTGTTTAAAACGGTAAAAAATGGGAAAGTGTTTAAATCGGAGTTTTAAACACGTTTTTGCTAACAGTGGTTCCACCTAAGTACTATAGGAGTACTAGTGGGAAAAAAACTTCATCATAGCTTCTCAAATATGGATCGAAGATGGATCTACAGTCATTAACCAATGGTGAGCAGCACCAGTTAGTGAAAACTCGAAAGCCTGCCCCAAGTGTTCATTTGTGAAACCTTGGGACCAACCAATGAAAGACCTCAAATGGGTATGATGATCTCCACTATTATCAAACTTCTCAGATTTCTACTTGAATTTATTAGGTAGTATAGCACGGGAGAAGAAACATAATCCCTCAATGTCAATGATTAGATCCTCAACTCCTTTTAGATTTCGGATTGTGTGCTCTAGTCGATAGAGCTTCTCTTCCAAGTCTTATCCTGTTGATCCTACTATTTTGTCTCTAATAAAATTTCTTGAATCAAACCTTGACTCTTTACTTTCTGCTAAGGAGTTTTTTTGGCTACAAGAATCTAATGCTTTATATGTCTATGAGGATGAATGTAATACAAGCTCAAATAAATCAACGAACAAATCATTTTTCTAGTATTAAGGATTCATCGGGTTATTGGATTTTCTCTCCTTCTAAGATTATCTCAATGTTCTCCAATCATTTTTAGAACCACTTTACAACTACCAATCCCATTGACATTTCATGTAGGGATTCCATCTTTTAGTCAATCATCTTTTTTTAAGACAATTTTTCATTGCTGCAATTCCCTTCTCTTGGTGAGATTTGGAATATTGTCTTCTCCTTGGGACCATATAAAGCTCCGGAGCTTGATGGTCTTCTGAGTTGTTTTTTCAATGGCCTTTTTTTTTCTTTCCCAAAACGATATTCTTGCTATGGTTTCCTAGTTTCTTAAGGTCTGGTACTCTCCCTCTTGAGTTGAATCAGACTCCCATTCCTTTGGTTCCTAAACAACACAATCCTTTTTCTACCGAAAATATATATATATAAATTGAATTGCTTTTTTGCTGGATCATTTTTGGCTCCAATAGTTTGTCTAACGTGTCTAATATAATTATTTTAAATTTTTAGTTAGCAGAATGAAACCCCTTATGGATCATTTTATTTCACCTTTTCAAGGTGCTTTTGTTCCTGGTCGACAAATCTTTGATAATATAATTATGGTCCATGAAATTTTCAATTTCTTAAATCATAAAAAAGGGAAGCTGGGTTATTTTGTTCTCAAAATTGACATGTCTAAATCTTATGATAAAGCTAAGTGGGGTTTTATTAGATCGATTATGGAATCTTTAGACTTTTGTGGCAGTTGGTGTTTTTTAATTCCCTTTTGTCTGACCACTTATACTTATTCTATTAAGCTCAACACTTCGGCTTTCACACACTTCTCTCCATCTAGAGGTCTATGACAAGGAGATCATCTATCTCCTCTTCTTTTTCTTTTTTTGATGGAAGGTTTCTCTCGCATGTTGTCAATGGTTGAGGATGAAGGTTTTTTCGTGGTGTTAAGATTGCTCGGTCTGCCCCTCATATTTCTCCTTTATTTTTTGCGGATGATTTTTTATTTTTTGCCGTATACTTGAATAGGATATCTCAGTTGTTACGTCTATTCTTCAATTATTTGAGGATGTGTCGAGTCAATAAATAAATATTACTAAGAGTAGAGATGTCAACGGATATTCAAAAATCCGTATTCAATCCACGTTCGAATCCGTTTAGGAGAATCCGAATCCATCCGAAACTAATCAGATACGAATATGATAATCCCCCTATCCGATATACGTACCTCAGGCAGTAAAATGGATAAGCTTGCTAAATCGTTCAACAGGCAGCTGACACATGTACACTCCGATGTACTGAGTCAGATCCATAACTACAAGATGTCCTAAGGGACTCCAGTGATGGACCATGTCATGAAAATGATTAATTTATTCGAGAAACTGAAATCTATGGGGACCAGGTTTGAGCTGCGGTACAAAATTGATCTGATCTTAGCATCACTCACCTCCGCCTATGCATCCTTTAAGATCTCCTACAAGATGTCAGATAAGGAATTGGAGCTCACCGAGCCTGCTAATGCACTGGTTGAAGCGGAGGCCACCTTGAAAAAGGATAAGGCTGAGGTCCATGCTACTGATGTGAAGCCTTCTTCAAATGGGAAGAAGAAGAAAAAGGAAAATAAGGCTAAAGCCCTGAAACCCAAGGGTGGAAAGTCTGGCAATCAGAAAACTAAAGGCAAGTGCTTCTATTGCAAGGAGGGTCACTAGAAAAGGAACTGTTGTGCATTCATGGCTACTGTGAAAGACAAAAAGTCAGATGATACTGAGGTTGCTAAAGAAGGTACATGTGATGTTTATATTCTTTATGAGTCTAATTTGTCCTTTGAGCCAATCAATTCTTGGTTGGTGGATAGTGGTTCCACTGTTCACATTCGCAATGATTTGCAGGGGTTAAAGGAGACAAGAAATCTAAAAAGAAATGAGGTGCGTCTTTGGATGGGCACTGGAGCTAAAGCCATGGTGATGGCTGTGGGAACTTTTATTTTGAATTTTAGTTCTATTAATTTAGTTTTAAAGGATTGCTACTATGTACCCTCTTTTAAGAGGAAGATTATTTTAGTTTCAAAACACGTTTTGGACGGGTATAGTTTTTCCTTTAATTCTAAGTTAATTATTCATTTTAATAATTCTTTTGTAGCATCTGGATACATACAAAGTGGATTGTATTTCCTAGATTGCCCTATTAGAACAAATATTGTTTCGAATGTTAATTTAAAATGGAAAGCAGCTTCAGTGAACTCAACATATCTATAACATCTAAGATTATGTCACATTAATTTGGACTAAATCAGTAGATTGGTAAGGGATGGAACCTTAGAGTGTCTGAGGGTGAAACCATTCCCTACCTGTGAGTCATGTCTTCAGGGCAAAATGATCAAGAAACCATTTAGCAATAAAGGTACTAGAGCCACAGATCTGTTAGAGTTAATACATACTGATGTTTGTGGGCCCATAAATATACAAGCAAGGTATGGATTTGAGTATTTCATAACTTTCACCGATGATTACTCTAGATATGATTACATATACTTGATACGTAGAAAATCGAAAGCCTTTGATAAATTCAAAGAGTTCCAAGTCGAGGTCAAAAGACAGCTCGATAAACATGTCAAGTCCTTACGATCAAATCGTGGAGGGGAGTATCTATCGGATGAATTTAATGAACATCTCATATCACAAGGGATAGTTAGTTAACTAACTAATACAAAAACACCACAACAAAATGGTGTATCCGAACGACGTAATCAGACTCTATTGGATATGGTCTGGACAATACTCACTTATAGTGAGCTACCTATTTTTTTATGGGGGTACGCTTTAGAAACGGATATTTATATCTTGAATAGAGTTTCATATAAGTCTGTAGCTAAGACACCCTTTGAGTTGTGGAAAGGGTGTAAGCCTAGAATTCAACACCTTAAGGTATGGGGTTGCATAGCACATGTGCGAAAGCAATAGACAGAAAGATGTTTTTTCTTAGGCTATCTTAAAGGCATGATAGGTTACCACTTCTGTGACCCGATTGACCAAAAGGTCATTGTAATTAAACACGTCACATTTCTGGAGGAAGAAATGTTAACCAGGAGGTCCGAACCTGTAGTCATTAAAGAGTTATTGGATAACTCCAAAACTTCACTTCCAAAAGTGAGACCAATTGACATACCCGCTGAAATACCAACACCTCAAGAACCTCGACCCAATGGGAGGACTGTTAGATCACCCACCAGGTTGATTTTTCTCACCAAAGAAGAGTAAACAGTGGAAGAGTTCCACATGGTGTCGGTTGAATCGGATGATGATCCGATAACATACTCTGAGGCTCTTAAGGATGTTGATGCTACTAGGTGGTTAGAGGCAATGCGCTCTGAAATCGATTTGATGCATTCCAACAAGGTCTGGACTTTGGTCGATCCACTACTCGGTGTTAAACTGATTGGATGTAAATGGATCTTCAAGAGGAAGAAGGGTACGGATGAAAAAATCGAAAGATTCAAAACAAGACTGGTGGAAAAGGGCTATACCCAGAAAGAGGGTATAGACTATGAGGAAACCTTTTCACCAGTGGCGATGATGATGTCCATCAGGATTTTAGTGGCTATAGCCGCATACTTTGATTATGAGACTGGTAGATGGATGTGCAAACTGCATTTCTAAATGGATTTCTTCAAGAAAAAATCTACATGCAACAACCAGAGGGGTTTTTTTCCTTAGAGGAAGAAAGAAAAGTATGCAAATTGCAGAGGTTCATTTATGGACTGAAGCAGGCTTCCAGAAGCTGGAACATCAGGTTTGATCAGTCAATCAAATCTTTTGGTTTTGATCAAAACATGGATGAATAATGCGTTTACAAGAAGATCAGTGAGAGTGCAGTATGTTTTCTTGTTTTATACGTAGATGACATATTGCTGATGGGTGACGATGTAGGGTTTCTTTCATCAGTGAGACAGTGGTTGTCCACGACTTTCTCGATGAAAGACCTTGGTGAAGCTAGCTATATCCTTGGGATCAAACTCGTAAGAGATCGCCAGAAAAGGATGCTAGGCTTGTCACAAGCTACCTATATAAACAAAGTCCTGGCCAGATTTAGCATGGAGAGCTCCAAACGGGGAAGTGTCTTTTTCTGACATGGAGTCAGTCTTTCTAGATCTCAATGTCCCCACTCTCAGACGGACATTGAAGAGATGAAGAGGATTCCCTATGCCTCAGCCGTATGGTCGGATCAGAATCTGGATTGAGGTTGTCTGTGTATGGTCGGATTGGAATCTGGATCCAGTGCCGTTTTGGACATAATTTTTATAAAACCTATTTTACATAAAATAATAGATTATATAGTTATTTGATTAAAGTATTTTATCGAGTTTTGTGGGACCCGATCTAATACACAGACACTCTTGTATGGACATGTACTATGGAATGGGGTTTGGCAATACAAGTGTACATGCCCTAGATTCCATAATGATGGTGTTGATTAGTGGGGGGATTGTATATGATAATAAATTATTATATCATTCCCTAATAGATTCTGCTTCTTCACCAATTAGAAGCACTTTGAGTTTAAACAGGAAAGCCAACAAAGAGAGAAAAAGTCAGACTCTTACTGGGATTCTTTTCATCGAGGGTTTTAGAAACCCTAGCATTATAAAAACACCCAAAAAACACAGAAGGGGGGCAGAGCTCCATGTTTTTGGCTGCCCCCCCCCCCCTTCTGGATGATTTTTAGGTCTCCTCTTTCTCTTGTTATCTCTTCTTCTCCTTCTTCTTGCTCTCTATTATTTGAGAGTTAGGGTTTTGGAAACCCAGATCCATCTTAAAGAACTGAAGAGCATCTAGGATTGGCTTGAAGAACCTTGGCTACACCATTGGAGGTTCAGATCTATTTACTTAGAGTGCTCATTGGAGGAAGAACCATTGTCTATTAGAGGAGCAACACTTGAGGCTCATCAGGTTAGCAATTCTATGTTAATTTCTGTTGATTTAATTGTATTGATTATTCATGGGATGTGAAAGTAATCCGAATCAATTATTTTTCGTTGCGCATTTGGGTATGGCATGGATCCCTCTATCCATGAGATGCAATAGAGATGATTTTTTCTCTATGACATGGATCCCAATATTTTTATGGGACTAGAGACAGACTGGGCATTGGTTTGCCATACCAAACCCTAATAGGGTTCCATTAGGGCACCATGGGCAACCATAGAAAACCCTAAAATTGAAAATAGGATGCCCAAGCTAGATTAGGGTGCCCTAGGGTTCCCTAGGGACAACCCTGGAGATCCCAAGACTTGGGAACTCGGAAAAATATAATTTATTAGTTTCCCAAGTGAACCACCATAATCCCATGGACCATAGCACCGCCTACATAACCATCCCTGTAGATTTGACACTCTTAAAACTTGGGGCTGTATAGCTTATGTAAGGATACAAGACCCTAGGAGACCCAAGGTGGGAACTAGAACCAACACTTGTATGTATCTAGGATGTGTAGAAGATAGTGTTGTAGACCTATTTTTTTATCTCTAAACCAATGTGTTTATAGAATCTAGGGATGCTGTGTTTTTTTAGGATAAATTTCTCAAAGACAAAGGCATGACCTTACCAGGTCTGACAGGAATGGTTACAGAATCACCTTTGAAATCTGAACTAATTGTTTCTGACACTCATCCCACAATGCTCCCTGAATCAGAGTCTAGACGTGTTTCTACTAGGGATCGAATACCCAAGAATTTTGGTGAAAACTTTGGGATTTACCATTTAGAGGCTGATCCATCTAACTTTAAGGAAGCGATGAGATCTACGGATTCACTATATGAAAAGAAGCTATTGATGAAGAAATGAGCTCTTTAATGCAGAATAACACCTGGCAGCTCATTGATTTGCCTACAGGGGCTAAAACAATAGACTGTAAATGGATTTTGAAGAAGAAACTTAATCTTTATAGATCCATAGCCAGGTCTAAAACATGTTTAGTAGCTAAAGGCTATACTCAAGTTAGTGGAATAGATTATTTTGATATCTACTCACTGGTCTGTCACTTGGCTACGATAAGGATTCTTCTTGCTTTGGCATCTATTGAGCACTATGTTGTGCATCAAATGGATGTGAAAATGGCCTTCCTTAATGGAGACCTAATGAAAGAAATCTGCATGAACCAACCTGAAGGGTTTGTTATGGAAGGTTTTGAAAAGAGAGTTTGTAAGTTCAACAAATCTCTATATGGTCTTAAATAAGCACCTAAATTGTGGCATAAAAGTTTGACAGAATAGTAAAGAGCTTTGGTTTTCATACCAGTAACTCGGATAAATGCCTTTACTTTTGGTTTGTGTCAAATAAGGTTACGATTATTTTCTTATATGTAGATGACATGTTGATTCTTGGTTCTGATCATTCTATAGTGATGACATTAAAGCAACCTTGTCCAAAGAATTTGACATGAAAGATCTTGGTGTAGTAGACACCATTCTTGGTATGAAAGCAAGTTTTGATAGGGAATAAATCACTCTTAGCCAAACTCATTACATTGAGAAACTACTTTCTAAATTAGGATACATTGATTGCAAACCGATTGAGACACCTTATGATTATAACCAACGGATGAAACCTAATACAGGTGAAACTGTGAATCAGTTAGATTATTCTAAACTAATTGGTAGTATGCCATTCGAGTTGTATTAGACCAGATATAGCCTTTACGGTAGGCATGCTCAGTCGATTCATTAGTAATCCTGGCAAAGAGCATTGGGATGCTCTGACGAAGCTCATGAGACACCTTAAGGGTACTCTAAGGTCCTATACTATACTGGATAACCTCCAATTTTGAAAGGATATTCTGATACATCATGGTGCTCAGATTTGGGAGACAGTAAATCTACTAGTGGATATGTATTAACACTGGATGGAGCAGCTGTTGCATGAAAATCCAAGAGACAGACTTGTATTACTCAGTCATCTATGGAATCGAAACTTATTGCTCTAGCTTCTGAAGGATATGAAGCAGAGTGGATCAAAGATCTGATTATGGATATTCCATTGAAAAGTTTGAAGTTAAACTCTCTGTCTATATTTTTTGATAATCAAGCTAAGAAAATGATAGTTAATAACTCACTCTTTAATGGAAAGAGGAGACATATCAGGCTGAAACAGACCATGCTGAATTATCTGATAGAACACGGAATCATCACTTTGATCGATGTACGATCGAAGGATAATATGGCAGATGCCCTTACAAAGAGACTGAACAAAGATTGAACATTCAAAACTACGGGAGAAATGGGATTGAAGACCCTTTAAACATGTCTTAATCTAATCCTATGTCATTTTGAATTATTTGAATCTCATCTAGCCATAATAAGCATTTGTGACAATTTATATATTTCAGATAATTTAGTAAGATTACTAAGTATGGAGGTCTGTGAAACCATTCCAAATCTGATGGTGTAGCAAATTTCTGTATGACGTTTCCTTATTTTGTTATTACACAAAGAAATATGAAAATTATTTTGATATGTTTCGTTGATATTATACTTGTCTTTCAGTCCTTCATAGTATGATATGTCATTCCAAACTTGATGATACAACATCTGTGATTACTATGACGATTATAATATTTCAAAAGGAAACATGATATGGTCCTTCTGAAAGAGACTATAGAGGGTCTTGTTCTTGTATAGAAACTTAACGATAATTCTTATTGTTGAATTTTTTATTCATTTTTAGCCATTATATGAATTGTACTAAGTTCTTCTTGTTGAACTAGATACTCTTATATCTTTATGTAAATGATTGAATTCATTTTTCTTATGAAATTCATATTTGATAAATTACCGAGGATGGCGAAGATGGAGGAGAATGTTTAAATCTGAATCTCGATGATGATGACTTGAACAATGTTTGTCTATTCTTGATGCTGACTATATGTAGAACATAGGAGGAGACTGTTGGGTATATTGTATAACCCTAATATATGTTCTAATATAAGTCTACTTGAATAAGCAATAAGGTTGTGGTGGGCCCCACTGGATAGAACCCATCTAACCTAAAACCCTAGTCTTTCCTATAAATACTAGTTGGAAGCAGCAACCTGCATTATTCCAAACTTGATATGCAAGGTGTATTGCTTTAAGCAGTTTTATGCTTAAACCCTAACACAAACAAAGACTGTTTCCCATCTCTTGGCATAAGATATGTCAACCTAAATCGTTTGGAGGACTGGGTATCTGACATGCGGAAATCCATAATAAAGCTTTACATTTCAAATTTTGTTGGAGGACTTTGACGAATCCGTTTTCTGTCTGGGTTAGGTTACTTCACGCAAGTATTTTTTTTAATAGTTCTTTCCCTTCTACCCCAAAGGAAAGAATTTGTTCAATTTTTTTGGAGGGGTATTTTGGATATTTTGCCTGAATTCCGTAAGCTGGTTTGTTGGAGGATTTGTACAGGTTCTCAAATTCATATTTGGATTGACCCATGGCTTCCTACAATTCTTGATTTCCAACTTCTTGATCAGATCCTAGTTAATCCCTCCTTTATTTATGTTTCTGAGCTTATTGATCCTTCTCACTCTTGGAATTTGCAACTGTTGCATTCTCTCTTCCGTCCACCTATTTATACATCATTTTGAAAAAAATACATATTCCAATTTTTGCATTTCAAGATCATTATTTTCATCCTCAATCTAAATCGGGTGTATTGACTACCAAAGTTGTTGCTTCTAATCTCACAAACCCCTATCCTACCATGTTTTCCCTCGGTTTTTATTTGGAAGCTCAAACTACACCCCAAGTTTAAGATTTTTTTATGAAGATGTTTAAATAATGGTGTTCTCCCAACGTTTTTCCCCTAGTGATCCTTTGCGTCCATTATGTTCTACCTATAATGAAACTTTTTGGCATATTTTTTTTTCCAACTGTTCTTACTCAAAATGTATTTGGGGTGCAAGTAGTTTAGGTTAGCGCCCTCACCATTTTCTTGATTTGATTTCACGCTGGTTTGCAGTCTTCTAAGGATCTTGGTTGGGCTTCTTGCCTCTGCATTGACGATGATCAACTTTATGTTTCCTATGATTATGGTTTATTAGGCTCAGCTGCTAAAGCTGAAGCAAAAGCAATTGAGCAAGGTGTCAAAGTCGCAACTAACAAGGGCGTCAAACATCTAGATATCTGGACGGACTCTAAACAATTGGTCACCTGGTTAACTTCTGAACGGTCTATTGATTGGCCATGACCACTTTTTGCGTTATTATCTGATGTTAAACATATTTTTCGTACTTTTGTCTCTATATTATGTTGGACAAGTGTGTGTCCATCAAACCCGGTTCGGTCCGGTTCAACCCGGTTCACCTTTGTATTGAACATTTATACATTTTAGTTTAATATTGTCACCTGCGATATAAACTTTTTGAGCATTATGTGTCCGTAAGTTATACTTAAAATGGTAGTCACGACTAGGGTTTGGGCTGGGCACCCTTATCATATGGTTGTCGCATTGGGTATGCCTAGACATGTGATGTCAGGGTACAAATGCGAGTGCTCACATGTTTGATGTGTGCATTGGCGAAGAATCTACTTTGTCGATTCCCTCATGTATTACTGCCAGATGTAGGAAGGGATAGACATGTGTCACCGACACCCTGTACCTGAGGGAACCCTGTCACTGCAAAGTGTGATCGCATTCTTTGGTTCATCAATGACTGAGACTCAAACGAGTTAAAGCCGGTGTTCTGGGAATACATGAATACTTTGTGAGTGAAGGAGTTATCCAACACGGTCACCACTGTCCGATTGGGGAACACCAAGATAGAGACTGTCTGTGCATGGTCGGATCAGAATTTGGATCCAGTACCGTTTTGGAAATGGTTTTGCAAAATTTATTTTACATAAAATGATACATTATTTATAGTTATTTCAAATAAAGTGTTTTATCGAGTTTTGCGGGACCCGATCGGATGCACAGACGCTCTTATATGGACATGTACTATGGATTGGGGTTTGGCAGTACATGTGTACATGCCCTAGATTCCATAATGATGGTGTTGATTAGTGGGGGGGTTGTATATGATAAATTGTTATCATATAGGGAGTTATTTGGAATTTGCTAATTTAATTGGCTCTTTATTTAATTAATGGATTTGGTGCTAATTATAATTATTCATTAATAATTAAATAAAGAATCTAATTAATATTTTCCCTATTAGATTCTGCTTCTTCACCGGTGTAGCACTTTGAGTTTAAACAGAACTGCCAGACTGAGAGAGAGAGAGAGTCAGACTCTCACTAGGGCTCTATTAAATCTATCTAGGATTTAATTAAACCCTATTATTATAAATAGGGGACCATAAAACGCAGAAGAGGAAGCTCTCCACGTTTTTGGAGCAGACACTCTCTCTCCTGCATTTTTGGTTTCTCTCTCTCCCTCTTGTGATCTCTCTTCTTCTTCTTGCTTCTCTCACCTGTGTTTGAGAATTGGGGTTTATGAAACCCTAGATATGTGCTGAGGAGTTTGAGGGTATCTGGGATTGATGTGTAAAACCTTGGGAGCACCATTGGAGGTTTAGATCTATTTGCTTGGAGCGCTTACTGGAGGAAGAACCACTGTCTATTGGAGGAGCAACACTTGAGGCTCACCAGGTTAGCAGTTCTTTATTAATTCCTTCTGTTCATTGATTATTAATATTTATGGGATGCGAAAGAAACTCGAATCGATTAATTTCCGCTGCGCATTCGAGAATGGGATGGATCCCTCTTGCCATGTGATGGACTAGAGACGAATTTCTCCGTCCCTATTGTGATAATTAATTTTATGGGACGCAATAGGGAAGGAGAAACCCTAATAGGGATGCACCAGGGTTCCCATGGGAAACCATGGGACACCCTAAAATTAAAATGGGGCACCCATGGGACACCATGGGATAACCTAGGGCGTGCAATACCCTAATTGGTTTATAATTGGTTTCCCTACGGAACCATGGTTTGATCCCTGGACCGTTGTTTGACCAACATATTAATCAATAAAGTTAGTAGACATCATGTGAATATTACCCATAATTATGCAACCTCAACTAGATTTCTAAAGTTCTCTGATAGTTCTACTGAGACCAGACCTCTATGTATTTCCTAGTTTTTAATGAATTTGGTTTTTTCATCAAAAAATTGTAAACCCAATTTTATTATTATTATTATTACTATTGTGAAGCTTCTTGTTATTGAAGTTTCATAACAAGAAATCAGAAGAAACCACATCGATCGTTTCAACTCTTTTCATCAATGAAACATGAGGAGGAAAAATCCCTCTCTCTCTCTCTCTCATCTTCTTAAGCAAAGGAGGGAAAAACAAAAAACTCTCACCTTCCGGGCCTTGGCTGGGCTTGGAGTGGGAAACGGCATTGGCAAACTTAGGGGCACATTATTGGCAATCATATATAATGGTGGTATACTTCATGCCAATCTGAATAATTGAGGCCACGTGCCCTATTGGCTTTTCGTATTTTTAATACTGTAGGTTGAGGTGGCTACCTTCCATGTGGCAAGTTTCAGCCAAACAAGCAATGGCTCTGGACCACGTGCGAGAAAGAACAGTTTCCCAGTGGACGTGCAAATAGCTCCTCATAAAATCTGCAATATCTGCCCATCCATCAGAAACAATATCCATGGCAAGCCTCATTTATGTTTTGGCCAGGCCCATCCTACTTCCGAAAGCCAAATAATCTGCTTTGATTAACTACTCTATCGACCCATTCCCTGAGTATCTTTGGGTAGAGGGATCACCATGCCAGCTGTATGGAATAGAGTCCCCATGCCGGACGTAGTAACGCGCAGAACTTAAACTTGAACATTGTAACGTGGGGAAAATTTCACTGCACTGGATATCATGGTAGTCCAGATTTGATTTGGATGTTTGATATAGTTCATATACAGAGACGACAGAGTGTAGGGGTTCCAAATGGTCCATTTGGTTTGATCCGGACCGGTTCGTTTTCAAGCTGACAATGGGTGAAACTGAAGCCATAAGAGAAGGCTCGGTTTGAATTTGGTTTATTTCAGTTTTCTCTTCTTGGGTTTTTACGGTTTGATATCGGACTAGGTCTGGTTCGGTTTCGGTTTACCATGAAAGTAAACAATTTATAAGAAACACATTTTTTTGGTTTTTTAGCAGTTTCCGTGCTGTTTCTAGTTGGTCCGGTCCAATCTGGTTTTCAGCCGGTTTAGTAATACCTCAAACCAAAGTCGCCTTGATAGGGAATCAATTCAATATGGTCCGGGTTATTCTATCATTTTCGGTTAATTTGACAAGTTCATTTAGGTCATGAAAGAAAGAGAGTGTGAGAGGATACATGACGTACGCCACTAACGTGTGTATCATTTTCCCTATATCTATATTTGTCATCCAATTTCCAGTCCCCGGGTAATCTTCAAACTAACCTATTCGTTTCAATCTCTTTTTACTATAATATAGTGTAATATATTATATTATAATATAGAAGTATTATAAAATCTAGTGGAAAAGAACGCTACCTAGTCTCGTGGCTAATGTGGTTCTTACGTCTATACACAATACTTCCCTTCCCCCATGGAAAGTACTGCCCTGTCCACATGGAAAATTGAAAAGCCTACTTAGGTTGATGTTTGCACGTACACTCCCATTGGCCAACGTGAGCATGCAGGCTCTACAGGCCTAGGTAGCAATCTCTTACCCTAAAATCTAATATTAATACTAGTAAAATATATATTATAACATATTAATATATTAATATACTATAATATATATTGTTATTATAATATGTTAATGTTATAATATATTAGTATTGTATTATATTAATGTACTATAATATATTGGTATCCAAATTCAATTCGATTTCGATTCCAACTGTCGATTCTAATGATGGATTCAAAAAGTAATAAAATCCCACCTCAGTTCTATTCCTCAATTCCGAATTGTAATCAAATTCTATTCAATTTGATTTAATTCCGATTACTCGATCCGGATCTGATTTTGGTTTTCCTACCCATTCCAATTTGCCAAACCTCACATTCAAATCCCCCAAATACAAAAAAAAAAAAAAAAAGAAATCAGGAAAGCAAAAACCAATAATAGATAGAGATACTGACTCATCAATATAAATTTTCATGTCGTTAAACACCCATGAACTGTCCCGAGTCCCGACACTCAACATGTGGCAACAAAATGAATCCTTTTTTGCAAAGGGCAATGCCTTCTTATGAAGGAATTTGAAGAGGAAAGCGACAGTGTAAGATCGAAAGCAATTCATTCAAGAGACGTTCCTTTCTTTATTCTATCATTGGAAACAGGTTTATGAAAATGGAAACACGTAACCATGCAATAAGCCATGGAATGGAGACCCAACTCAGTACCTACATATGAGAGAGAGAAAAATGACAAATTCATGTAATTACTGGGCCGACAAAACTGGTGGATGGATACAGATGAACCTTAGCTACCCGATTTTGTCCTCATTAATTCAGTCTAAGACCCACTAGCCCTTACGTGTTCCCACTTCACAACAAAAAACACAGATTACAGAATACACACAAGGAGAGAACTGATTAATTAGGTGACTTCCAGGTCCAACGGTATACTGTTGTACAAATGGGAAAAAATTGACTCGTTACTCGTTGCTGCAAGTTTATTATTTACAATTCAGATCGTCTACGGCGTAGCTGTCCATAGTGGCTTGTGCAGTGTAGACTAGGCCGCACGCGCAATGATCACCTGACCCCCGCTTGGGTAAGACGTTTAGGCAGGGGTATGGTGGTCTTTGCGCACGTGGCTCAGTCTGTGCCGCTCAGGGTGGGCAATGTGCCGTAGAGGATCTGGATCCTATTTTTTAATTAAATTTTGGGTGAGAGAATGCTGTCCAGACCTCTAGATCGAGTCTGCATGTGCGTGCTAACCAATGGGAATGTACGCATAAGCATTGATTTGAGTGGTATTTTCGCTTTTACACAGAGGTAGAACAGTACTTTCCTTGGGAAAAGAGCAAGGCATCTATCTCTTCTATTCCTGCGAATACCGGCACCAGCATTGTTGGCTCTTTCGAGTAAGGGGTATTCTTATTTCATGATACAAATGCTTTCACTAAGAGGCAACAGGTTGAAGAACTCTTACTGGATCCCCTCCCAGTGGGCTTATCCACTGTTTCATTCGCATTAGATGCCTTCTCGTCTTTGAGCTTTAGCTTCATTATAAGATAAATATAACTAATCTTTCATGTTGCGCACTTGAGCCTATAAAGGGACCTTTAAGGCTTCTCTTTAACTCTTAATGTATGGTGCTCTTCTAGGGTACCTTAACTCAAGATTCTTAGACACAAAAGTGTCCATTCCGGGGCTTCGCTCCTAGATGTACTGATCTCCCCCTCGCTTCACTCACCCCCTCAGGGGGATGTTATCCGCTCATAGAGATGGTATTTCCTTATTCTATTCCTTCCTCAAAGTCAGGAATAGCGGGAAGATTAGCTCACTAGCTCATTGCTCAGAGTATGGCTGCCCTTTCCCAATTCCTGCTTTCAGCAAGGAACTTAGGGCAGGAAGACTAGCTGGTTCGTGCATTCAACATTCAATAGGCTGCCCTTATCCAATTCCTAATCGGAATTTGCGTGCAGGATAGCTCAGCCCCTTTAGCTACTGGATTCCCCTCTGATTAGGTTGAAGGACAACTTAACTTTAGATCCTGCGAGCTTCGTTTATGAAGAAAATCCTACAGCAATCGTAGGGTCAACAATACCGGTGGGCTTTGAGCTACCAGAGCAAGGAGATAGAGCTTGAGCTTTTCCTTCATGGACCAAGGCGCTGGCGGCTGGTCTCACCACCAAATAACATTCTTTTTCTCTTAAGTTTTATATAAATTAATATATGTCGATCCAGGGCTTGCCCTGTTGGTTCGCTACTCCCTTGGGAGAACTATGTTAGGAGCTTGATCGGTGGTTCGAGTCTCCTTAGCGACATCTAGTCTACGTTTAGTTGCTTTCCAAAAAGTGGAGCCTATGGGTACCTGTTGGTGGAAGAAATGTCCAACACTCTCACAAAATGGCGAGGGGCAAAATAGGTGCAGGGCGTGCTAGAACCTTTGACGCAGGCTCAAACGGTCTGGGATTTGCCTGTCTGACTTTCAACCAGGGAATCTAGGGTTCCCTCGTGCCTGAGTAACTCTAAGGACCTTTGGGTTAGACTTTAAAGGTATCGCTATCGATGGGATTCTTAACAACAAAGCGCAAGATTGTCAATAGGAACTTATATGATATGCAAAAGACAAACACAGAAATTGAACAAACTGATTGAATAATGGAAAGTAAACAAACCAATTCTAGATCATACCATTCTATTGAGGTGGACGAGCTCCTGATTCCTCCCAATGGCTAATCCGTTAACTGTAACGTACACTTCCCAGAAGAGAAAGAAAATAAAATGAAGCACTAACAAGTAAATGCTGAAAGGTAAATGCTAAAAGTAATGTCTTGAGTTGTTGTGTATGTCCTTATGCGCGACACCTCCCTTGGCTTTTATAGATGGACCCAACAAAGACTATGCCTGTCGGTTGTAGCCGCCATTCCCTCTAGTGGCCTTCATGCCCTATCCCCTCTGCTCGCCACGTGGCCCCTTGCTGAGGCATTTTCCTGATCATGTCCCTTCGTCTATGCTATTGTGGACTTGGTGGGACTTATCCCTAAGCTGGGAAATAGGAAGCACTACTCCTTCCTGGGTGATTATCTCTCAACCGTTCTCTTTGACCTAGTCAACCTATGCCACCCTCATCTGATGATGTGTCAGGCCCATTATTGAGCGTGAAACGAGCCCCAACAATGCCCCTCACAACCTCTTGAGGCGATGCCACGTGGCCTAACAGCCTTAGGAGGTTGTGCAACTCCTCACATCAGTCTTTAGGTTCCCAAGACCCCACTGATTACATAGCCTAAAACCTCTCCGCCACATCCGATTAACGCGTCCGTTGGTTAACTTCTTCTCATCCTTCTGCAACGTTTCAACCTTGGGGTTCCCCCCTTGCACCGCCTTGGTCGTTACCTCAACCGTCGGCCTTCCCAATGGGCAAGGCAATCACTCCTCTTATTTGAATTTCAAAATTCAAACCGGCGCCATGTTTCCTCCACTTTGGGTTTCCTTTTAAATGTGTAAAGCCCTGGACTCCATCGTCCTCTACTGTTCATCGTCTTCTTCAACTCCTCCATCTCTGTTTCTGCTTGCGCTATGGAAGATCCTCCACCTTTTCCTATCATTTCTCAAAAAGAAGAGGCGCTGGAGAGGATTCTGAAAGCGAAACAAGCCCTGCTTCCAACCTCTTCTCGGTTTGAGGTCCTCATCCCTAACCCTAAACCTCCTTTGGTTGCACTTGGCCCAGCTCAGCTTTTCACACCAGTCCCTATTCCCAACTTCCCTCAGCATAATGAGGATGTTGTTCTTCTCTATTCTCCCAAGCCCTTCAGTGCCAAACTAAAGCCTTTTTGCTGTCTTTAGCCATCATATCTTCCTAATTGGGAGACATGGGTAGACCGGGTTGTAGATAACCAGCGTGACCGTCTGTCCGCCTTAAGGATTCTCGATGTTGTGGAGATGTCTTGCATCTCTGTCCCTCCTGACCTTTCCTTGCTACAAGCTGCCCTCCGCTTTTGGTCCTATTCTACCAACACCTTCCTTTTTCCCTGTGGCCCTATGAGCCCCACCCTCCTGGATGTGGGTGCCCTAACTGGCCTCAAAGCCATTGGCCCAGAGTTTCATGGAGCATCTGCTGGGACCCAAGATTCAAAAGGGTTTGAGGTGCATCATGATCTGGATTTCACGAAAAGGGCTAGCTATGGCATTTACCTGTCTGTTGTCTGTTAGACCAAGGGCCCAGTTACTGAGGTCAAATTCATGGCCTTTCTCCTCTTTTAGATTTGTCGCTACCTCACTTGCATTAAGTCCAATAAGATTGCTAAGACCTATCTCCGCTTGGCCAACACCCTATCCCAAGGCCGTTCTATACACCTGGCTTCGTTTGCCCTGGCATCGCTTTATCGAGGCTGTAATGCCATAGTCCGGTCTAACTTTAAGTCCGGTGGTGGCCCCTTTTTGCTTTTACAACTTTGGCTGCGGGCCCATTTCCCATCTTTCTACACTTCTTCCCCCATCTTTAAGTGTTGGACAATTGCCCTCTATGTTATGCAGGAATTGAAAGAGGATGAACAGCCTTCTCTGGAGGAATAGCATTCATTTTTCCTCTAGTTAGAGAAACATTGCTCCCCTTCCTTGTTTATGCCCTATCACACTTATAAGAATCTTCCCTCCTGGCTGCTCACTGCCTTACGCAGTCCCCAGTTCGATCCCGCGTTGTGGCAGAAATTCCTAGTCTGTTGGGATCTCCATTTTGGTGTAACCCTTGAACCTTTAGGGAACAACACGTGCGGGGTAGAGGTGTACAACCCTCAGTGTTCTGCTCGCCAATTTAGCCTTTGCCAGGCTGTCCCTCTTCCTTATTACTTTTCTGAAAATGGAGGTGAACCAGATCGGCCTGTCCTAAGGAAGCTAAACCAGATCGATGGAGTCACCTCTTTGAGCGATTCTGTCTTATTCAGATTTCACCCTCTACCCTTCGATTCTGAACCTTCGGCCTATCCTGAGTTCACAGCCTGGTGGTCGACTTTCTTTGCTATCTTGGTTGTTGAAGCCTGTCCGCCAATTACTTATGATGTTGATTCTGGTTTCGGGATGCAGATGGAGGACACCAAAGGCAAGAGCCCCGTTAAGAACGTTCCAAGTAAGTCGCCCTTGAACTCAATTTTAAAGTATGAGGAGGCTTTTGGCATCAAGTACCATCCAGACCGAAGCATCATGCAAAGGCGATATGATCTGGCCGTAGACCAAATCTGACGCGAGAAACGCGATGAATTCCTAGCTCAGCCTGCGAACGCTCGTAAGGTTTCCAAAAGGGCCTATGTGGACATGAGTAGCTTTGACCGTTCTTTCAAAAACTTTATGGATAGGCAACCACCTTTGTCTGACGCCGGCCTTGGCATGGCAAAACTCATCAATCCCCACCTTTGGATGTGGTCAGGTGGCATTGAATTCTCTGGTGCATACACCAATGACTACGATATAATTCATATTAGGCATGCTATTCAGGCGGTTAACCCTGCCAAGCATGGTATCCTTGTTATCCTATCCCTATATGCTTTTTGGCCTTTTCTGATTGGCTGCCCTTATCCTTGTGTTTTTACAGAAGCTTACCCTATCCGGCTTGTTTCTTTTCAACAGACTAGTACTGAGGCTTCTCTCAAGTGAAAAGCTCCTCCTCCAGGTCCCACAAGCCTGTTCTCAGCAGGGCAGTCCCAAAGAAAAAAGAAGCAGGTCACACGAAAACCCCCCGGAATGTTTCCCTTCGAGAGGCTACCACTAGTGAGGAGTCCTCAGAGGCACCGTCAAGCCTCTTAAGGCGCTCTAGGCGTAACCTGGGGAAAGCCCATTCTTCGTCCTCCTCAACACTCCAGAACCTTGCCTTAGATTCAGAGGAGGATGTGATGTACTTGTCGTGGGCTCCCATAAAGAAGTGGCCTCGAAACCACCGGCCCCTGCTGTTTCATCCCCACTTTCCAAGGTCATAAGCTCGGGTGAACATGTTGGCACTTCCAGCCCTTCTCCAGGTCAAAGTCCTTCTCCAGCCCGGAGTCCTTTTCCAAATCTCTTGGTATGTTACTATGCTGCCTTTCCTGCTGGTTCATTGGTTTTGTACCCTTCTTTGACCATGTGTTCCCTTCCTCCAGGATTTTGATTTTGATTCTGCTATGGCAGACTACCTGACGGTTCCTGGTGAAGATCTTACAACGGAAGCCCTAGGCTCTGCCCCTTCAAAAATTGAGAAGGCCAAGCGGGCATTTGTTAAATTTGTTGAGCTTCCTGCTGGGGAGTTCAACTCTGACCGATTGCTCGCTCTAACTACACCGCTCCAAGTCCTCTCAGCCTGTACCTCCCTTCCAAATCCAGCTAAGGCATGGGTCGCGAAGGCCGCTCCTACTATTCTTGACTTGATTGCTACAGTCCCTCCCACTCTTAGGTCTGTTTGAGACCTAAAGAAGGACATCAAAGATGGAGATGCCCTCTCTTCCCAGCGGGAAGCATCCAAAGCCAAACTCCAACAATCGGGCATCGCTACCAAGCAACTCCAAGATGAGCTCACCTCTTTAGACTCTGAGATTGTTCGTTTGGAGGCCGAACTTGCTGCGGCCGATCATACAAGGGGAGAAAAGGATCAATTGGCATAGAGCTCGTTTGTAGAATTCAACGCCCTACGCAAGGCGACAGAATCTCTGAAGGCCGCTGCTATAGAAGCGTCCAAATTGAAGGCTGGGCAGACTGTATAATTGGCTTCTACTCAAGCAATCAAGCTAAAATCTCGATGGGATGAACTCTGGGGATCGTTCCCTAAAGATAGTTTTATTTAGGCCTGCATGCCTGTCCAAAATCTAGGGTGTATGTCCCCTAGTGTGAATACTTTTCTTATTGTCTGGTATTTTGAGACTTGTCGCGGAATGACCGAATTGTGTTGGTCATCTTGAATACAATGAGGCGGTTCCTCATCCCAGGTCCCACATCGTGGGGTAGTACCTTTTTAGAAAATTTTTGTTGACAGGCTTCAAATGGACAACCCCTTTTACTTCCTTTATCCTGTAGGCCTGCCCCTGAGTGCTTGGTGCACTATGAATGGCCCCTCCTAAGTAGGGGACCATTTACCATAGGCCGGATTCTTAGAACCAACTGGCAGGACGGTCTTTAGCACCAAATCTCCTTTCTAGAAGTTCTTGGCAACCACCTTTCTGTTATAGGTTGCAGCCACCCTTTCCTTTTATACTAGTATCCGGTTAAAGGTCGCGAGGCGCACTTCATCTAATTCTTCAAGCTCAGCCAACATGTCTTCACTGTAGGTGGCCGATGTGAACCCCTGTTGGAACGCCACCCTGGCAGACTTGACGCTTATCTCCATAAGTAAGATTGCATCGTGCCCATATGTCAGGATGAATGGCGTAGTCCCTATACTTGTCCATTACGATATCCTGAATGTCCATAAGACTTCAGACAGGTACTCTGTCCATCTCCTTGGGTTGTCTTCCACCACTTTGGCCTAACAATTCTTTAATATCTTGTTACTCACTTTGGCCTGGCCATTCCCCTGGGTATAGTAAGGCGTGGAATGTGTTATGGTGATCCCATGGCTTACAGCAAAAGCAAGGACCTAGTCCCCAGTGAATACTAAGCCATTATCGCAAGTGATGGTTTTGGGCAGCCCAAACCTATGGATAATTTGGGTTTGTAAGAACTGGATGATATCGGTCTGGGTGATCGATCGCATGGGCACGGCCTCTACCTATTTGGTGAAGTAGTCAGTTGCCACAATTATGAAATAATGTCCCTTTGTGGTTGGGGGCGTTACATTCCCGATCAAGTCCATGGCCCACTCTCTAAATGGCCATGGTTTTACTACCGGGTTGAATTTCATAGTCAGAGCCCGCTGTACTGGACCATGCCATTGGCAAGCTTGACATCCCTTGGCATATCTTATGCAATCCGTCATGACAGTGGGCCAGTAATACCCATGCCTTCTGATTAACCACCTCATCTTGGGACCGGCTTGGTGTGTACCATAAATTCCTTCATGAACCTCAGCCATTATTACCATTGACTTATTGAGGCTAACACATTTGAGCAACAAGCCATCTTTCCCCTTTTTGAAGAGGTCCTCTCCAACCAGAATAGAGCTCAAATCCCTGTACTTAGTTCTCCTATCCATATTGAGGCTAGGGTCCCTTAGATATTGTATTACTAGCATCCTCCAGTCAGGCTGGGTGTCTTCCACCTAGTCTAGGTTGAGGACCAATAAAAATAATTGTTTTTGTATCACAATAGTCTTCTCGAGATAATCTTCCGGGAAACGTAGACTTGATGCTGCCTGAGCCAAGCTGTTGGCCGTCTGGTTCCTTAGCCGAGGGACATATCTTACAGATACCTCATCAAATTGAATGACCGATTGCATACCAACGAATGATAACGAACTAGGTGTTCGCTTTCACAACATTATTCTCCTGCCACCTATTTAATCACCAATTGGGAATCCCCACTTATTTCTACCGATCGGGCTCCCATTGCAAGGAGGATCTTCATTCCTATAATGAGGGCCTGATATTCTGCCTGGTTTGAGCATGCAAAGCCCAAGTGCACCGCCAGCTGGGTTTCCACTCCCTTCGGTGATCGAATGGCTATCCCCGCTCCGATTGCTTGGTTGGACTTGGATCCGTTAAATGATAGCAGCCATGGGGTAATGGCAACATACGCGACTTCCCGTGCTTCGTCCAGTACTTCATCCCTAGCGATTTGGATGGGAGGGTGGTCAGCTAGGAAATCGGCCAATGGCTGACCCATAACGGACTTCTAGGGAACATAATATAGGGTGACTTCCACCAGCGCCAAGGTCCATTTCCCAATTTGCCCTCTAGTGATCGGTCGAGTGAGCATATATTTGATAACGTCGGTCTGGCATATTACTTCAACCTTCGTGGGTAACAGATAATACCGCAGCTTTGAACAAGAAAAGAATAATGTCAAGCAGAGTTCCTCCATAGTGGTATATCGTTGCTCGACCTCTGTTAGAGCCCGACTAAGGTAGAAGATGGCCTATTCGACTCCTGCTTCATTATCCTGGGCCAACAAGCTCCCAATGGAATGGTCTGTGGTTGAAATGTATAATTTCAAGGGTATTCCCTTTCTTGGCGGTGCTAGTACAGGCGGCTTGGCGAGGTACTCTTTGATTGCTTTGAATGCGTTCTGATGATCAGCAGTCCAACGAAAATCCTCGCCTGCTTTTAATTTTAACAACGAGGAGAATGCCTTGGTTCGACCAGACGAGTTGGAGATGAATCGTCGAAGGAAATTAACCTGGTCGAGGAATCTTTATAACTCCTTTTTGTTAGTGGGTGGTTTCGCTTCTTTATTGACCTTGGTTTTATTTTTGTCTACTTCAATCCCTTTTCGGTGGACCAAGAACCCCAAGAAATTTTTGGCTGCTACCCCAAAAGCACACTTGAGGGAATTCATTTTGAGGCCATGGAGCCTCATCCTTTCGAACACTTTCCTTAGGTGGTTGAGGTGCTCCTCCTCGACTTTAGACTTAATCACCACATCATCGATGTAAACCTTCGCAAACCTACCAATCATATCATGAAAGATGGCATTCATGGCCCTTTGGTAAGTTGCATCGGCGTTCTTCAAGCCGAACGGCATAATGACCCACTCATAGGTTCCAAGCGCTCCAGGACAGCGGAACACTGTCTTCGGCACATCCTCTTCTGCTATGAATATCTAATTGTACCCTGCGTGTCCGTCCATGAAAGACATTATCTGGTTCTTAGACGCAGAGTCTACCAGCATGTTGGCTATGGGCATTGGGTATTCATCCTTATGAGTGGCTTTGTTGAGATCCCAAAAATCAATGCATACCCTTAGCTTGCTGTTCTTTTTAATGACAGGGAAAATATTAGATAACCATTCCACATATCAGGCGGGTGATGAGCACATTTATGTGTGAAATCTTAGGGCATAAAGCATACATTTTACCACATTGGACAGAGTTACTCGCTGCTTTCTTGTGCTTTTCAGGTTTTAGGTAAATTCTTGTGAAAATGGAGGAGATGATGGTAAGGAAATATTTTTAAGCTATTTAGAGGTTTTAATGGCATGGATACGTAGCCCATCGAGTCAGTTTCGTAACTGTTCAAACGGCACTTGATTCCGAGTTGAAATAAAGAAGTTACGGCCGTTTCCGTAACGAAGCGCGAAAATGGTCTATAGGGGTTTATTTGTAATTATTGATAGTCGGCCGGAGACAAAGTGAAGCGAAAGTTCGGATTCCAGGGGCCTTAACGCAATAATTAGAAGTTATATTTCTTGTACCTGAAAGATTCCATTTGGAGGGCTCTGGACAGTCCAACTTCAACTTGAGATATCTTGGGTTCCCGAACTCCAAATTGGACGAAATTTAGGTCTATTTTGGGTGATTTTTTGCAACGAACACAATGGTGAGGCTTATATAAGCATCCCATGCTCCATGTTTTCTGAAGGACAGAATGGGTATTTTATTTATTCTTGAAGGAATCCTAGTCATCACCCTTACTCTCTCTCTCCTCCAACTTCTCAAGGGTACTTCTGAAACTCTACTTGGGATAGATTTATTTTGAAAGATATTCTCTCACCTATGGAAAGTTGAAAAGTCAAATCATATTTGATTTTATTGCTTGGAGAAGATATCTACAAAGAAAATGAAGCACTTGTTATAATTAGAAGTTTACTTTTCTAGAAATAGAAGTTCTATGTAAACAATTTTCTCTTCTTCTTCTTTCTATTTTTTTCCTTTTTTCTTAGGATTCAAGGCATTGTAAAAGAGGAAGGAGAAGAGAATATTCTCTTTTCTTAGGGAATATTTCTCCTACACTTCCCTCTTCTCTCTTCTCTGCTCTTCCCCCTATAAATACCCCTGCCCTTTGGGTTGTAAGAAGTTAGTTTTTTAGTTCAGTTTTTAGTTAGTTTCTAGTTCAATTTTAATTCAGTTTTTAGTGTAATTTTTAGTTCATTCACTTAGTAAAATTTCTTTTCTTCTTCTCCTTCTAAGTTGTGATTTTTGGCTAGTTTGCTTTTTTATTTTCATTTAATGGTTGTAATAGGTTTAGTTTATGCTTTAATTTTAATTTAAGTCTTCAATTGGGTTGTAATTTCTTAATTCTAGTTTAGGTTTTAAGCCTTCTAGTCTAAGTTCTTAAGTTGATGACAAGACTTGAAGATTTAGAAGAGGAGGTCATGGTAAGTTTATGCAAGTATTCAAGCTTTTCAATTATATTCATGCAAGCACATCTAGGTTTTACTATCTAAACTCTCAATCTCATTCTCCCTCTCCTCGATCTCTCTCTATCTTCTTCTTTTTCTCCCTCTATTTCTTTTATTTTTTTTATATGATTGTGGTATGTGGATGCACTTTTATTCCCTTATTTCTTTTTATGTGATTATGAAGTATGGCTGCGTTTTTGTTATTCCTTCCAATTTACGATAGTTTGATAGGTTAGATGCTCATGTGTTAGGATGCCAACTAATCCCTTAATTTTGTTAGATGCTTATGAGTTAGGATGCATTAATTTTCATTAGTTTCATTAGTTTAATTTAACACTTTGATTTGGTTCACTTTGCATTACTTTTAAGTTAATTAAATAGAGTGGCGTATATCTCCTCGTGTTCGACCCGTAGCTATGATTGACCCGTATGCTTGCGGTATTATTTTAACTCAAACAACGGGTCTTATGAATCCCACCTTAAGCAACAATTCTATTTCTTCCTTGACTTTTAAGACGACGTCCGGTGCCGTGCCCCTGGGCAACTATTTTACTGGTCTAAAGTTGTCCTTGATAGGTAGCCGGTGTTCAACCAGCTTTCAGTCTAAACCTGGCATCTCAAAATAATCCTAAGCAAAACAATCTTTATATTCCTTCAACAAATTTACAAGCTCAGTCCGAAATGACTGGTTAAGTAGACTGCTAACAAAGATGGGACACTTGTCCTCTTCCGTCCCTAAATTAATTTCTACCAACGAGTCTTGAACTTTAGCCAGGGTCTCCTCGATCTTGGGCGGCGCCGGCCGTAAATCCTCCATTCTAATTTCTACCCTGAGTTCTGTTCCTCTTTTGGCCATTACTTCGGCCACCAAGCTTTCTTCCTTTGACATCCTTCTCTCCAGGCCAGACACCGCCAGCCCTGGTAGGATGTTCGTCACCGTCTTATGGTTTGCTCTTATCATAACTCCCGTTGGCATCCGATTGCCCGTCCCTAGTGGACGGCAACCTCAGTGGTCCCGAAGTTTCTTTCATATGGAAGGTCTCCTCCATTACGGTGGCGGAAGTGATCAAGGATGTTGGTTGCCCGTGCTCATCGGATCCTGCAAATCTGATGGGGCCAATCCGTCCTCCATACAAAATGGCATCGGCGTGACTTGCCTCTACAATAAAGGGCCTGCTATCGACCGTGACTACCTTGATATCCCCTCCATCCTGCCAAAAGATGAGAATCTGGTGGAGGGATGAGGGAACACAACCATGGGCGTGGATCCAATCTCGTCCGAGCAAGGCATTGTAATAGGTTGAGGTATCCATGACGAAGAAAGACATAATGGCGACACATTCACCAATCCTTAATTCTATCGGAAGGACCCCTCTTGGTTTGGTGGCCCTGCTTAGGAAATTAGTTACGGACACTTCTGTCGAAATGAGGTCTGCTTCATCCTTCTCCAGTCGCTTCATCATTTTGGCCGATAGGATGTTAACTGCAGCCCCATTATCTACAAGAACTCGAGGCACAGGCTTGCCTTCCATATGTGAATGAATGTACAGGGGTTTCAGGTGTTGGCACATCTCCTTGGAGGGTATGCCCAGGACATCTGGTATCCTTTCTCAGACTATGGGGGTGTGGACTGTACACTCGGTTTCTCTAGTAATAATGGTTCGCACGCCTTCTGCCTGCTTGTCTTTTTCTTCGAGGGGAACGGTCTCAATGTCCATTACCCTAGATGTCGTCTCTTTTAATATGTCGTCGTTAAGCTGATTTGTGTGACCTGGTTGGTACTCAAATATTCTAGGCAGGACGTTAACCATGGAAACCTGGACTTGTGTCTGAATGGATCCAAACATCATACTCACAAATTCCACAAAGTCGGCCTCTTTTGGTTCGGCTTGCTCTTCTGGTTGTTCAACCTGTTCGGTTGTGTGGTTGGCCTCCTGGCTCGAGGGCTGCTCTTTAGAGATCTCAAAGTCGCTTTCTTTGTTCTTGTAGTCAAACACTTTGGACTCCTTGACTGGTTTCCCCCCCTCAGGGTTTTTGGCCTCTTGGCTTAGCTGTGGGGCCTTCAGGGTTGGTTGGTTCGTGGTCATTGTTGCATCCATGGTCTGGCCTTCCCTCGATGTCCTCTGAGAATGCCTAATGGTCACCTGTCTTCACTGCCATCTTCTTCTTTGGGTCATAGTCATTTCGGTCCACTTTGGTTCAGGTGGAAATTTGGGATGGTGGGCAACAGTCCAGTCTTCCTACTTTACTGGTTTTGGTATAACTGCTCTTGGTCTGACGATGGCTTTTCTTGCTGTAGCGGCCATTGGCGTCTGCTGGATACGCTGGCCCTGGTTGGTCGTATGTCTCTCTTCATTTGGATCATAATGAGTCCTGCTTGACTTTGGGGCTCGTGGCCATCTGTTGTCCTTACCCCTCTGCCTCTCGTGGGACATTGATGATGCTTCCACTTCAGAGAATGGTATGTCCCCCCTTCGTGGTTGTTCTTCGATCAGTCGGTTGCAATGAGTGCAAACACCCCACTGGCCTATGGTTCTTTGGATGCCAAAAAGGCAGGCTCGCCGCTCCATTCTTTAAATGAATTGAACGGTTCCGATCGTGCCACCCTTTTTCCTTTGTTACCTTCCTGGGAGGCTTCCTCATGCCTTATAGATACCTCGTATTATTGGGGTTGCTTCTGGGCGACTTTGGACACTTTCGCCGTCACTCTGTCTGATCCAAGTGCCCTTGCAGCCCTTGGGGAGACCGGCACGGTCTGAGTTGGACCTATCCTGGTTCGAAAGGGTGCGACCTACGGGTTTAGACTGCTCTTCTAGGCGATCTTGATTTATCTTGTGAATTCTGGCTTCTTTGGTCTGCTAGAGATAGCGGCGGCATGGCCTAGGGGTTTTGCCATTTTTGACAGATCGGCACTTATCATATTAATGGGAAAAGGGTTCTCGTCGATTAGCATCACCCCTTTCTCCTTCTCGGGAAATTTGATTCGCCCTTCTGTGATGGTTTTCTGCAAAGCATTTCACAAAATGACACAGTTAATGGTCGTATGCGTGCGAGTATTATACCACTTACAATATTTCTGATCTTTGAGATCACGGCCTGTCGGTATCTGATGGCCTGGGGACAATTTGATCTACTTATCCTTCAGAAGTTGATCAAAAATAAGCTCAGCCTTTGATATATCAAAGGAATATTTAACCCTGGCGTCAAAAGTCCGCTGAGGGGCTGGCCTCACCTGTTCGGGCTGCCTATCGATGGTGGCCTGTTTAGTTAAAGCCTTGCAAACATAGGGTTTTCCTTCAGCTATTTCTGCTACGTCAACTTCACAATCCACAAAGCCGACTATTTTATGTTCACCGGCCCCTAAAAGGGGGTAACTGCCAGCGGTGGTGTCCTTATGGTTGGTCTCGATGGAGGACGCTTTTCACTGATCGTCCTCTCTCAGTAGTCCCTCGTAAGGTGCTACCTGGACCACCAATTGGTCGAGATCTGTGAAGTTCTGGCTAACGAATCATTTTCTAAGTTCCAAGTGTAACCCGCCAAGCACCATTTTTGCATACTTGCTTTTATGTAAGATTGTTGGGCATTTATACTTGGCTAGCTTAAAGCGGTTGACGTATTTGTCCACTGCCTCTCCTGGTTCTTGGCGCATTCAGGCCAGATCCCCAATGGTAGTCTCTGGTTCAGTCCTATAGAACTGTGTGGAACAATTCCTCCATCTCCTGCCAACTTTAGACCGAGTTGGCTGGTAAGTGGAAATACCTTGTGAAGGGCGAGCGCGTTAGTGAATTGGGGAAGAGTCTAAGTGTGATAGCATCGTTCGCTCCTAGGTTCCCACACTCAACAGTAAAGCAGGCGATGTGTTCAATGGTGGACATATTGTCTTCACCGAAAAACTTAGTAAACTCTGGTATCTTCTAGTTCCTCCCGAGATCAATGTTGTCCAAGTAATCTGGGTAGGGCTTCCTGTAAACAGGCCATGCGACTGGCCTGTAAGCGGGATCTAGCTATTCTATATCAATCGGGTTAACTCTTCATAATCAACTATCAGCCTGTTCCCTATAGGTGGCTCTGGGTTTGTGGCCAAGCTTGGTCCTGGCCCCCATGGGCCCATTGTAGGCCATGTAACTCGTGGCTGATCGGGAATATCCTTTGGCTTGGAGCTATATCCTGCTCCCCTTCAGCCTAGGTTAGGAAAAGGCGTCCCGGCCTGGTTCTAATTGTGGTATCCACCCAAGGGGGTAGCGATTGCCCCTGTTCCTAATGGGTTCTGACGGGTACTTGCCCCTGGAAAACCAGTATTGATACTAGGGCCCTGTGGTGCCCCTATAGATCCAAAGGGGTCCATGGCTCCCAGAGGAACAATATTGGCCATTTGGCCAACGACGACCGTTGGGCGATAGGCTGGGTTTGCCCCTGGCAGGGCCATGTAGGTTGGTACTGCCTGCGTCCCATCCGTAGTTGCGGGATTGGTAGGGAAGAACATGGTGTTTGCGGGGGTTCCAGTTCCCGCTTGGTACAGTGGGTTCTCATATGTCGTCTGTTGGTCACCCGACACCGGAGCCTGGCTCGAACTCCCGACAAACGCGGTTTGTTGTCCGTAGCCTGTCTGACCCGTGTCTAAATCGGGTCCAGCAATTTGGGAGGCTGCTGTGTCATGCCCCTATCCCGATGTAAGATATTTTGCCACATAAGGATATGACTAGGACAATTACACATCATCCCAACACCTACCAGGATCGCAGATACAGTGTCCCGAGCCACAGTCCACCCTGTCATCATATATTGATAATAGGTAGGAACATACAAAAGGAAATATACCGTTCCAGATACAGAGTCATTGAAAGCGAAATTAAATTAAATCATGTGAAATTATAGAGCATCGGTTCTCTAATGGTAACACATAGTACAATTCTAGCATAAGTAACCATTACTCTCCCTATAAATAGACACACAGTTTACACATGATTGTGGAATGAAAATAGAAAATAATAAAATAACGAATAACCGCCACAAGGGCACCAATCTTGGGTGTACATCTACATCCAAGTCACAGCCTTGGGTTCCACTTGATTCGCATCCAACAGTGCTTATCTAAGTAGTACCTCCTGCATAACAACTAAAAAAAAAAGGGGTTACGCAACGGGATTAGCTATACTAGCTAGTGAGGGAGCAAAGAGGAATGCACATACACCACACAAACAATATCAATCAGAATGATGCATGCTAATGTTAGATTCATTTTCCACCTAGCACACAATTCTATTGGTCAAGTATATGCCAATGTGATAACTCGGGAGACACTGAGGGCCACTTATCCTATCGCCCCAGTGAAACCTCAATTATCACGAAGGGACCTACGCCGGTAGAAGCCATCATGACCACCCAATGGCAAACCCCGATAGCCATCACTACCCCTGCCTTGGCCTCTCCTACTTTCACAGACTGCAGGTGCTCAGACTATCCAACACATAAACTCCTGTTGGCAAAGGTCGTAGCATAAGGGAACAAGCATCCTAGCCGCAGATA
This sequence comes from Telopea speciosissima, assembly GCF_018873765.1. NCBI lineage: Eukaryota > Viridiplantae > Streptophyta > Magnoliopsida > Proteales > Proteaceae > Telopea > Telopea speciosissima. The sequence goes on from NC_057916.1 coordinate 43,048,111, forward strand.
TACTATATGCAAGTCCTATCATCCCGAGAGGTATTCCGGATGCATCAACGTCCCATTCCATCTAGTATCCGAATAACAGCACGGCATGACACATACAGATCAGGATGACATACAACAGTTTTCATAATTAAATAAGTTGGGGTTCCGGTACCGATAAACCTGGCACCGTAGTCCGATACAATGGTGAGGATGCTATCACATTCATAACAATTCACATTTGGATAATAATGCAATGTGCACAATGCTTATAAATATATACTAGCATGCTTAAGATTTCATATTAAATATATATTCAAGCCCAACAAATCATCCAGAACCCACTCACCTAACACGGGCGCCGCCACGTGTGGTTAACATGAATCTCACCTGGGCTTCCCGCCAACCATCGAGTTGGGTAGCCTAGGAATACAAAAACAATCATTAAAGCATGCATAGAAGGGTCCCATGCTACCCCTATATGGTTAAAATCATATTTCAACCAAGACAGCACGAGCGAACTCATGGGCGGTCTCAGTAGAAGTGAATCCGTCCTTGACTCCGTTCAGGCCAAAAGGTAAAAGCAGAGCGAGCGAACCCACGAGCAGAACTTCTTGGTTGAATCCGATTGTTGATCCGTTCGACACCTGAGGCAATCATAAAAGGGAGCAGATGATCGGGTGGATGTGCTTCTTGAGTCCGCCCCTGCATCCGTTCGACACCTGAGGCAATCATAAAAGGGAGCGGATGATCGGGCGGATGTGCTTCTTGGGTCGGCCCCTGCATCCGTTCAATTTCCTGAGACAGACCCAAGAGCAACAAGCCCCAATCGGAGGCAAATAGAGTGAATCCGTGCCTTCGTTCGCTCAGGCCAACACAAAGGGTTTATACTCGGCGGACTAACGGGCGGTTCCACAATAGATGGATCTGGTTGTTCATCCGCCAGCAGTCTCTTTTGAGATTTCAGAGGGCTTTTGCTCCAGCTTGAAGCTTAGAGCTCCCTTAGCTCTTAGCGACAATGGGGAGGTATCTAAGCCTTCCTAAGGTCACTAGGTCCTAGGCTCACCTTATGGATCCAAGATCCTACAAGGTTTGGGTCTCACATTGGTCCAAGGATTGGGTTTCAAGGTTCAAACCATGGATTCATTAGCCATGGCTGCAATTGCAGCACTTAGAGGCCTAGGTCAACACCATTAGTGCTCCCAACTAAGGCTGAGCTTCACCTTGAGCCCCAAATGGAACCCTAGGTTAGCCCTAGCTCAAGAAACCATCAAAATCAAGAAGAGAAGAAATGGGGGAGAGCTAGGTTTGGGGAGCTTGCCTTAGTGAGCTTCCTTCTTCCAGCCACTCTCTCCATCTCTTCTCCTCCTCTTTCTCTTCTCCCTTGGGTCTGGCCAACTTGGGAGGAGGTGTGGGGCAGCCAGCCATCTTTGCATGGCTTCCACCTTATTCCCTTCCCCTCCTATTCCTCTCCTACTTCTACTTCTCCTTCCTCTTTCCTTCTTCTCCTTCTTCTCTTGTCTCTTCTCCTCTACGGTTTATGGGGGAGGGGGAGAGATAAGTGAAAGAGAGGGATTTTGGTTATTCTTTAAGGGGTTAGATGGGCCTTAGGGTGTGTTTGGTTTAGGTACCCCCAATCACTTAGTGGCCCTTAGGTCTTTAAATGGGTTTTAGTTAGGTTTTAGGGCTTGTTTGGTCATAGTCATAGCCATTAGGTCCAATAGGTCATGTTTGGGTGCACCTTAAGTCCATATGACTCAATTGTCCACTAAGGTCTGTTTGGTTTAAGCTAGGATGTATAAAACCCATTATTCACCTAAGTTAAGCCTTGTGGGCCCACTTTCATGGCCCACTCAACCAATCAATGGTGAGGGCAGGGGTCTATATGGTCCAAAGGTTCAATTAAGGTGTCTAGGACACGGGGATGTGGGTCCTATAGGAAAATAATCCAAAATGGCTGATGACAGCACGAGCGGATCCTCGAGCGGATTCAGCAAAAGTGAGTCCGTTCGTGACTCCGGTGCTGCTGTCATGGCCAAACTTCAAGGCAAGTTGTGAGGCTTTGGCCCACACTTCTAAGTCTTCGAGGGGATTCTTATTATAATATTTTCAGTTTAGGGTCATCAGTGTTGACCATGGCCATAAGGCATTACCCTTTGGGTAAGGTCTGGTTTGCCCCGGGGTATAGGGGTATATTTGAGGTGCGGGTGTAACACGCTGCCTCAGGGAGGAGAAATCCCAAAGGCTGGACTGGCTCTGGTGGGGCTTCCTGTCTCTGAGTCGTCAGGACCATGATGAGTGGTCGAGGAGACTATCCTGACTACTAATGAAGAAGTCAAAGCGAGCCTGCTGGTTCTCAGCAGCCTGGTTTTGCTTGTGGATCAGGTGGCAGATATCCTCCACGATCGGTCTAATGGTAGTCACTAGGTGTCTCATGTCTACAGACATAGGTTCGAGAGCGTTATGCATAGCCATCGTGAACTGATGCAATAACTCCTCGCTACTACCGGTGTCTTAAGAATTAGAGCCCTCGGTCTCTTGGACGTCTTTGGCGGCCAAGGGATTAACCATGTCGTCTTCGATGACCACTTCCTTCTTGTTGTGGGTCTTTGCTGCTTTCTTCTTTGGTCTCATTATAAAACCTAAGTCTATGAGGGTCCCACCAGGCGTGCCAAAATGTGTTGGTGGAAGAAATGTCCAACACTCTCACAAAATGGCACAGGGGCAAAATAGGTGCAGGGCGTGCTAGAACCTTTGACGCAGGCTCAAACGGGCTGGGATTTGCCTATATGACTTTCAATCAGGGAATCTAGGGTTCCCTCGTGCCTGAGTAACTCTAAAGACCTTTGGGTTAGACTTTAAAGGTATCGGTCTCGATGGGATTCTTAACAACAAAGCGCAAGATTGTCAACAGGAACTTATATGATATGCAAAAGAAACACAGAAATTGAACAAACTGATTGAATAATGGAAAGTAAACAAGCCAATACCAGATCATACCATTTTATTGAGGTGGACGAGCTCCTAATTCCTCCCAATGGCTAATCCGTTGACTGTAATGTACACTTCCCAAAAGAGAAAGAAAACAAAATGAAGCACTAACAAGTAAATGCTGAAAGGTAAATGCTAAAAGTAATGTGTTGAGTTGTTGTGTGTGTCCTTATGTACGACAGCTCCCTTGGCTTTTATAGATGGACCCAACAAAGACTCTGTCTGGCAGTTGCAGCCGCCATTCCCTCTAGTGGCCTTCATGCCCTATCCCCTTTGCTCGCCACGTGGCCCCTTGCTGAGGCATTTTCCTGATCATGTCCCTTCGTCTATGTTGTTGTGGACATGGTGGGCCTTATCCCTAAGCTGGGAAATAGGGAGCACTACCCTCGTTCTCTTTGACCTGATCAGCCTACGCCACCCTCATCTGATGACATGTCAGACCCATTATTGAGCATGAAACGAGCCCCAACAGTACCATATTTGACCCCTTGTGGATCCTCTCCTTGCCTCCTTGTGGGGCCCTGATGGAGTTGATGGCCGATCGGCCCTTGAATTACACCAAAAAATATATATATATATAAATTAATATATAATAATAAACCACAAGTATGGTGCACGAACAGAAATGTTCAAATTAATATATAAAAATAATCCAATATTATGGTGCACTAACAGAAATGTTCACAAAGAGAACTTCTAACATTACTATATATGCCATCACCGAGAAGATGGGAGACGTGAGAGGAGGGCTGGTGGCGCCTTTGCATCGAACTGATTCAAGGTTTTCTAGTCACTTGTTGCAAAAATCTCAAATGGATAATCAGTCATTAGGATTCCCAATATGACCAAAGAAAAAAGTGCAATTAAGTTAGCCTTTTTTGTTTATGAAAGTGTAATCACACAAACCACGGATCCGACTCCTCTACTTCCTCCCGCCCTGTATTGCCGTGCGCTCCCACATATAAGTGCGGTGGAAAGTACCACTTTACCCTTATTTGGGCAAGGTGTTCGGGTAGGGGTAAGACAGTACATTCCATCTTGCTTGTGTGTGAGGTGCACATGGCAATAGGGGCATGCGGAAGAAGAGGAATCGAATTGCACAAACCACACGCCAATCTCAAAAGATTAATCGATTTTTAGGACCATGGAATGACGGATATACACAACACACACCACACTCAAATAATTTATTGGATTTCCATGGTGAGTATTTAATTAAATTTTTTTTTTTTTCTTTTTTTTGGTGAACAGCATCTCATTAGTCATGACTTTATAACTGGTCACCCACCCCACCTCATCTCATTTAAACACTGATGATTAACTTCACTTAGTTCCTAAACGTACATTAATGGGTGCCCAAATGCCACCCAACCAATGGGTTTAACGGGTTAACCCCATACTTCAATAACAAATATATTATTGTAGTGGAAGTGTGGAACTAATAGAGCTTAATTTTTTTTGGTAATTAACTAATAGAGCTTTTAATCCTTACTAATAAGTATTTTAAGATGTTTGTTGTAATAACATGAATAGCACTTCTACTGAAAATACAGTGTATATATTATCATGTTCTTTCACACATCTATTGCGCATGTTTACACAATTTTTTAGGTATCATTCAGACCATCTTCAATAGTTCTTTTTTCAATCAACATGTCTTGTTCTTTCTTCAACTGTACCTTTTTAGAAGCTTGTGTAACATCTATCTCTTAGCTCATGTAGCTTACACACACACATTAGTTCACTCAAAGATACATCATAAAATGGTTTTTATATTCAAAATACTTGACGTATAGATGGAACCTCCTAGATCCATCAATCTCTAACACAGCTCATCCCAAAACCTTGCATCCTCCTCATCACCTCTCACCCACCCTACATTCCAAACTCAAACTCATCCCATCAACCTTCGCCATATGCCCAAACCTTCACCTCATCCATACTTACGTCATCCCACACCCTCAACCCCATCCCAACAAGACCTACCTAAACCCACCTGCTACACCCAAGCCAAACACTCTCCAAAGTGGCATCAGGCTATGTCTGAGGAGTTTAATGTATTGATGCGTAATGGCACATGATAATTTGTTCCACATAGGCCGGACATGAACTTAGTTGGTGGCAAATGAGTTTACAGAATTAAACAAAAAGTAGATGTGACATTGGAATGCTTTAAGGCTCATTTGGGGTCTTTATGGCAGCATTTCTATTCCAAAATACTGTTTATCGGTCAAAAACAATTTTTGTGTTTCTTTGATTTTGGAGTAATACTGTATGAACAAATGTTGTATGGTAACACTGGAAAAGAAAATTGTTTCTGCCACTAGGAAAAAGAAAAAAAGAAACATGTATGAATTGCATATTATGAGAAGAATTTCTTCTATTTTGTGGTGGTGGTGGTGGCAGTGAAGATGGAGGTGGAGGTGGAGGTGGAGGTGGAGGTGGTGCTGGTGCTGGTGCTGGTGCTGGTGCTGGTGGTGATTCGTGAATATTGAGTCTGTATCGTGCACTTTTTTGCTTTTAGTTTGTGTTCCTATTTTTTTGAAGCTTCTTTTTGGTGTTTCTCAAAACCATGGTAGAACCATTTCTATTACCCAGTTCATATAAAAAAAACACACACAAAAACGGACCGGGCAACACATGCAAGATCTGTTCCATTTCTGCCGCCAGAAACAAAAAAAAAAAACACCAGAAACATTCAGTCATGTAGTGAAACCTACAACTATCTGGACTGTTCTGTCATTTGCTATATCTTAGAGTTGGCCCATTATGCCTTCTTACATGGAGTTATGAATGATGAGGCATATATGGTCCAACCACCAGGTTTTGAAAATTTCTCCCATCCACATCATGTTTGCAAATTACACAGGTCCTCTATGGACTCAAACAGGCGCCCCCGGCTATACATAGTTTCATTGGTTATCTCAATTTCACATCCAAAATGGGTTATTTGCTTCTACAACAGACCCCTCTCTATTCATTTACACACAAGATGCAGTCAAGCTATATGTTATCATTTATGTAAATGATATTCTTGTTATAAGAAACTATCCTAACCATGTTACTTCTCTTATCAATCAGTTAGGGGTTAAAATTTTCACTGAAATATCTGGGTCCTCTCAGCTTCTTTTTGGGTATTGCAGTTGTTCCACAAAAGGCTGGTATTATACTCTCAAACAGACACGTCTCTACCCTCTATTTCCTCTCAGGAGCTAATAGTTGAACCGGATTCTCCATAAACACTCATCCCTCTCCGCTATTTCCCCACAAGACTCTCACACTCTTTAATGTTATCCTCACTCAGATCAAACAGACACGACCCTCCCTCCTATTTCCTCTGAACAGACAATAGTTAAACCGCCACGCCTCTCCTCTATTTCCTCTCAAGGCTCTCACACTCTTCAATATCAAACAACTCTACAATTCAGCAACCACCGTGGCTGTGTCCTCTCTCTCTCTCTCTCTCTCTCTCCACCATCTCTACAATTCACCTGTCTCAAAGCAGTTTCAGCAACCATTCATTTGTATATTCTAATGAGTTTTGTGGTGAGTAGTAATTTAGTCTTGATGTTTATTGTCTAGTGTTTAAGTTTATTCTTTTTTCAAATTCATATTACCTCCCATTCCCAAGTCTACCACTAACTTATTTTCTTAGAGTAATGCATCAACGAGTGAAATTACAAATTCTATATTTCTCCAGCCAGTTATGCACCAATGTATTTTCTTTTATTCTCTACATCCTCATCATTCCTCTGGTCAATGGGAAATCAGACTTCCACTTTAAGTCATGAACTTTGAATTGTAATGAAGTAGAGACATTTCCCATGGAAATGTAGAGTGGGGAGACCATGAAAGTTTAAATTAGATTTTCCATCTTATTTTCCTTTTTCACTTACCTTTTATATATATATATATATTGGATTGGATTGGATTGGATTGGATTGGATTGGACCTTCAAAGCACCCACCGAGGGCAACTTAAATTAGTATCCTATACAATAGCCAAAATAACATACAAAATTTGAATATTCCAAAAATATAAGAAAGAAACATTAAACAATCATCCCTGGGTATATATCCATAACTTTGCAAACCTATTATTTTTTTAAAATAAAATGATTCATCTGAACCACCTATAAGCTACAATGCAGCTAAGGGGGGAGCTTAGTCGAATTTTCAAACTTAGAAAATTTAAAAAAAAAAGGCTAAAGAAGAAAAATATAGGTAACAAGAAGAAGTTGTGCCTTGAAGTACAATGAATTGCACTTAATTCCATTAGCTTCCTCCCAGATTTTATGGCTCCTTCTTGTGATGATAGAGACAATGGTCTTAGGAAAAGGTTTCTAAGCACCATAATATTTGGCCTCCAACAAACTCTGGTTTTAAGGGGTTTTTTTTTATTCTTATCAATTTAGAAATGTTTTAAACTGCTATTACCAACCCTCATCCATGTCTCCCTCAAACCTATTCCCTTAATTTTCTACTTCACAAAATAGGATCGAAGCGTAGAGATTTTAGAAGTCTTCTTCAATCTCAGCTGGACCACAACCTTTGTTCGCCACTTACTCGGTGAGTTTAGAAACCCAATTTAAAGGTTATTTTTTTATTGTTTTTTGTTGAAGAATCTCCTAAATGAGAATTGTGCGCAAAAAAAAAATTAATTGCTATTCCCATCCGTCACCCATTTTTCCATCTAACCTATTCCCCTTAATTTAAGTGATTAAAGTGTGCTTCCAACAAACTTTTTCTTTTACAGTGAGGCTACTGAAGTTTGCTTTGAGCAGTATAGGGACTTGTTTTTCTTACAGCACGGCAATCAAATCTGGATTCTCGAATTTTTCAAACATCAATCAGACTTTGAGTTTGGATTGGAATTTTGATTCAATTGAGGAGTAGGTCTATTTATTTATGGTTGTTGGACCAGTAGTTCTAGGGGTTGACTCAGTTCTCTCATACTGTTTCTCATTATTAAGAAAAGGTAACAAAGATAAAATACGAGCTTGTTTTATAGCAATAGTAATTAATCATTGTTGTTTCAAGGTCAATCTATTCACTCGTCTAGATGAACCCTAAACCCTAAACGAAGATGAAGATAAAGACAATTTCTGGATTTTCATTTTTCATTTATATTTTTTATTTTATAATTTGTTTTTATTAATTTAGTATTAAAAAATGAATATGAATTTAAAGTGAATCTGTTTTCATTTTAGAAGGGCTAAAATCACTTATTTTGGCTTTTTGACCCCATATTGTAGGGTGGATTTGTTGACTGAAAGCCAAAGCTTCACACAAACCCGATACCGATGTGAGACAGAAAGCAACAAACACAAACAAGGGATTGTAATTGCAATGGAAAGCCTTGTCAGTGCTATCAGAAATCTTATATATATGTACTATAACCCCCCCCCCCCCCCCCCTAGTTCCAGGTGTTTTGTTTGAACTGTAATCTTGGTGTTAGGGCAAAAGGGAAGTTTTCCAACTACATTTGAAAATGGATTAGTTATCCATAAAGATAGAGAAAGCTTTCTTGTAGTTCTGCTTCATGCTCTAAAAAGTTAGAAAGACTTGTCAAAAATCACCGGAAAAGCCGCGCGGCAGGCAAACCGCTAGCTAAGACCCATTAAGTTTTATTCAATACACTGACCCGGTGAGTTCACAAATCAAAATCCATTTAAGATTAATCAATTTTATTGTAAAACCTCTTACTTTTATATCTTCTCTTCATTATATATATATATATATAGTTTATCTAATAAAAATGTGGGAAGCAAAAAACCAATAATAGATGGACACACGGACTCATCAATATAAATTCTCATGTCGTCAATCAACCAAGCACTGTCCTGACACTCAACATGACAACATGTGGCAATAAAAATGAATCTTTTTTGCACTACTTTGGTTGTTGTTTACCTAGACTACATAGCAAAGGGCAATTGTCTCCTTATGAAGTAATTTGAAGAGGAAAGCGATGTTAAACGCAGTTCAGTCAAGAGACGTTTCTTTTTAAGGAAATTTACACATGCCACCCCTGAGGTTTGACGAAAGTATATTTTCACCTCCTAGTTTTGAAAAATTCTCCATCAATTCATGACTAATACTGTTAAAAATTAGACTTGAACTGACGGAATTGCCCTTACAAGAAAAAAAAAAAAACACCTGCAACTCATCTTCCCCAATCGATTTTGGGGAAGATGAGTTGCAGAAATGTGATCCTTATCGTACATATCAAATGCATCTTTCAGCTCTTTCATCCCATTACCGGCGTCTGTATCACCGATGGAACTTCCACGGTGGAAATCGGCAAATTCTTTGAGATCGATGTAGCCATCTCCATCGGTGTCGATCTCTGTTATCATGCGGTGAATCTCCTCCGAAGAACTTTCAGAGCCTAGAGCATTGGAAGAGAAGTGATTACAAGTCGAGAAGGACATCTTCTTCTTCCTCTGCAGTGGTAACAACAACTTCTATAAGCCTAACGATTGGAGCAACTTGAGCTCTTGTATCTTCGTCTTCACCGGCTGCGACTTTTGTTGCCTCTTCCTCTCCCTCCTCTTTGCACTCTGCCTCATTACTCGCCATGATCACTGCAAAGAACAACACAGTGGAACTCGGGAAGAGAGATTCTGACTTTTGAGAGATTGAGAGATTGGGAGTGAGAATTGAAGGCAGAAGATGGGTTTTAAACCGTACTAACCCCTCTGTAACCTATTAAATTGGTAAAAATTGAAGACAGAAGTTATAAAACTTGAATAAGTGAAAAGAGAGAGGTGTTGGAACCGTGAAGCTTCTGAAACACAAGGAAACAGGGAAAGTTGGAGATCCTCAATCTCGAATCATCGATTTCTTCGACGTTCTCGCTGGAGCGGGAATCGGCGCCATTTTCGCTGCATTGCTGACGGCAGACGCCGGTAATGATCGCCCGTTGTTCACCGCCAGATATTGGATTAAAACATGGTTAACTTAGGTTGCAGGATTGATCATGTTGGAACCTGCAACGCTTATTATTTTGTTTCTTTCTACTTTTTCTATATCTCTGTACGTTTCAATCTGCTGATGATGTTCCTATTTTATTTTGTTAAGTGTTGATAAAATTGGTGAAACATTTCTACAGGGAAAGAAGGGTATTTGGATTAAAATACCTATTGAACTTGCAAATCTTGTTGAAGTTTCTGTTAAGGTAACTAATTCAGAAGCTTATCTGGAAAATTGCATTTTATCTATAAAAATTTCTTCGATTTCCTGCGTCAGTTCATGTTTCCCTGAATGATTAATGGATTTGCAGGAGGGATTTTGGTTCCCTGAATCTGATTCATGTTTCCCTGAATCTGATTAGTAGCAGTAATTACTTGTTCTTAGAAGTATCAATGGCAATCTAATGTTAAGAGTTGTTATTGAGAGACGATGATAATGAAGAAAACTACTGAGGCCAAATGCTGATCTTCTCCTTCTGGTACTTCACATAGACCGCCGACGCGGCAGCGATGGAGTAGACCTGAATGAAGACCACCGCCGGCGAATGGTAACTGATGAGACTCTTGCCGGAACCCAATTCCACCAGCAGCAGCGCCACCAACCCCAGAGCTGCCAACCTCCCGTTGAGCCGCTCAGTGAAAGGGCAGAAGCCGAAATCCACCTTCAGACCCTCCGACACCGCCTCGTTCAAAGGCACCGGCGGCAAGAATACTCCACCTTTCTTGGTCTTGGATGATGGCGACGATCTTACCTTTCTTGGTCTTGGAATTGCACGGCTTTCGTTTTTTTTTTATTTTTTGGTTATTCTTAGAAGGGCAATTTCGTCAGTTCAAGTCTAATTTTTAACAGTGTTAGTCATGAACTGACGGAATAGACTTATTTGTTATCGTTTGCAAATCTCAAGGGATACGAAGAATTTTCCAAAACTGGGGGGTGAAAATATCCTTTCATCAAACCTCAGAGGTGGTATGTGTAAATTTTCTTTCTTTTTAAGGCATTTGAGGAGTTTCAAGGTATAAACCAGACAAAAAAAGTAGAATTTTTCTCCTCTCAGGTTCCCTGCCTGGTCAGGTTCGTAGGTTCCTCTCATAGAGAGGGCAGAAATGACGATCTCTCCCCACCCGGTCAGTGTGTTCGAGCAGGGGGTGAGGTTGTTATTTTCGACCCCCTATGAGAGGAACCTACGAACCTGACCAGGTAGGGAACCTGAGAGGAGCTAAGTCCAAAAAAGTAACCCCCAAAAATCCAGTTCCAAGCCCTCCACTATCTAAATGGAGCAAACTTCCTCCAGGTTACTTTAAAGTCAACTCTGATGCATCATTTCTCCAACACAATGCCTCAGGACATCTAGGCTTCACTATCTGGGACCAGTTTGGGAGAATGGTAGCCGCTGTGTCTGAACCAAGCCATTTCAATTCCCCTCTGTTGGGCGAGGCCATTGCATTGCGCACAGCATTGCTAGAAGCAATCTCTGAAACCCTCGACAGGATTCATGTGGAATCAGATAACAGGGACCTCGTTCTCTACGTGGACAACCCAATGAAGGCTCCCCCTTCCCTCTTAAGCCCCATTTTAGAGGATATCAAGTTTTTAGCTTCTCAATTTGAGGTTTGTTTGTTCTTTCACATTTCAAGGGATATCAACTCGGTAGCTGACTCCCTTGCTCGAAAGGCCTTGTCCCTAGCATGCTGGACGTCATGGCCTATTTCCACTCCCTGGTTTCAGGATCTTTGTAATTCGGATGCCTCAGCTTTGCCATTTCAATAAATTATCCTTAACCAAAAAAAAAAAGAAGGGTAATTTACACATATCACCCCTAAGGCTTAACGAAAGTATGATTTTACCCCCCAGTTTTGGAAAATTCTGCGTATCCCCCTGAGGTTTACAAACGTTAACAAATAAGCCCATTCCGTCAGTTCATGACTAACAGTGTTAAAACCAAAAGGTAAAGTTACAGAACTACCCCTTCCAGAAAAGAAAAAAAAAAGGTGCAACTCATCTTCCCCAAATCGATTGGGGAAGATGAGTTGTAGGTATCCAAGTTGGAGCGATCACGAGAGCAAAACCGACACCAATTCCAAAGAAATTCGACCCACCATGAGCCGTGCGAAATCTGGAGCTAGACCGATGCAGTCGAAGGTCTTCAAAGATTAAGATTCATAAGAATTGAAAATAAAAAAGACAACTGTACAATGTTGACCCTCAAGATTTCTTCTGCATTTCCTCCGCCTGCTTTAATACAGCTTCTTTTTCTTTTAGAAAAGCTTGCATAACCGGAGGATCAAAGGAAGGAGGCATGGTGCATGGGCTTGTATCTGCAGGACCCTTAACCATGGAATCCATCATAAACTTCTTCACCAACCCATCTGCAGGGCAAGCCATTGTCTCCGAACAAAATTCAATGGCACCTTCTTCTGCATCTTCCAACCCAACCTCTCCGAGAAAGCAAACATCTTCTCCTTCTGCTCCTGATTGAATTTCGTCCTGAACCATTTCTGCCCATCTGAGTTCGTCATGGTTGCCGTCATCATTGTCCTTGCTGCAACTATTTGATGGTTATCTAACGGACCCGACAATCTGGTACTCAAAGCAAGCAACATTTGAGGTGCAGATGGGTAGTATGAAGACGAGAGCGGTGGTGGGGAGGATGAAGGTGAATTGGGACTCTGCTCACGAGCGGCTATAGAAGGATGCGGTGAGGGGTGGTAGTGGTGCTGGTAGAGGTCGAAGGAGAGTGAGGCTACTTCAGACTCACGGCTTTGGAAGTTGCGGTGGCATCCACAAGCGGCGCATTTGAGGGAAGTTGGGTCGGTGAGGGTGGCGGAGGGAGATGGCATGAACTCTCCACAGCCATCCAAGGTGTGGCCATCTAAGCTTGCGGCGTGGTTTTTTTGTATGCGCTTGAGTATGCCGTTGGGGATGGATAACGTCTTGGGAGTATGGTGGTCTGCTGTGGACTTAGGTAGTTGGATCGGTGGTGGTGTATCTGATTCTGTTTCCTCGGCTTTGGCGGTGGTGGGGTTGAGGGTTAAGTTCATGGTTGAAATTGAAACATTTAGGGTTAAGGTTTAAGAGATTGGTTAGGGAGCAAAGAAGTTAAGGGTTCATTCCATGTCCATGGAAACGGCTGCTAAGAAAGGAAGATGACTGAGACTTGGGTTGGGTGAGGGACTTTGGGTGAACACAGAAACAGAGAGCAAGAGAGATCAAGGAAGAAGAAGATGATGATGGGATTGGATATTGATGATCAGTGATGAGACTTGAGAGATGAGTAACAAAAATCTGAGTTTTTGTTCCCTACAAGGATACCTGCAATTCATCTTCCACAATCGATTTGGGGAAGATGAGTTGTAGGTTTTTTTTTTTTTTTTTTTTTTTTTTTTTTTCTTTGAAGAGGTAGTTTTGTCACTGTAACCATTGATTTTAACACTGTTAGTCATGAACTGACGGAATGGGTTTATTTGTTAACGTTTGTAAACCTCAGGGGGGCACGCAGAATTTTCCAAAACTGGGGGGTAAAATCATGCTTTCGTTAAACCTCAGGGGTGGTATGTGTAAATTACCCCAAAAAAAAAAACGTTTCTTTCTTTATTGGATCATGGACATAGGTTGCCAACTCAAATGCCTGAGCCTGCCGTGTATTTAGGGCACAGTACGGAGGTGAGAAAGATGATTGATTCTGTAATTACTGGGCCAACAAACTTGGTGGAGGATATGAATCTCCGTTACCTCTTTTCAATTTGGCTCTCCTCCAACTGTGACGAGAGCTGGAGGGCCTGTCCAGCAAAAATACCCAAAAACAAGGGTGGGTTTGGTCATTTTACAGGTGGGACCCAAGTGGCCCCTATGAAATGATCATACCCCCTATTTAGTGGTCCCACCTATGACATGATTAAAACTACTCTTGTTTTTGGATGTTTTTGCTGAGTTGGACCTTCCAACTCCTACCACGGCGGGAGGAGAGCCAGATCCACCTCTCTTGGCCTCATTTCAATAGTCTAAGACCCACCTCATCACCTGCCCTTTATGTTGAAAAAGATCCTGTGCATTCAGGCAGCCGGGTTGCATGTGCAGCGTTAGACTCAAGGCAGGGCGCTTTGATCACCTTACCCTTGCTCGAACAAGATGCTTGGATAGGGGTAAAGCGGTCAAAACACATCACCTTGAGTCTGGCGCTGCACATGCAGCCCAACTGCCCGGATGCACAGGAGCCAGGTCCCTTTATGTCTTCCCACTTCAGAACAAAAGCGCAGATTTTGACAGAATACACACAAGGAAACGACGTATAAGGCGACTTTCAAGTCAACCCAACACACTATAATTTACTAAGGCTTTAGGGTAGCTCAAAGAAAAGTATTAATATATATTAGGGAGAATGTTCTCTGTGCACATGGACAGTCTGTGCAAAGGGGCAGGGCGGTCATTGCGCCCACCCCCATGTGCCTGGACGCAGGCTGCGCTGTGGCATAGAGAACAGCGCCCCTATATATATTATATTGCCGAGAAGATGGGAGACGTGAGAGGAGTGGTGCTTTACTTTGAACTGATTCTCAAGGTCTTTTTGGGTCACTTCTTGGAAAAATTTCCAATTAGGATACCCAATAAGACCAGAGGAAAAAGTGGAATTAAGTTAGTTGTGCTTGTTGGATTTCCATGGTGTTGGGCATTTAGTTAGCTATGAATTTATAACTGGTCACCCACCCAACCTCACCTCACCTCATTTAAGAGCTGATGATTGACTTCCCTTAATTAGTTCCTAAAACGTGCATTAATGGATGCACAAATGCCACCCAACCAATGGGGTTAATCCCATACTTCAATATATAACTGTAGTGGAAGTGTGGAACTAATAGAGCTTTTAATCCTAACTAATTAGTTTTGAAGTATTTTAAGATGTTTGTGTTGTAATAACATGAATAGCACTTCTACTTTCGACCCAAAAAAAAAAATAGTATTTCTTCTACTGAATATTTATATAGGGGACAGTTTTCATATACGGCTGTGAAAGTCATGCATGTGAGAGAGTGGAAGTTTCGAGGCTTTAAATAGGGATGGAGGGTTTACGATGTTTCCAACTCCATGTGAGAGGCTTTCTACCCAAAAAAAAAAACACATGTGAGAGGGGACACGACTCCATTTATGAAATCGTTGGCCATTTATATATATATTACCATTTCTTCCACACATTTGCTGCGCATGTTTACAAATTTTTTCGCATTCTTGAACGATAAAACAACTATTTTTATCATCTGAGAATGCAAAAATGACTTAGAATGTATTTCAAGAATGGATACCACACACTGCCTAAGTAACGTGAATAGCACTTGGGAGTTGGGACTTGGGAGTCTTTTATTTCTGGTAGAGATGTGGAACAATAGCCATTAATTCATAGATTTTAATTCTATCAAAAAAAATTCATAGATTTTAATCTGTTTCTTTGTTTTTTTTTTGTTTTTTTTTCTTTTTGTGGTTGAAAATTTGTTTCATTGTATCGCGGCATGATGAAATATTTAATGATGAGACACCTAGCATTAATGGATTTTAGATCCTCCAAGTAGGTGGGCGTGTCCTTGGAACGGAAACAGATCCTCTACGGTACACTGCCCTGTCCGGCCTGTGCTGCGTAGACACAAGACCATCTTGCTGCGTGTTGCACATTAAAATGAGCCCACATTTTATTGATAGTTTTTTTTTTTTTTTTGGTAAACCATCCTTATTGTCACTAAATAGTAAATATGATGTATCTTTACATGTTGCTTACTTATGTAGACATATTACAAGCTACACTAATAGAAATCAAAATGATATATCTAAGGAGAGAGAAAGTGGCTGCATATTTAATGAGGGGGATGGGAGGAGAGAGGGAGACTATGAGAGGAACTATACAGTAAAGGAATTTTTTGATTGACGTTTATTAAGGTGTTAAATAATTTGTAATCTTATTTTTTTGTGATTTTAGTATAACACACTTCTTTCATTGAGGGTAAAATTTCATCATTTCACTTGCGTACTCAAAACACGTCTTAAGATAATAACAACTCTTAAAAATGACATAATGGTAATTATGTTAGATCGTGGCAACACAACAACAGGGGGTGAATTGGGATACAAAAATTTTGGAAGGTGAATACTCAAATTTTCAATAAGACCAAAGGAGAAAGGTTTATTAAAGGGTATGCAAATGAAGATTGTAAGAAAATAAAGAGAGACAATTGGCACATATAAGATTTATAGTGCTTCGGCAATTTACCTCCATCCACTCCCAATTTAGCCTTTACTAACTCAAACAGACGTGCAATGTTTTGACCAGGATCAACATTAACCCAAGCGACCAGTTGCTCCTCAGAACTCTCGGGTACCGGTGGAGCAACCAAATGCCTTTGAAATTTGATAATTAGTTAATCTAATTTTGGCAAACGCATTTTCCAATAAGATTTGAATATGCTCTTAGTCAAAACCACTCAATTTAGGTCGTGTTAATTCCTGAGACCGGTCTATCAAAAGGTCCTAAGTCAAGGTATACCAATGTAGATTGATTTAAGTCTTTTGGTTTTGTCCTAAATGTCCATGGCGGGAGATTTACCTTACATAGTATTTGGGATAAGAAAGTTATCAGAAAAAGTTTGAGTGGTGACTACCTTTGGATTGTCTCTCCTCTCTAGAACTCCGCTTGGACACGGAAAAAAATTCTGAAGCATGGATTCCTTGTGACTTTTTCAATCTATTCCAAGATCGATGATGGTTCATCCATGCTCTCTGGCTTGATAATTGGCATCTACTTGGTGTTCTTGTCAATGTTTTTTGGGGATTGAATTCCTTGCGACTATGGAAGCAATAGGCTTTCCTTAGTCTCCTCCATTCTTTGTAATGGAGATTGGGACCCCATCCTATTACTCCCACAGTCTGAGTGATGCATGGAACTGCCTCCCTAAGATCCCTCCTTGGCCTTGTGGCTCTTCTAAGCTTGTCATCTAGAAGGAATCCTTCAATGGGTTATTCTCCGCCGCCTCAGCATGGAAACTTCTCCGCTCCCGTGCTCCTCAGGTTATTTGTCATCCTATTGTTTGTTTCAAATATCATACCCCAAGCATAGTTTCATTGTTTGGCATGCTTCAACCCAATCCTTGACCTCCTCATCCAAAGACACTTCCCAGTCCCCCCCCCCCCCTTTGTTGTTTATGTGAGAATGTCCCTGAAAACATTTCCCACCCCTTCTTTGAATGTCCCCTCTCTATGTGGATTTGGTTCTATAAATAGAACACAGGCCAGGCCCGGTCCAAGCCGCCTACAAGGTGTAGGTAGGACCCAACCCGACCCGTTGCGCATGGAAAGAACCAGCCAGCCACTTACCAGCCACTTAAGTGGCTGGGTCTCTTCCCCCCTTTGAGTTTGAGTCTCAATGGGAGTCTACATAGGAGCAGGGGTCTTAGGGTTTTGGCTTTAAATAGAAAGTCTGTAACCCTAAGACCAGATGATCTGATAAACCAAAAATTCTCCCTCTCTCCAGTGTTTGTGTTCTCTTTGGGATCCCATCTCTTCCTAGGGTTTTGTGGTGTGGAGTTCCCTTTGGAGAAGCTTGTCGTGATCGTGGAGATTCGCTTGTGTGCTCGTAACCATAGACTTGGCTTTTGATCCTTTTTTCGTTGCGCTTCCGTAGACATTCAGGTATGATTCAAACCCTAGTTCATTTGGATCTTGGTGTATGCGACCTAACAGGTCCCATGTTAGCATTCAGTTATGTCCTTAGCCTAGAAGCATTGGATCCTTTGACAATGAGTGGAGTGGATCGTCAACCACTTCGAAAGAAAGACTTGCACAGACTGCCTTGGGAAGCTTGCTTTTGGTGTATTGGTATATTATATATCAAAAGAGCGCAACACCAAGCTTTGGACAAGTAATTCTAGATCTCAAAAGCATATTTTAGACTCTAGCTATCGTTTTTTAGTGCACTCCAAGTCTCCAATGGGCCGTGCCTCAACTCTGAATGAAACTATTATGTTGCATCATCTTGGGACTTATCTTTAGATCTCCACCTGATGCCTAGATCTTCGTTTTGACTTGGTTTTGTTTCTTTCTCTGTGTATAGGCTTTTACTTGTATTTTCTTTTTCCTCTTCCTCTCCATTCTTTTCCTCTCCCCTTTGAGCCGGATGTTCTTTGCGCTTGTTGAATATATGTCAATTCATCTTGATGAACCCAAATTCACTCCAACCAATCAGAGGTCGCCATGTGTCCCGGACCAAGAAGGGAAACCAAAACAGGGCCAGTGAAGGACCAACCACAGGCACCATCCACCAACACCCACGGGCGCGGCCACCCTTGGGCGCCAACCCCCTTGGGGGCGTGGACCTCCTTGGGTGCCAACCCCCTTGGGCGTGGATCTCCTTAGGCGCCAACCCCTTGGACGAAGACCCCGGACACGGCTTCCCCGAACACATCATCCCCGGGCATAGTCTCCCTCGAACACGACAGTCATCACCGCCATCAACAAGACACAGATCGCATCACCAAGGACTCTAGGCTACCGCCTATCAAGTCACGTACTCTGAACGGACTCATATACTGAGAACCTCATCTACCACATAGATGAGGTCTATCCACCAAGGATACCAAGTCTACCATGACACTACTTATAGGAAGACAACTACCAAGTCTATCAAGGACACTACGTCTCACGGGAAGACAACCTATCAAGGAGGAGCCCTGCTACTCAGGGACTCTATCACCTACGACAAATACTCTACATCAACTGGGACTCTTCACACTGCCATACACTACTATAAAAGGCAAGGTACACAGCCCCATCAGAGGAGGCTGAACACATCTTAACTCATATTGAATACTACTATTCATTCATCTGTTTGCTCAGAGAGATCTAACTTAGGCATCGAAGAGTCCTAGGCCGAAACTACACCGGTTCTCCTTTGTCACCCCAGGGTCTTTTGCAGGTTACGGCACTCGAAGAACCACTAAGCGATTTCTTGACGCAACAAATTGACGTCGTCTATGGGAACGACGCTAGCCATCACTTCTACTAGCTTGTTTCCATATTTGATCAACCATGGCACGCAAAAAGACCGCTCCCTCCACCAACAATGCCCCGAGAGAGGGGAATGGGTCACCTCCTCCAGAGAGCTCATGTCGCAGAGCCAATGACCAGGACCATGTCTCTCTGGAGAGGGAGATCCCGGACGATGATCAAGTTGCGGTGGTCAAACCTAACAACGAAGTGGTGGTGGAGGTGGTACCTGACCCCAATGCCCCAGCAACTATGGGTCAGATCAATGACCTACAACATCAGATCCTCGACGACCAACGACTCTTCCGTGAGTACCTAAGGCAGAGAGCGGTGAACCATCATGGTAGGCGGGAGGAGAACCTCAAGAGGTCACCTCCCAGGGGTGACAGATCCGAGAGGCACACCAGGCAACAGGGGGAGCCATCCCAACTCCCAGGGAGAACGGCAGACCTTCCAGAACGGTCAGACCGAAGGAGAACACCATCACACTGATCCGTGGTGCCCACCCCTGAAGGGTCCATTTGAAGGTCGGTGTTTGATGGTCGACTGGGAGGAAGTCATGCACTAGAGCGAAGCCAGACTTACCGTGAAGAGAGCCCCTCATGTTCAAGGCAAGATTCATCACGGCGTGACCCTTCACCGTCCCGCCAACAGTCAAGGTGGGAGGGGACTTCCAAGAGAGGACGTGAACAAGCTCGCAGCGAACGACCAGTCAGATGTGAGGGACAAACATGGGATGAAGAGTTAGATAAGAGACTCCGAGAGTTGGACAAAAAGCTGGAAGGGTTGAAGAAGCAGACCAAGGGTGAGACACACTCAATCCCTGGACAACACCCCTTCTCAGAAGAGATCATGTCAGCCTCACTCCCATCCAGGTTCAGGCTACCCACCTTTGAACTCTACAGTGGTACCACCGACCCTAATGACCACATCAACTATTTCAATGGCATGATGATACTATATGGTGGATCAGACGTGGTATCCTGTCGAGCATTCCCTGCATCCCTCAAGGGTACGGCAACCTCATGGTTCTCTAGACTACGATCGAGGTCGATTGGATCATTTGCAGAGCTATGTGAGCAGTTCGTGACCCGCTTCCAAAGCAGCATCAAGCAGAAGAAGACCACGGTCAATCTACTGAACGGGATCCAAAACCCTAGGGAGCCCCTCAAGGAGTATGTCAGCAGGTTTACCAAGGAGTCCTTAGAAGTCAGAGACCCGGATGATCAAACCCAGCATGCTGCTTTAGCTGGGGGCATCCGTGACATGGAACTGATCAAGGACCTGGCACGTCATGAGACCAGGACCATGAAAGAGCTCCTGGAGCGATGCAATGAGTTCGCCAACATGGCTGAGAGAGTACAGTCACGGATGAAGGCAATCAAAGGCAAGACCCAAGACAACAAGAGGTCAGCACCAGATGACCGCAAGGAGAATAAAAGATCAAGGACTGAGCGACGACAGGAGAAAGGCGATCACCCATCGGGAAGAAGTGATCGTCGATCAGAGAGAAGTGAGAGGGCAAGCAGCCCAGAGTTCACACCCCTCAACACCACCAGGTCACAGATCCTCATGCAGATACAAGATCGTGACCTAATCAAATAGCCACGACCCATGCTAGTAGGACCTGAGAAGTGTAACCCTCACAAGTACTGCCTCTTCCACAAGGACTATGAGCATGACACAGAGGAATGCTACCAACTGAAGAGGGAGATAGAAGGCCTTGTGAAAGCAGGGAGTTTGAACAAATATGTGAAGGAGAGACGTGATGGCCGTTCGGGCCATGGAGATCGAGGACGTGACCGAGAAAGAGAACGAAGGAGGGAAGAAAGGAGAACAGAACAAGATAGGGAGAGAGACCGCACTGATGAAAGAAGAGAGGTAGCAGAACCCAGTGGCACCAAGGGAGCCCCCATCCTCACCATACTTGGAGGACCGTGGCAAGAATCAACCAGAAAAACCAAGACCCACACCAGGTTCGTGGGAGTAGCAGAGAAGCCAAGCAAGATGGCCAAGACTGAGATGGTGATCTCCTTCTCGAAAGATGACTTGGAAGGTGTGACCTTTCCACAGAAGGATGCCCTGATAGTACAGGTGGAGATAGCCAACCGACCCATGCACAGGGTGTTGATAGGCACAGGGGCGTCCATGGATGTACTCTCACTGGAAGCCTACCGCAAGTTCAGATTCGAAGACGATCAACTCAAGCCAGAACCCATCTACCTCCATGGATTCTCAGGCACCACAGGCTCCATCAGAGGCACCATAGAACTACCCGTCACCTTTGGAGAGCTCCCTCGATAGGTGACCATCATGGTAAACTTCATGGTCGTCAGGTACGTGGTGTCGTTCAATGGCCTCCTAGGGCGACTTTCCCTAATAGCCCTTGGAGGTGTGGTGTCTCCACTCCACCTGAAGATGAAGTTCCCCACTGACAACGAAGTGGGGGAAGTTCGAGCTGATCAAAAGAAGGCCAGAGACTGCTATGCCACCTTCGTGAAGAAGAATAATGGCAACACACAAGGGATGACGTTGTGCATGGAGAACCTGGTCAGTGACCAAAGAGATGAACTGACAGAAAAGAGAGGTAGGCAGGTGGAGGACCTCATCTCCTGGCCACTCAGTAAAGATGACCCTTCCAAGGTCGTACAGGTTGGCTCATTATTGAGCGATGAGCAGAAAGAAGAACTGGGGCATCTCCTCCAGACTAACATGGATGTCTTCGCATGGTCAACTGTAGACATACCAGGCATACCCAGATCCATAGCAGAGCACAGATTGCATGTACACCCAACCAGGAAGCCCATCCAGTAGAAGAGAAGAAATTTCACCCTCGATCGACAGGCAGCCATCATGGAAGAGGTCGAGAAGTTGAGCCGAGCAGGGTTCATCAGAGAAGAGAAGTTCCCTACTTGGCTCGCAAACGTGGTCTTGGTACCCAAGCCTAATGGGAAGTGGAGAATGTGCGTCGACTACACTGACTTAAACAAGGCGTGCCCAAAAGACGAGTACCGACTACCCAGGATTGAACTGCTGATCGACGCCACCGTTGGACAAGAGCTGCTGAGTTTCATGGACACCTATTCTGGCTACAATCAAATCCTCATGCATGAGGATGACGAGTCTTACACCGCCTTCCGAACGGACAAGGAGAACTATTGCTATCATGTCATATCGTTCGGATTAAAGAATGCAGGGGCCACTTACCAGAGGATGGTCAACAAGATGTTCAAGGAACAGATTGGGCGCAACACGGAGGTGTACATAGATGACATGCTCGTGAAAAGCATCCAAGCCCACCAACACCTGACCGACCTAGAAGAAGCATTCCCCGTGCTGAGAAGGAACCAGATGAAGCTAAACCCTGCGAAGTGCGCCTTCGGGGTGATGTCAGAAAAATTCTTGGGGTTCATGGTCTCAGTACGGGAAATAGAAGCCAACCCAACCAAGATCAAGGCCATCCAGGAGATGGCACCACCTCGGACAGTCAGAGAAATACAGAGATTGAATAGAAGGATCGTTGCCCTCTCAAGGTTTGTGTCACGGTTGGGAGACAAGTGCCTGTTGTTCTTCAAGACATTAAAGAACTTCCGAAGTCCTAAAGACTTTGCATGGACGGAGGAGTGCTAAAAAGCATTTGAAGAGCTAAAGGTGTACCTCCAGAATCCGCCATTGCTTGGGCGCCCAAAACCTAATGAAGAGTTGCAGATCTACTTAGCCGCGACACCCGTCGTAGTAAGCGCTATGCTACTAAAAGAAGAGGGTAAGATACAGAGACCCATCTATTATGTTAGCCATATCTTGATTGATGCAGAGACCAAGTACACAAGGATTGAGAAGGTAGCGTATGCACTGGTGATCGCGGCTAGGAAGCTTAGACCTTACTTCCAAGCCCATACCATCACAGTCCTCACCAACTTACCATTGAAGAAGGTACTGCACAATCCGGACATCTCCGGACGGTTGATCTCCTGGGTGGTTGAACTGAGCGAACATGAAATCAGGTACCAACCCAGGACGGCCATTAAAGGCCAAGCTCTAGTGGACTTCATCGCCGAATGCACCCTACCGGAGACTGAGGTAGAAGTAGAGGAACCAGAGGATCAAAATCGAGGATCATGGGAGATGTTCGTGGATGGTTAGAGAAACACCACAGGAAGCGGAGCTGGTTTCATACTCACCAGCCCCAAAGGATTTTGAATCCAGTATGCTCTCTGGTTCGCCTTCCTAGCATCCAACACTGAAGCAGAGTACGAAGCACTACTGGCTGGACTCCGGGTGGCCAAAGCCATTCAAGTCACACACGTATCCATACGGAGTGACTCCTAGTGTTATACTCGTACCCCAAGAATATAATTAAATATTATTTCTTCCTCGTGACGTGTAGATACCACTGCTATGTATGTTGGTGATCTGTTCTCCATGATGGTCAAGCCCAGCTAAAAAATCATTGACCACAATATGGGCTTGCCTGTGGAGGAAAAATTCCTCAATCGACGATGGGGGAAATTCGTTGACGACGACTTCGTTGATTTTCCTCCAAGTACTAGTTCGAGAAGTGAAGAGTACCGGAGAGTATACCCTGGAGCGTCGCCTCACTTGGACAACTCGTTCAGTGATGAGCTTGACACTACCGTGGGGAGACTGTTCGGGTCATGGGTGACAAACCATGACAAGGGAGATGTAAGTTCTAACCTTTAATTTAATTACTTAACCCTCCCTTCGGTGTCCTCGAAGTACGGGTTGGGGTTTGAACCATCCGAGCTATTATGGTTGAATAGGGAATACTTCAATTGTGGGTCCCACTTATTTAAGGGAGCGTGTGATGGGCTTATAATCCCATGGTGGATGGACCCATCCCTAAGTGGGTTCTTTTCTATTTGAAACCAGTGGGTCGACCCATTTAGCCCAATAGGCCCATTTGACTTAATGAACTAAAAATGGGTTTCTATTCTATTGTTACCCAACCAAACAGGTCCTAAAGTCACATTTGCCTATTTAGAACTAAAGGCATTTACTTCTCTTTACTATTCTCACCAAACCTAAAACGTGGAGGAAAGAGAGAAGGGAGAAGAGGTGTGGAGGAGCTTGATAGGGGGCTTGAGGATCTTGCTTCTTAGAGCCTCAACATGGGTACCACTTCCTTGAGGTTGGTAAGCCTTTAAGGCCTTCTTCCTTCTTTATTTTGGGTTTTGGGGTTGGGAGATGGGAGAGAATCGGCCTAGGATTTATTTTGAGACCCAAGGACCGATGTGAACTCATGGCCATGATCATGGTGAAGCTATCTTACACCTTTGGCTAACCTCAAGGCTCCCAATCCCATCCCAATAGAAAGACCTAGGGTTTCTACCCTATTATGCCCTAAATGAAGTTCTCTTCGCTTTCCTTTATTGAATTCTTGGGATGCTTAGGACTAATGATGTCGTAGGACCCTAATGTACCAAGGAGGAAGCTCTCTTGGTGTTTCCTTTCCTCCAATCTACTTGAGAATGGAAGCCTTGGTAAAGAATCCTTTTAATTTGGCATTTGGAGACATGTGGTTTTACTTGCGGTTTCAAGACCTACGAGAAACTGCCCCTGCAACTACCCTGAGACCATCCTCTTAAGAAGCTCTCGGTTAAAGTTGGTTTTAGGTGCGGTTTTATATACCCTGAGAAACCACCCATAAAATCGCACCTAGTAGAACCCTTCCTGAGCCCCTGTTAAAGTTGGATTTACGTGCAGTTTCATGTTCTGAGAAAAATCACCCGTTCCCAGAACTGTTGATATTTGACCTTGACCTACTGTTTTGACCATAACTTGGTCTGCGTATATTGTATTGATATGATTCAACTTGCGTTATAAACTAGACTCAAAGGGCTACAATTATTGTAAAGAAACCTTGGACCCAATATGAGTGTGTGATCTTTGAAAGTGGATTCAAACCTGACTGATGTGTTTAGACAGAAACTTTAGAATTTAAGTTATATGTCAGAGACCTTGCCTACTTCATGGCTATTGGAGTAGAACTTATTAGGGTTTAATGGGGGTTTAATTACAACCTAAGATGCCCCTAATTATACTAATTAATTGATTTATTATGGTGCCAAGATCTACCTTCGATACCCTTAAAATCCTTTTCCCTCATTGGTTTTGGGTTAGGAAACTTTGGAAATTAAGGTTGAACCTTGAGGTTCCACTTAGAACCTAAGGGGTGACCTTGGTTCAATGTTGGACCTCATTAGTAAGGCCTTACCTCTAAGTACAACCTTAAAACCCCTCCTTGCAACCTTATTTCTTAGTTTGGGTTTCATTACTTAAAACCCTAGAATGTGACCTTTGGGAGTTCAATCCTTTAAGTTCTCTACACCCGATGAATTTAATGATGTAACCAGGCCCTAGTGGACCCTAGAACACCCTTCCCTTGTCCTTGGGACTTAAAGATCCAAGTGGGATAAATTGGGTTAAAGAACACCCTCAAAATCGTATCATACCTTGATTGAATGCAAGGGCAGATGCAAGGCCCTGCCTACAACCGAGCTTGCATCTGATGTTGTCCTAAAGGCCTGCGGGCTGTGTAATTTATGGGGTTTCCCCTAAGGGACTTTCCCCCACCCTTTCTAACACTCTTCTACACTATCCTAGGCTTCATTAATTGTGTGAGGAAAAGCACATAGCGTCATCGAACGATAAATCAAATCAACGGGACACGAACTATATTGTGAGTGGGGATTGGATCTTATTTTATTTTGAGTGTTTCTATGTTTAATTGTTGTGCTTGATGCATTCATGTTATGTGATGCACTTCATGCATAAATACATGTTTGCACTGTTTATCTATGAATGTGTTCATGTGTGTGATAATTGATGACTATGTGTTACAAATGTGGTTGGAATTGTATGAGATGATATTGTGGTTTGTTTAATATCTTTCTTCATATATTATATTTGGTCTGTCATGTGCCGTGTCGTGCTGGTACCGGGGTACTAGATGGTATGGGACGTCGATACACCCGAAATACCTCTCAATACGATTGTTTTATATAATATATTGCATATTTGATTGATATTTGTGTTAAAGGGATACAGACGGTAGATGTGTAAGTTCCTACGCCATATCACCTTACTGATAATCCAGCCCGAGGATCAAGGGTAAGTTCTAGTACCGTGGTTGAGATTATCGAAGGCTTGCTAGGAGACCAATGGTGTGTTCTGGGACTGGCAGGCTTCCACTGACGTAGTTAGGGGTATATCATTGGGGATCGAGGGTGTGTTCCGGTACCAGGGATACAATTCCATTACTCTACACAGCATAGCATCCATGCATACATTACATCTCATCATCATAATCATCATCATTATTCATATTACATATCATATTATTGTGTTTGTTGCATGACTGTAAATCGGGTCTGATGTGTGAATCATCATTGGTGGTATGGGACGTCAAGGATGTTTGCTCATCAGGTTCGGTTTGCAGTCTTATTTTTGTTGTGTGTGTGTGGATTCAATTTTTTACTCATTGGGCTAGTGGAAGCTCACCCCTCGGGGAACCCTTCTTTTTAGATTGTGATGTAGATTGTACAGTATTGGGTGGATGATAAAGGACTCGGTAAGAGATGTTGATGCAAAAGTTGGTCTACGACCGTTGATGCTTATCTTTACTTCTTGTTGCTTTCGATATTATATTTTCTGGATGCATGTTTCATTCCTTTCTCTGTACTTATCAAAGAACTTCTATTATATTAACTTTTAAATTCAAGGATAATCCACCTTATGTATTTATTATTACCATAGTTATTTCCTAAATGAGGATCAACAGTATTTATTATAAGTCTTCCGCTATTCTGATATTTGATCTGATTCTCATTTATATGACTGTGAGGTAAGCCACTGCGTCTGTGATCTTGGAGGTGGTTTAGGATGTTGGTAAGCATCCTAGTCATATCCTTTTTATAGTATTCCTTGTCGGGATGGGGGTGTGACACCCAGCTAGTGGTGAATCAGGTGAATGGAGAGTACGAGGCGAAGATCGATCGAATGGCGTCATACTTGGCACATGCTCAAGAGTTGATCAGCGGGTTCATGAAGTTCGACATGGTTCGAGTTCCCAGGGTCGAGAACACCGCCGCAGATGCACTATCCAGGCTAGCCAACGATGAACTCTGAAACCTGGCCAGCGCAGTGTACATGGAAATATTGTATGAACCGGCATACCAGGAGAAGCTAGTCAATGAGATCGAGGAAGGGCCTAGCTGGATGGACCCTATACTCAACTACCTGTAGAACGACATCTTACCAAAAGACAAGGTCAAGGTAATGAAGATAAGGATGAGAACTACAAAGTACACCATCCTGGACCGAGTACTGTACAAGAGGGGGGCCACAGCACCACTGCTTCGGTGCCTAGGACCCAAGGGTGCCCAATATGCCCTGGCAGAAGTACATGAGGGGATCTGTGGAAGCCACCTAGGAGGACGACATCTAGCCTATAAAATCCTCAACTAGGGGCTCTACTGGCCAAGAATGCAAGAGGAAGCCATACAGTACGTTAAGGCTTGCGAGCAATGTCAATTGTTCGCCCTAGTACCCCATCTATCCACCACCAAGCTGACATCGATCCTCAACCCCATTCCCTTTGCCATGTGGGGGGGTGGACATCTTGGGTGACTTCACAGCAGCATCAGACAATTGTAAATACTTGGTGGTAGCCATCGACTACTTCACCAAGTGGGTGGAAGCCAAGCCACTAGCAAAAATTATAGAGAATGAAATGGAGAAGTTCATCCGTGACGACATCATCTATAGGTTCGGCATGCCAAAGATCATAGTCTCCAACAATGGGAAGCAATTCAACAACCCCAAGTTCAGCACCTTCTGTCAGAGCTACAACATTGACTATCGACCTATTTTGGTAGCCTACCCACAGGCCAATGGTCAGGTGGAAGTCACCAACAGAACCCTGCTGGACGGAATAAAGAAAAGACTGGAAGGCGCCAAAGAAAAGTGGGTCGACAAATTACTGAGTGTTCTGTGGGCATACCGCACCACAGTAAGGACACCCACAAGAGAAAGCCCATTCTGCCTAGCATATGGAACAGAAGCATTGGCACCGGTAGAGGTCCTCGCCATGTCCCACAGAGTACTACACTTCAATGAAAGAACTTACACAAATGGACTGCGAGCGAACCTAGACTTCCTGGATGAGGTGCGTGAGAAGGCACTGCTGAGGAACGTAGCCTACCAACAGCGAACAGCCAAGTACTACAATGCCAGGGTACGTGAACGGTTATTCCATCAGGGGGACCTTGTCCTAAGGAGGGCGAGTGCATCACAACCAAGGAAAGAAGGGAAGCTATCAGCAAATTGGGAAGGACCGTATATAGTTTTCAAGCAGATACACCCAAGGACATACCGCTTGAAAACTCCAGGGGGACTCAGAATACCTGAAGAAGTATTACCAGTAGAAGCAATAACAGTAGCATTAGCAGTAGCAGAAGATGGCATCACTATTTCAAGGGCAATTTGAAAAATTTTCATAAAGAGTTGTTTCAAGAATATTTGTCTTCTTCTACCACTCAATCGAATCATCGCCATTGCACCAAGGCGTTATGCCAGGAGTTATGCCACCAAGGTGTTATGCCACCAAGGCGTTATGCCACCAAGGCGTTATGCCATTAAGGCATTATGCCACCAAGGCATTATGCCACCAAGGCGTTATGCCACCAGGGACCTGTTGGCCACCAAGGTCCATAGACCACCAAGACAAGACATCCCTAAAGGACTACCAACCACATGGGGTTGCACAAATACAAGAACCATCAAAGCAACAAGGATCAAATGCAGGTCATATCAACATCACCAAAAGAAGAAGTCAAGTACACATAATCCCAGGAAGACAAAAAGCAAGCAGCACAATCCAAAAGTTCTCATCCACAAATTCAACATCCAAAAAGAACATCTATAAAATCATGGGGCACCTGATGGAGGAGCAGCCTCTGATCCAGTAGGAGACATCAGGTCAGTCTCCTGCTAAGAAGGAGTAGCACTCGCCTCTGGTACGGCACCACCCTCCTTTGTCGCCACAGCGCCATCCTCAGGGGGGTCGCGAGCCACTGCAGCAGTCTCGGGTAGTAGCGTGATAACCTCTGGGAACCCCGAGAAGTCATAATCAGGGGTCCTCTCTAGAATGTGAACTGCCAAGTCCCTGATGCCTCCATCATATATCTCCTAGTTATACTGATGAAAGTACGCAGTGATCTCAAGAGACTGTCGATACGCCGCTACTGCCCGCTCCCCAGCCTTAGACAACTCTACCTTGTGCCTCTGCCTCAAAGCGCGAAGCTCCTCCTCCAAGGCCTGAACTCTAGATGAACTCTGAGCCGCTGCAGCAGTAGCCACCCTGAGCTCCTCTGACACATTCCACTCACATGCCATAGCCTCCTTGCGGGCAGCCCTATGCCCCCGAAGCTCGCTCTCCGCATTCTGCAGTGCACGCTTTATCTGAATCTCACGGAAAGCATGACTCTCCAATCGAAGCACCGCCTCAGTAGCACGGTGTTGGACCTACAATCAACATGGCAGACAATAAACATCCTAAGTACAAGAGAAGCAATGGCATAAAAGAGTGAGAAGCACAACTCACAGAAGCCATGTCCTGGTAGAGGGTCTACGCCAAGAAGGTGTCACTGAACCCCTGGAGGACTAAACGCTCTATGGGAAGCCTTCCCATGTCCAACCACTCTCGACTCACACCACGAGTGGCCAAGGTCGCTCCCTCTAGAAGATCCCATGCCAACACCAAAGGGGAAGAGGTCGGCGGGTCAGCGGTGGTGTCAGCGGGAGCAGAGGCCACCCCTTTCCCCTTAGAAGGGGGTGAAGCAGCGGACCCAGGGGTGGAAACAAGAGGAGATGTCCGTGGAAGAATAACATGCGGCTCAGTCCTCACCAAGCTGGGGCGATTAGGACCCCCCTTCCTCTTGGTCCCAACGACCGCAGGAGGAGAAGTTGAAGCTGGGGGTACCATACCAGGAGAACCACCCCCAGAAGCAGTAGCCTAAGCGCTCCTCTTCTGCAGGTGGGAGCGGAAGATGCTAAGATCCGACCTGATGTCTACTGCACAGCAACATCCAATCAAAAACACAAGGCAGGTCAAGCTAAGGATACATAGAAGGAAAGTACCTAAGCAAATATCAAAGAAGTCAAGTATCTTACCAGGACTCAACTTCCGAAGACACAAGAAGGCCTTAGAATCCAACTAATGGACGTCGAACGGGTCGCATCCCTAACATCGCTGGAGGGAGTCGCGCTTAAAGTCGCTCAACTCAAGAGGGCGGCTCACCCTCTTGATATCAATAACCTCCCAGGTACACCGCAAGGCACATTGAGGGACTGTGGCAAAAAAGAAGCGATCCCTCCAGTACTTCACCGAACTGGTGATCCCCACCAAAGGATCGAGCGCAGCAAGAGACCCCCTAGGAAGACGACGGGCAAAGTGGTAACACCCACCTTCCCCCTTCTTCAACACGTAGAAGTTAGAGAATAAGGGAACAGTGGCAGCATACCCCATCCGGGCGAAGAACACATAAAAGCCCAATATGAGCCGCCAAGAGTTGGGCAACACCTGCCCAGGGGTAAGGCACCAATGCTCCAACACCAGCTCCACAAAGCGGGAGATAGGGATATGAAGACCATGAACAAAGAAAATGCGGTACAGGCAGACCTCATCTCCTCGATGGGAGTAGGCACGGTCGTCCTACCCAGGGACGCGAAGCACAACATCAGTGAGTATATGGAACTCCCATCAGAGGGACGTCAAGTCCGAAGAAGTCAAAACACTAGCAATATGGGCCAACTTACTCCTAGGGTCGCCTACAGAAGTGGAAGCTCTGGAGACCAACCGACCCCTACTAGGGGCAGAATCTCCAGAAACCTCCTCCCCATCACTGGCAATGGGGGAAGGCAAAGAAGCGAAGTGTCTGCAGGGGAAGATGACCCCGAAGAAGACGCCTCCACAGGTCCGACCCCGACCAAAGTCGGATCAGAGTCGTTAGACGAAGACATGAACAGACAAGGAAGCAAACTGGTTACTTACTCAGAAAGAAGGTCTCCAAAAACCAAGCAATCGACGAGAAGAGAGGGATGCCCACCTGCAACCACCAATGCCGAACCAATCAAAAAACAAAAAAAAAAAAGGAGAAGAAAGAAGAAAAGAAGAGAAGAGCAATACACACCAAACACGGACAGGCGCGGATCGATGGACGCCAACCATAAGGCGCGGACTGCGGGCTCGAATCGCCTGGGCGTGGATCGCCACCTGGAAGCCAACCCCTAAGCACGGATTGTCGAGCGCGGACCGCTTTGGCGCGAATCGCATGGGCATGGATCGTCAATAGAAGCCAACCACCTCGAGCGCAGACCGCAGATGGTAAACAAATGTCAAAGCAGCAACAAGTGCAAGCCGATCGAGCAATGGGCAAACGTCACCAAGGGCAAGGCTAGTGTCTAAGAACTAAGCAAGATGCCCCTCATCATGGCCAAAGATCAAACACTTGGGGGGCATAATGAGTGGTCACCAGATCCAAAGCTCAAGTGAAAAGTGAAAGAGAAAAAGCAAAAAGGAAAAAATCTAGAAAGAGAGAGAGAAGTGAAAAGCAAAAAGTGAAATGATATGATGAGGTAAAGGCATATATCTACAAAAAGAAGGAAAAAAGAAAAAAGAGACAAAATGATGGGGAAGGAGGGCTTTGAACCTATAACCTCTCCCTCACCAAGTTATTCACAAGCACACCCTCAGAGAAGAAATTATTCACAGGGAACCCCCTAGTTGATACAATGAGGTGGAGGATACTCTCTTGAGCACTCCGTTCCAAGAGAGTGGGGGGCAAATGATGAACCCAAATTCACTCCAACCAATCAGAGGTCGCCACGTGTCTCGGACCAAGAAGGGAAACCAAAACAGGGCCAGTGAAGGACCAACTGCAGGCACCATTCACCAACACCCACGGGAGCGGCCACCCTTGGGCGCCAACCCCCTTGGGGGCGTGGACCTGGGAGCCAACCGCCTTGGGCACGGATCTCCTTGGGAGCCAACCGCCTTGGGCGCGGATCTCCTTGGGAGCCAACCCCCTTGGGGGCGTGGACCTGGGAGCCAACCGCCTTAGGCGCGGATCTGCTTGGGAGCCAACCCCTTGGACGAAGACCCCGGGCACGGCTTCCCCGAACACGTCATCCCTAGACACAGTCTCCCTCGAACACGGCAGTCATCACCGCCATAATCAAGACACAGATCGTATCACCAAGGACTCTAGGCCACCGCCTATCGAGTCACGTACTCTGAACGGACTGATATAATGAGAACCTCATCTACCACATAGATGAGGTCTATCCACAAGGATATCAAGTCTACCATGACACTACTTCTTATGGGAAGACAACTACCAAGTCTATCAAGGACACTACGTCTCACGGGAAGACAACCTATCAAGGAGGAGCCCTGCTACTTAGGGACTCTATCACCTACGACAAATACTCTACATCAACTGGGACTCTTCACACTGCCATACACTACTATAAAAGGCAAGGTACACAGCCCCATCAGAGGAGGCTGAACACATCTTAACTCATATTGAATACTACTATTCATTCATCTGTTTGCTCAGAGAGATCTAACTTAGGCATCGGAGAGTCCTAGGCCGGAACCACACCGGTTCTCCTTTGTCACCCCAGGATCTTTTGCAGGTTACGGCACTCGAAGAACCGCTGAGCGATTTCTTGACGCAACACATCTAAAAAAGAAAAAGTTAGACTGGTAGGGTTTCCCTTTGGTGTCTTGTTTTTTTTCCCACCCTACTGTTCTCAAAATCGATCCCACTACTTTTGATGGGATTCATGAGAAGAACTAGAGGAAAAGTGGCAACAGTCACAAGGAGCAGCCATGGGTTTGTATCAGCCGATTTTGGTCTGTTTGATCCAATATCCGACGTGAGAATTGGAGGGAATAAGAATTTAAACCGACTAGAATGGGAATTTGATTGAATTGGTCGGAAACCCTTAAAATGGGTCAATATTTTGAATCGAGAATCTGATCTAGTTGATTTTCATCTTACTGGAATCGGTGATCTGATTTTGACACTTAGAACAATGGTCTTAAGTGTGACTAAAGGCTTTTGAAAGATAAACATTTTTTTCATTTTGATCCATTGAATTATATAAATATTCATCGCGTTTGGTTGAAAATCCTATGTATTATGACTAAAACTCCTTTAAATCAATTTCAATCCAATCAGACCAAAATCCGATCACGGATTTTGATTCCTCAAACAATGTTTTTGTCTCTTGTCATTCCCAAATGACCAATCTCCAGAAAATGAAAGGGATGTCCTGTCATTTAAGGTTGTTGGATACCCCCTTCTTTTTTTGTAAGGTCTCCAATGGATAAGAAATCGAAGCCAAATTGAATTGAATCCGTGCATCCTTATTGGATCATGTTTTGATAAATTCACGCATTCTTATATCAAAATCGATTTACAACAATCGATTGATACCATGGTTTAAGGTATTAGTATTGGATTGCCCGATATGATTAATACTGCATAGTTTTGAAAGTGACTAATATCAATACCGTATCAGTGAAATAATACAGAAAAGAATAAACTTGTCTGATACAACCGACACATACTGATACCATACACTAAAATCATGATTGATACCCTATTGCAAGACCTTTTGAGCTTTGAAACCTTAAATTAATGTAGTTATATAGTCTGGTACTTATTTGATTAATTGACTTGCTGCAACCCTCACTCACTTTTTTTTTGTTTTTTGATAATAACCCTTACTCACTTATTTATTTATTTTTTTTGGAAGAACCCTTACTCACTTACACGTTAACAGAATAAGGGAGGGCATGATTAGTAATAAACAGAGGTTATTGGGGTTAATTTGTGAAACATCCGATAAAGACAAAGAAACCATTTCCGGCCCCACCTAACCTACTAGTCAACTTCTAATATTTATCTAGAGCTAGAGGCTGATTGGTATAGTTGTGCGGTTCTTCTCATAAGAGGATTGAAATAATTATTCTACCTTTAATTGAACACGCTGCCCGGGTGGAATCCAACCCCTTTTATTAGAGGTACTAGAAAACCGTACCGAATAAAGGAATCGCAGGTGATAAAAATTCAGAAAAACCTCCACCTTGGGAACTTTTTTTTCTTATTCTTTTGGAAATACAACTTGGGAACTGGCAAGAGTGAAAGAGTTACTGTTTGTCTCGTCACATTTACATACATGAAAGTCGTTTGATCCACACAATTGACAAGAATTGTACCGTAGCTTTATTACAGGGGATCAAGATCTTCCTTTTGCCTGACGAGGATGAAAAAGGAAGGAAATCGAAATCTTGCGTGCGTGTCTATATAAGGAAAGCGTCTGTAATAAGTTGTTGTAAGAAGTTTGTGAAGCAGCGACAGTTGAGGAAGAAAGAAGGGGAGGAAGGAAGGAAGAAATGAAATCCTAAAGAATGAATGAATTGGTCACCAGCCCATCGGGAATGGCAAGAACCGAACCCTAAATTCCCCCTAACTGCAACAGTGATTAGTATGAAGTGCTTTCTTGAATGTGTTCCCTGCTGCGGCTACACGGTTCGAATCCGACGCACGGTGCCGACCACTCAACCGGGGAGGGAAGACGCACGATCTTCTCCATATGGGCAACATCGCCGTAGTTTGAACGGGTCCAACTCGGTCCTCTCTTCTTCTTCTTCATCATCGTCATCTTCTGTGGCTCATTGGCAACCTAAACTTTCCACGATTTCAGAGGATAATGTTGTTTCGACAATGGTTGAGAAAGCAGAGAAAGCTGCCAGATCCAGCAAGAAAGTAGCCCGCAAGACCGCTTCCAGGGCTAAAATTCGTGCCCCTACTTCCTATAACGATGATTTCGGGTAAATCCAAACTTTACATCTATTTTTCGGGTGAATTCATTGATTTCTAAATGCTTGCTGCAATTGTTTCTGAGTTTCTGCAATACAACCCTTCTTCCCTCTTCGTATGCTCATATATCTAATCTAATCCGTGTTCCCGGCTCCTTTGAAGTTTTCATTTTTCCTATCCAATCTCGCTGCGTGGTGGGAGAGTAACCTTTTCTCTCTGATTCCAATTGCCCAACACATGATTTCCCTTCTTCTTTTTTTGTTTTTTTCCCCCCTCCCAGCCTCTTTATCCAACTAGCTAATCAAAGTTTTTGGTTTAAAAGAAACCAAGAAAGAAGAAAGGTCCTTCCAAATTCCCACTATCGAGAAAATTTTGACTCAGAACACATCCTCTCTCTCTCTCTCTCTCTCTCTCTCTCTCTCTCTCTCTCTCTCTCAAGTACCGATTTCTAGAAAATTTTGACTTAGAAAATTCTGTGTTTTCGCTTACGTTGTTTCACTTGAATAAGGGGAAAAAAGAGAACTTGAAAATTATCATCTGGTTTAGCCTGATTCAGAAAAGTTAGTAAGATCATAATAACCACTAATTCAATTAGATTAATGAATCATGTTGGGCAAAAGATGATTTATGGACTGAAATTAAAGAAGGGTAACCATTTTTTGTTGTTGTGATGTTTGCAGGCGAACTTCGGTTCCAATGGCCATTCATTCGTTCTCTCATACCGCATTCTTATTTTGATTATTCATCTCCGATAATGGTCTGTCAATCTCAAAGCTTCTGTCTTGGCATTGTTATGGGACTTTAATTGACAAAGAAGATTTATAAAAGTATTTATATTTATATCATCTTCATTAGCTGTGTTAAGCGTCAGTCTCTGTGATGAGATGACACTTGAGAGTTCCTTGCAGAGGCAACCAACAACCACAACAACAAAGAAAAGAGAAGAAAAGGGACGATTCAGATCCGTCGTTTCAGTTCTGATTAACCTTGGGAATCGATTTGTCATTGGATCTTGTCTTTTTAAAACCCTAGTCCAACCCTGAAACCCCTTAGCAAGGCCCAGACCCGCCCAGACCCTGACTTAGGACCTAAAAACCTTGACCCTAACCTTGACCCTGACGGGCGAAGCCAAGCCCAAGCCCAAGCCCGCCCTGATTGACCCTGATTGGGCCGGGCCGGGCAGGCTGGCCCTGACTGACCCTGACCCTGACCTCTTCTTTCCTTCTAATAAAATCACTTTACTAAATAAAAAAATAAAAACAACAGAGCATAGTGATCATTTTAAGGGGAATTCAATTAAGAGGGACAGGAGAAAGAAGGGCGCTTAGCCCAAAATTACAGAAATCACAAGCACTACAAACCTATAACAGAACCTTATTGAATCACAAAATAGGAGCTTCTAGTTAAATCTTGGTGAACAACTGGAAAAGAAAAAACAAACTATCATTGAGCCTTTAAAATCACCCTACTCTAATCAATAAAGCAAACTCTGAGTCAAAACCATTCTTTGGAAAGGTACAAAGGCAAATTCCCATATCTTCACCGTTCCATCATCGCTTGCTAAAGCTAACAAACGGGTTTCCTATAGAAAATCAAAAAGCCAAGGACATGAGTGTTAAATACTCTAAACCAACATTGGAAAGACACCAATTTGTAGATAAATATGAGTTGTGGTGTTTAACAGTAGAGATGGGACAGGTGAAAGAGTGAAGGAAAGGAAATCTGGAAGAAATATTTAGCCCTATGAAATACTAATCAGATGGAATCTTGAACCTAAAAATAATATACGAGGCGTAATAGATTGCAGCTATGCAAGATTGTTGCAATATTTAGCCCTATGAAATACTAATCAGATGGAATCTTGACCATATATATTCTGCCATTAAATAGAAATGAACAATGCGCAATGAGCAATAGACCCACACTCCACCGCTGCAGCCACCTTGGAAATAGATACTATATATCAGTCGCTGCAACTAATCGGAGACGGAGAAGAGAAAGGGAGCAGGATATTGAGGTTTTGAAGATGACTCACCGGCTGCAGTCAACCTGAAACGAGAACAGCAACAGAGCAGAATGAGGCAGCAACTAGGGTTCCAAGCATTTGGGTTTTGTTCGAAAGAGGAGATAAGAAACACTTGACTGGGAGTTTGGGAAAGTGGGAATCGGGTAGGGCGAGGGTTTGTGAGTTGTGAGTTTTATTTCGTTTTTTTTTTTTTAAATAATATTAAAAACTTAAAAGCGAGCGTATTATATGTTCTTTTTCCTGGTAGGAAGCGTATTATACGTTAATTATGAAAAAATCGAAAAAGAAATCAAACCAAACAACATCCCAATTCATAAATATAAATCACCCTATAGAATTGAAATAGAAATCATACCAAATCATCGCTTAGGCCATATTTGGTATTATTTTTATTTCAATTTTGCATTGATTTCATGAAATAGTCAACAAATAGATTTTTGGTCAAGAAATTGAAATTGTATTTCATTGAAAATAGGTGTAATTAGAGCTGCAACAGGGTCATGTTGAGCCGGGCTTTTTAAAACCCTAGCCCAACCCTGAGTCCCCTTAGCTAGGCCCAGACCCGCCCTGACCCTGACTCAGCCTTGTCAAACTCGGTCAAGATGAGTCACATTTTTTTATTATGCTATAAATATGATTATATTTATATCATTATATGATTTGGACAATTTATGACCTTCCTCGTCGTTGGTCTTTTGCCGAGTTTATCATGACTTAGGTAAAATATCGAGTCTAATTTGACTCGGACAATTGATGATCCAGTCTCGTCATTTTTACCCTGATCTAGTCTACAGAATACAAAGTCTACAAACTCTGCACTTCTACAGTCTACCCGACTCTTGACCAAGTTTTCCAAAATTTGACTTGACTCGGGTGACTCGCCGCCCCAAGTCAAAACCCGATTTTCCAACTATGCTTTAAATAACTACTATGTTTTTTTAAGGTTTATGCCTATTTGATGAAGTGCCGTCGTGTAGGTTTTATGTGTGTGAGATTCTTGGGATCTTCAATTATTTAATTGATTAAAAAAAAAATCTTGAAACAAAAAGGGAAAATGTAAACAAAATACAAAAGTTGGAACCAAATATAGTTAGTAAATCAAACGTTTAATTGAAAAAGACGGTTTTTGCCATATAAAATGTCAAATATGGATCTATTATTTATACGTGCATTTTATGTTGCTTTGCATATGTACTTAGAGGTCATATTTTTTTCTTTTATGTCCCCCTCTGGCCCCCAATACCTAAATTTGGCATTTTATAGTTTTATTTGTTTAATGAATATGTACATTAATCCTTCGCAACTTGGTTATAATAAATATATATAATGTACTTAGAGGTCAAATTTATGAACCCTATTTTTTATTTTAAGAAAATCAAAATAATAGAAAAAGATTCAGAACAGGTGACTTGGTGTCATATTTTCATATTTTGTAAGATAATATCCCATATAATATAATATCATATTATCATTAATTCATTATATATAATCAGGGTCAAAATCAGGGCCAAAATCAGGGCCAAAAATCAGGGTCAAAACCAAGGCCAAAATCAGGGTCAAAATCAGGGCCAAAAATCAGGGTCAAAATCAGGGTCGGGCCGACCCTAGGTCTCAACCCTGACCCGACCCGACCCTGACTCAGGGTCAGAAATTTTTTACCCTAACCCGCCCTCAGGGCCAGAAATCTTAGCCCAGGCCCTGTTCGGGCTCAGGGCGGGTTTGGGCCGACAGGGCCAAACTTGCACCCCTAGATCTTGATGATGGGTTTATACAATCGTATAGGTATGGCCTTCCATTAGATTCTCAAAATAAATAAATTAATTGTGAATGGAGCACGTCCTCTATTATAAAAGGATATGGAAAAATTAAGGAATACCACAGTTGCAGGCCTGTAGTATTTTTCTAAATCCACAAACTTGCACTGCTCTTCAGAATGGAGACATGTAGTTAGTTCGAATCTGATAAAAACTTGAAACCTCCTCGTGGAATTTTTATCCTCTCAATTGCACTACCCGTACTTGACGTCAAGTACATCTAATAAAGGGTGGTGCACCCCACTTGGACCCCACCTTGGGTAGTGTGTTCGGGCAAGGAGTAGGATAGTCATTTCTGCCTCCTCTGTTAGATGTACTTGACGTCAAGTACGGGCAGTATAATTGAGAGGATAAAGATCCCCTCCTCGTGTAAGTGTGATTGATGGTTGTCTACCCGCATTTAAAAGAAAATTCACACCATGTTCTGCGGCATCAATCCTATCCTTAACCACACGGGGTCAACTACTTTTTTTGCTAAGAGTCAGCAAAAGAATATATTAATTGTATAAAAATGTACTATACTATAAGGAGCTAGGAAAGACCATTGAGCCATTGCTCCACTTTCGGCATTGGCATCAACAGAGTAGGGATTCAATCAGAAGAGAACAAAAATTATGAGAATCTATATATGGGTCATTTGTGAATCCCAGTTAATATCCTAAAGAAAAAAAGGAGCACAATCCCGACAGAAGAAAAAAGGAGCACAATCCCCATAACCAAGCGGAGTGGGGTTAGAGAAAGAGACAACCATACCCCATCGACTGAAAAACCTCTCGTTACTTGCTGTCCAGCACACCACCATCAACCTCAGAGAAACGCAGCCTTGTGTCCATGACAATTTGGTGCAATACCGAATTTGAGGTTGAAGACACTTGTTGATGAACTCTAGTATTTCGCTCCAGCCAAATACGATAAACCGTCACCATAAAGGAAAACTTTCTAACACTTGAAACAAGAGTGTTCCCCCCAAAGTGCAACGTCAACCACTGGATCTCCTCCTTCCATGTAGCCAAAGGATCCCTCTCAAAACCGTTTAACCCCAAAACCTTCCTCCTGATTGTAGCCGAGAAGTCACAATGAAAGAAGAGATGGTCAATGGTCTCCGCCTCCTTCTGACACAAAACACAAGTGGAATCAATAACAAGACCCCAATGAAGAAGCTTGCTTCGTGTCGATAAGGAGTCCATTACAGCCAGCCACGTTATAAAGGAGAACCTGGGTTGGGAGTGTGAGAACCACACCAAATTACACCATTCAACCCTATCACCACGTTTCCGAATCACATTCCAGGCAGACTTTAGCGAAAACTTACCATTAGGTGATAACGCCCAAGCAGCAAAGTCACCTCCAAGCCCTCTGTGAACCCTTACCTGGCTGATCTCAACGCTCCTTTCTTGCAAGGCTGTATCAAGATAAGGACTAGCCCATTGATCATCTTCAGTCCTTATAAAACTGACCGTGTCAAAGGTGCTTCGCCCAACGGCCTCAGCAAGTAACAAACCCGGTTTATAAATAGGTCCTTTTGGAAGCCAAGGGTCAGTCCATAATAAGGTTCTCTCCCCATTAGTTATCAAATATCAAACACAACTTACAGCCGCATCCCTTGTCTTCAAGATCTCACGAAAAGTTCCAGAGCACTGCATAGGAATGGATAGGGACCATATAGAGTGCCTTTTGAGCCATCTTTCTTTAACAAATTTAACCCAACATGTACCCTCATCTGAAGCAATGGACCAAACATGGCGCATCAGTGCAGCCGTGTTCCAATCTCTCAAAGAGCGCAACCCCAGACCACCTTCCTGCTTAGGATGGCAAACCACGGACCAAGCAACCTTATGTCGCCCAATAGAAGAGTTCCCTTTCCAAAGATACCTCGCAATCATCCTTTCCAATAGATCAACAGTAAATTGAGGAAGACGAAAAACATTCAACCAATACGAAATACAGCCCATCACAACAAACTTAATCAACACCAATCTTCCTGCAAAGGATAGAGATCTAGCTTGCCAAGAAGTCAGCTTGCCCTCCACTTTAGCAATCAACTTAGAGAAGTCATTAGCTTTAAGTGCACAAGAGGTCAGGGGAACACCAAGATACTTAATCGGTAGAGACCCTTCCACAAACCCGGTTGTGGCTTGAAAAAATGACTTGATCTCAGCCAAACAATTGGCGAAGAAAATGGAAGACTTACTGAAATTGACAGATAAGCCAGATAAAGCTGTAAAATCACTCAGCAAACCCTTCAACATAGAGGCATTAGCCTTGGTAGCTTTCCCAAAAACAAACAAATCATCAGCAAAGCAAACCGAGGTTATGTTTGGCTTATCACAATATTGATGATAATCATAATCACCACTCCTTGCAGCTGCTGCCAATGAATCAGTGAACACTTGTAGAACAATATTAAACAAAAAGGGGGACATTGGGCATCCCTGCCTTAACCCCCTATTTGTAGAAAAAATAGGCGACTGAGCACCATTTAGTGCAACCACATAACTCGGATTCACAATACAACATGAAACCCAATTGATAAAAATGGCAGGAAAATTCAATTTGTTCAAAAGGGTAAAAAGAAAACTCCATTGAACCGAGTCATATGCTTTCCTTAGATCAATCTTAGCGGCAAACCTAGGCATGCCACTACTAGAATGATAGCCATTCAACAATTCTTGGCACAATAAAATATTATCTGCAATGTGTCGCCCCTCAATAAAAGCGGACTGATTACAATCTACTAACTTCCTCATCACCAACTTGATTCTGTTGGCCAATAATTTTGCAATAAATCTATAAAGAAAAGAACTTACTGCAATTGGCCGGTATTCATTGAAGGAAGTTGGGGAAACTCCTTTTGGCACCAAAGTCAACCTTGAAAGCTTTACCTGGTGAGGAAGAACCAAGTTGTGAAAGAAATCCAAAATGTCACACCAAAGATCATCGCCAACAACATCCCAAGCCTTCTTGAAAAAGTAGGCCCCATAACCATCAGTTCCAGGTGAACTGTCATCATCCGCCGCAAAAACAACGGCCTTGATCTCATCTCTTGTGAAATCCCTACTAAAGAGAGAACTTTCAGAAGCATCCAAAGATCTATCATAAGCAAGAGTAAAATATATAGAAACCACTTGAGGGGTGCCCATGAATGCATTCTCAAAATGCTTTGCAGCCTCAAGTCGAATTGTGGCCTCATCAGAAAGCAAAACTCCATCAGAATTATGTATAGATGTAATCCGGTTCCAACTTCGACGAGTCTTCAAGCATCGATGGAAAAATTCAGAATTACTATCCCCATTCTTCAACCTGTTGACGAAGTTATTCTTGTTGTTGCAGCATGCTTTGCCAATCAATTTGCTACCACATTCACTTCATGAAAAACATAAGTAATTTTCCATGAAATTCCATCTAAATAGCTCATGTAAAATTTCCATTTTTGTTGGAAGCACCCTGGAATATTTTGCTTGATAATAATACAGCTTGTGAATCGCACTCTTTCCACAGGTTATCTACATTCATTGAATGATGAGCTTGGTGTAACCTTACAAAGAGAGCTGTAAATTCAGCCATAAAACTGGTACCCACACCCTTTATAAGAAGCAAAAACATCAAGTTGGAGAACCAGCATAGTCCTAAAAATCCCACCAGCCCCAAAGCACCCTGGTTTACCAGGGGAGTGCCCATCAATATTCAACTTCTGACATCCAGCTGGCAGGCAATACCATGCAATATTCATTATTCTCCTATGGGGAGGGTTGGAGCAAGTAATTAGAAACTTTTTGTTATTTGCGGGCCAACAATAGAGGAGATGTAAATATTGGTTAGTGAAGAGAAATCTTGCAACTCTCTTATGATAGCTTTCACCACTACTGCAAGGGGCCGATGAATATTGTCATAATGCCTATTGTTTCTTTCCCTATATAGCTGAAATGGCACCAAGATTACGATAGCGAACCAAAGCTTTTTGCAATTCACCACTATTGATTTCCTTCGCCACCATGAGAATAACTCTTTAAATGAAGGAAACTAGCCCATATCTGATAAAATATATATATACTTCTCCATCCATACCCACGAGAAGGTACAATCCAAAAATAAATGATAGAAGGATTCAAAATTGATACTGCAAAGTTCGCACCTGGAAGCCAATGGTATAGATCAACTGGAGACCATACCATTAGTCGAAAAACAGCCTTGTGCCAACCTCTATCCAAATATAGTTGTCCGATAAAGCAAACTTTTTGCCACACCGGTCTTGGCTAGCCTTGTATAATGTTCGTAACGCATAACTTTTCCCATGCTGAAGCAACAAAGAATTTCCCTGATTCAGATAAAGACCATACTCATAACTTTTCCTATGCTGAAGCAACATAGAATTTTCCTGATTTAGATAAAGACCATACCCTTTTATCCTCCATGGGAACCGTTGGCAGGGGAATGATACGAATTTGCTCATAGATCTCCAATAACTCTGAGAAAGATACACTTGGCAACACCCATCAACCTTCCTCAATATACTCAGAAGCATCCATGAAGCAATGTGTAGTAAAAGAACAGTCAATTAATATTTGAGAGATTTTTATAATAGTACAGTAGTTGAAACACTTGCTATGGAAATGAAGTAGAAGTTCTACTTGTAAGAGTATTTGAACATGAACACTAATTTGATCACACCAACTAGTTTCAAACGAACATAGAAGTGAAGGTGATGTTGAGTCATGCCATTGGTCACTATTCTTAATATTGTATCCATCATTTATGATGCAAGAAGGTACTTGTGAATCAATCTCTTAGATGAAACAATCCTTTAGGCCCTCTAGTAATTGTTGCACTCACTCACAGGGTCACGTCAGGCCACTTTCAGGCTATGCCCAATGAATCAACAGAATAAAGAATAGAAAACTCTCAAAACATAGAATGGAGCCAAAACCGAAGAGAGAACTAGAATGAGATAAGAGAGAGGTAGGAGTACTTGGAATGATCATGGGAAGTGCCAAAAATTCTTTCTATTTACAGAGGAGAGAAGCCCTTTCAAAGTGCCTATCCAAGGAAGTCCCAAAGAAGGTATCTCTGCAGGAAAAGTCACAAACAAATAGCCGTTTCTGATACCGGATGTACCTTGACTGGCAATTAGTGAGGTGTTGCAAATGTTGGCATCGGCTAGAGACCTGCTGACGGCAGCCTATCCAACAATCACATTGAACAGAATGTGATAGGCATGGCACCATTTTCTCTTTGTCGATGCAAAAAAGGATTTAATATCCTAAAGCCTCGCCTTGCTACAACAAACCATGACACAACCCTGCTCAATTCGTTGTGCACGCACGTGCATGTTTGAAAGCATTCCAGAACCCTACCTTGTAGTTTCCATTCCCATATATTAACCTCTTGTCATCCTCTTTCGCATCCAATGTGGGACTAAAGTTCTTACAAATAAAGAGATTTAACAAAAATTCAATTTTCAAGTTTCAACAAAAACAACTATGTGGAGGTAAACACCAAAAATCAAATTTAAAAGGTATTTTGAAACTCCAATTAAAATACATTTTACAACACAATGTTCTCTATGACCTGCATGCAATGCATTTCTAAAGAAGAAGGATAGTAGTTATACCTTCACTCTTCGTAGGAATTCTCTCCACTGCTTATACTTCCTTATTTAGAGATCATTTTCTGTGTTAGATGACTTCTCCATTTTCGAAAGTTTGAATCGATGTTTTTAACATTGAATCTCATCCTCTGTTTTCCACAAGAAAATATTTCCATCTGCCTTTTAAGATTGTTTCTCCAGCTTACCGTCTTTTACTTGTTACCTACTTTTTGTATGTTGTATCTAGAATCACAAAAAATCTGGTTACCCATCATTGGTTAGCTTCACATGCTCACTACAATTATAGAATCTCGTCCAATGCATGTAGCTTTCTTTTTAGCCTTGCCTTATCCAAAGGATCTCTTCTCATAGGGGTTTTATCGCTTGGAACCGTTCAATATTCCTTTCCTTGGCTTTGAGTTGTGGTTCTACTTTAACATTAGTCTTTCTTGCTCAACTGCTGGATTGTGAAAATTGTCTTGCTTTTCCTTTATGGATAACTCTCCGCCTTCCGCCAACCCTTATTCTTCTTCCTCGGACAAAGGGGGTTATTCTAAGGCACTGGCCGATAGGCTTGCAGAGGATTTCACTTTTAAATTGG
This sequence comes from Telopea speciosissima, assembly GCF_018873765.1. Lineage (NCBI taxonomy): Eukaryota > Viridiplantae > Streptophyta > Magnoliopsida > Proteales > Proteaceae > Telopea > Telopea speciosissima. Next base: position 43,093,009 of record NC_057916.1, read on the forward strand.
ATCTTCCTCCAACGTCAGGTGAGTTCTATCTGCAAGAATCACAGGTACAACTTGGCAGAAGTGAATTGAAATCGTTACAACCGATAGGATAAACCATTCAAATCTCATAATGAAACTTAGGGTTTGACCGTTACCTGAAACTTCACAAGCACAAAACCTTCACGCGGCTTTGCATTCCCTTAAATGCAAGCTCCTCCACAATCAAATGGGTTTGTGCAAAAACCCTGATTACAGACTGGTAGAAAAAGGGACTGGAGAAAATGGAAAACCTCAACAAAATTACAAGAGTGTATATCAGGGTTTTCACACTATATCTATATATAATGCAAAACCCTAATACTAAGTAATGGGGTAATTATCAAATTACCCCTGGGCTTTCCTAGTGGGAATCGAAATCCGATTCATAATCGAATTTCTTTTCAAACAATCGTCTCCATCATAATATGAGATCTTATCTTGTATGAGGATCTATCACGAAAAGAATTCATGATCCAAGCGTTGTACAGATGAATTGGACTTAAAGGAAAGGAGTAGGATCCCATAGGGATTCCACCTAGCGTGTCATGTGTCTTAACTGAACTGTATTCCAAATACAGGGTTAACGAACACAAAAACTACCAAGTAAATGTAACAATCAATACCCAAAGAAAGTAGTAAATACACATATCAGTCCCCCACTGAGTAATATTACATGGTTTGATATAGGGTATGTGTAAAATGTTGTCAAATCCCCAATGAACTGATATGTCATGTTAGAGATTCCATAACCTTGATTAGACAAAGAAAAAACATTTTCAAAATGCTCAAGAAAATAGATAAAAGTTTTATATCATAACTATAAAAACATTTTCAAACCATAAGAAAATGCCACTGGATCTGAGTTTGCGTCCAATCTATCATAGATTATCTCTCTTCGATATTCACCCAAAAGAATGGGTAATGGATTCCTTGTTGGACATCTCTTTCAACTATAGCCAAACACCTTGAATCTAGCGCACCGATATATAGTTAGAAAGAAATCAACCTTTGGTACACCAAAATGCATAGTGCGTGATTGCATCAATAAGGACCCCTCAAGTCCAGGGACTAATTGTGAACTACTTGAGTTAATTTCATATTTCCTTTTAAACTAAAAGTATCACCACATGTGAAATTCTTGAGTGCTCCAGTTCAATGTACAAACTGTTTGTACACTCACACTTGCACCTTGGAATTAACATTCCTAAGAACATACAGTGTGACCACCATATAAGACAGGGTGTCCAATCTCATCCCTAGTGGTGAACAATTTTAGGTAAGCAAACCTATGGACAAACTAAGGTCAATATTAAATCATGCCAATCAAAGTGTTTGGCCATAATTTCAAACTGACAATTCCGATTCAACCGGCACATTCCCACAACCTCCAAAAATGTTGTGAGTATGTTGTTCAACTAACTATGTTGACGACAATGACAACACCAGCCATAGTCCAACAATTTACCAACATACACTATTTCACAGATGTAGAGGAATGTTAAAAAACTGAGAGAGATGACCACAAGGGGAGGGACAACGATTGAGCATGTTTGTAGAGGTAGCACCATTCCCATCCTCCCTTCTTCCACTGCTCTCCATCTAATCGATCTACAGTGTTTTTATTTACATCCACCCACCCACCTCTTGATACACTTAATCTCTTCCTTCCTATCTGTGGTTGGACACCAAGGCTCATTATGGTCACCATAAGGGCTGTCTTCTTCTCACTCTTTCTGCTTTCTCTCTTTCTCTTACCCTGCCTTTTTTTGTTCTGATTTCTCTCCTTGGACGCTCTCTGAAAACCGACATTGGATCTCTTCCAATCTCGCTCTTTCCATTGATTGGAGTTTATACGCTCTGTGCTGACGTTTGGAGCCTTTATGCTTCAAACCTGATTCGCTTTGCTCTGCTTAGAGCTTGGCAGCCACTGCGTCTTGCATCCCCCCTGCAACGCCAATCTCCTGTGTTCCTATTTCCCACCATGTATCCGAGGCACCCAAGCTCTAGGTACCACCCCTACTCCCATCCCCTTGGCCGCCAGAATTTTTGACGACCTTGCAAACCTAAACCTGGGCAGTCTCTCTGGAACTCAAACTCACCTGCAGCTAGTTTTTCATACCCGTTGTCACCCTCTGATGTGGAAGACCGAACCCTTCACGGCTACACAATTGGATTCCCCAAACCCCAACGTGATGTACTTTGCAATTTCCTTGGTTTGTTGTGGGAACCACTTAGGGTTGTATCTGTTCGATGCTATGAGAAGGCTTGATTTGCTGCTAAGTGCAAGACCCCTGGCCAAAGGGACTACATCCTCAACTTGACACCATGGTGGTTTGATCGATGTCTTCTTCAACCATTCAAGCACCCTCCTGATGCTTCACAGTTCAGGCAAGAACGTGAAGCTATTCAAATTTGGAACCAAGTCAGTGGAATTCCGAATAGCTGCTTCAACCCTGGTTTCATTAGACAAGCCATTTCTTGTGCTGGCAAGGTTGTTGACTTCCAATTGAACTCTGAGGATTTGGGATTACCAAAATGAACTGCTAGAGTGAAATTTTATTTAAAAAGAAGAAGCCAGTCTGTATCTCCTCTAAAATTAAAGATATCCATGGCCAAAATCATCCTGTGACAATCTCCTATGAAGTGATACTCTTTTGCACTTACTATGGGAGTATATGCCATGACCTTCCTCACTGCCCAGTTTTGAGAGGCCCACCGGACCCTAACCTCCCTCCTATGGGCTTCTTTAGCAAGGTTGCTACCCCACCAATCCTGGTCAATCATATCCCTGCTGTCTCCAGCTGTTTGAGTATACCCCAATCTGATTCTAATTCTACTTTGGCAATGGATGTCTCCTATGGAACTGATGTAAATGTCCCTGGACTCCAACACTTGAGTTCAAAACAAGAATCTGCTACTTGCACCAATAACCCAATGCCCATGCCTGTTGTAACTGGATGTTCTAGAGGAACCAACCTGGCACTTCTTCTGGCAGCCCTATATTCTCAAATCTCCCTAACATTAACCTGGCAAACCAAACTAGTTTGCCTAACCTTTTCTCCTTCCCTGGAGATGCTAGCTGGAATTTCATTGAACCTCTGGCACCCTTGTTTTTTACTACCACTTGCCAAGCACCCCTCATACCACCTTTTTCTACACCCCTTGTCCAGCATACTGCTGTAAGCAATACTTTCCACAGCACTGTTATTTCTAATATTGGAAGTTCTGGGCAACATTTCTCCCACCAAGCCTTTACCTCCAGTGGCCTTTTTGTTGGGAATCCAAGTGGCCACCCCATTACCAAAAAAAAAGGAAAGTGACCTTCCCCTCTGAACCTTCACCTATTCTCGCTGACTTTGAGAAAATCAAAACCCTCCTTTCCCAATCCCTGGACTCTTCCTCTGACCCTCAAGTCCTCTCCATGATTCAGAACTGGCTGGTTGCGATCTCGGTTTCACCTCTGGAAGAACCATCCTCCCCTCACTTGGTACAGCCCAATACTGCAAGCTACACTATCTGTGACCCAGATGAGCCCTATGACCAACCACAGGTAAGTTCCCCAACCCTTAACTCATTCACTAATTTCCATAATTTCTTTACAGTTTATTTTATTATCCTAATTAGTATAGTTTTTTCCTAGTATATACTCTCTAACAAATACACAAAGAGAGGGTTTTACCCAAGAAGGTCTCACCTTACTGCCTTATTACTCTTGCACTTGGTTATTTTTTTCACACTTGCTTGTAGTCTCTCACATTGTGTTTTATTGTTTATTGTTATTTTCTATACCTGCTTATACTTCTCTATCTCTCACCTGTGCTACCTCTACTTTCGTAATGAAGCTCTTTTCATGGAATGTCTGTGGGTTAAATAATAAATTTACCATACAATGTCTTTGCCACCATATAAAAAATCTCAAACCCGAGTTAATCTTCTTATGTGAAACAAAAGTCTCTGATTAAAGTAAAATTAAATGCAAGATCCTCTCAGACAATTACACTTTCATTGCCACACAGACTAGTCATGGTATTAAAGGTCTTTGTGGTGGACTTTGGGTCCTTGTGGCTAAAACTACCCAGGCCACAATCGTGTTTGAGCATCAATGGTTTATTGTTTTAAATATAACTGAGACTTCTGGACCTAGTTGGAATGTTTTTTGTATATATGCCCCACCACATCCTTTGGAAAGGAAAAGCTTTTGGGTAGACTTACACAGTTACCTCCTAACCACCAACCCTAACTATATCCTATTGGGTGACTTCAATGAACTCCTAAACCAAAATGACAAATTAGGAGGCCAACCAGTATCACCCCAACCTTTTAGCCCGTCCCTTAAATCCATAATATCAGATTTCTCCCTTGAAAACATCCATTTACCTGGATCCCCCTTCACCTGGACCAACAGACAAAAACCACCAAAACTCATTAAGGAATGCCTGGATCGAGCAATCGCATCCCCTGATTGGCTTATGCTTTTCCCTAGGGCTAACCTAAAGAAGCTCCCATCTGCTGGATCTGACCACAACCCAATCTACCTCTTCACCTCCTTGGAAACAAAATCTTACAAAAAAACTCTTCCATTTTCAATATGCCTGGACCCACCATCCTGAATTTAGAACCTTTTGCTCCCACATTTGGACCTCACTTCAAGCCACAAACCTTCACAACAAACTTATCAATCTTAGCTTCCTCTTGTCCAAATGGAATAAGGAGGTTTTTGGTGATATCAATTCTCTGCAATCCAAGTACCTGGACTAGATTGCTGTTTTGGAGGAACACCCCTCTGCCTTGATGAACCCTGAGTGTGTAGATACCATCATGAACAGGCTCAAATGGACCTTTGCTACTGAAGAATCCTTCTGGCTCCAAAAATCCAGACATGCTTACATTCGTGATGGTGACCGAAACACCAAATTCTACCACTCTATTGCAAAAACAAATTTGAGAAAAAGGCAGATCCTTTCACTCTTCAATGCTGATGGTGTCAAAACTGAAGACCCCATACTTATTGCAGAAATTTTCTCTAACCACCTCTCTAAGATATTCACTTCTTCCAATCCCCTTGACACTTCCTTTGTCGAATGCTTATTTACTAGAGTTTTAGATCCCTCTAAACTGACCATTTCTGAGGCACCAACTTTGGATGAAATAAAATCTACTGCCTTTGCCATTGGAGCCTTCAAAGCCCCAACCTCAGATGGATACCAAGCATGCTTCTTTCATACTTTTTGGGACCTTCTAGCTGAAGATGTTTCCCAATTTGTTACCACCTTTTTTTACCTCTGGGTCCCTATCGGCTGGCTGTAATCACACCATATATATTATGCATGATTCCCAAATTAGACAATGCCCAAAATGCCCTTGATTTAAGACCTATCAGCCTTTACAATGTTTCTTACAAAATCATTGCAAAAATAATGGCAAACCGACTAAAACACTATCTCCCTCTCTTCATTTCCCCAAATCAGGCGGCCTTTATTCATTGATGACAGATCACTGACAATATCACCATTGCACATGAAATTTTTCATTTCCTAAAAAGGAAAAGATCTGGGCATTCTAGCTTTGTAGCCCTTAAACTTGACATGTCCAAAGCCTATGATAGAGTTGAATGGGTTATGATAACCAAACTTTTAGGGTTTCTAGGCTTTCCAGAAAAATGGATTTCTCTGGTCAACTCTCTCATCAGTACTATCTCTTTCTCCTTCAAAATCAACGACAGACCCTTTGGTTACTTTAAACCCTCTAGAGGCTTGAGACAGGGCTGCCCACTCAGTCTATATCTTCTTCCTCCTCACTATGGAAGTCCTCTCCCGTTTACTTGATGCTGTTAGGGACACTGGAACCTTTTAAGGGATCAAAATTGCTAGAAATGCCCCTGAAATCACTCACCTTTTCTTTGCAGATGACACTTTCATCTTCTGTAGAAATTTTGAAGAAGACATTCTTTCAATCAAAGCTACCCTTGAACCTTTTTTGGACCTCACAGGCCAGGAAATTAATTTTTCTAAAAGCGAGGTTTTCTTCAGTAAAAATACTAGTATTGAGAATAAAAGGAAAACCTGTTCCCTGCTTGGTATAAAGGAAATGAAGTTGGACTCCATGTACCTTGGGACTTTTCCATCACAAATCCAAGGTGAAAGATTTAGAACCTCTAGTCCAATGATTCAAATCTAAATTAAGCTTTTGAAAAGCAATCTGCCTTTCCTATGCTAGAAGACGTGTGTTAATACAATCTGTTCTTGCCTCAACACCCTCTTACCTGATGACATGTTTCCTTTTCCTCCAAAAAAACCTGTTCTTCTTTAGACTCAATTTACCTTAATTTCTGGAACAATGACCCACCAAATAAACATAAAATCCACCTTATTGGGTGGGATAAAATATGCACCCCAACGTCCTTGGGAGGATTGGGTCTTCGTAAATCCCATATCCACAACAAAGCCCTCATCACTAAACTTGGTTGGAGACTTATAAATGAAGATTCCTCCCTATGGGCTAAAGTACTCAAAACAAAATATTTTCCTAACACGTCCATTTTCAACCCTAGTGTTAGAAAGAAAAGAGGAACCTGGATATGGAATAGCATTGCATCTGTGTTGCCAGACCTCAAGAAAATTGTGTGGAGAAAGATTGGGAATGGTCAAGATACCCACTACTGGTATGACCCATGGGTACCAACAATCCCAGGGCACTATTTACCTTTAAGTTTTCATAATAGATCTTTCAACATGATAAATGATCTCACCACTAATCAAGGTTGGAATTCTGGTTCACTTTCAAATCTGTTGCCTAACTGTTTCAACCATGAGATCTCTAAATTAAGAATTTCAGATTCAAAGCATTGCTGGAGATGCTCCCTTACCAAAGATGGAAGCTTCTCCACCCGACTTGCAGCTAACCTTTTAACTCCACTTTTTCATACCAGGCCCCCTATCTCCAAGTGGTGACGTTTTTTCTGGAAACTAAATATCCATCCGAAGCTTAAAATGTTTTTTTGGCGTGTCTTGAGTGCAGGTGTCAAGGCCACTCTCTCAAAGTGGACATCGATCGAGCCTACATGTGTTTTCTGTGGTGCTCGTGATGAATTCCACTAGCATCTCTTTCTATCTTGTGAATGGACTAAGCATATCTGGGCCTGCGGACCCCTCGGACTCAAAACTGAGCACCTAAGCAACTCTAGTTTGGCACAGCTTTGTGCTTCCCTCTTTCAATCAAAATCCATGGACAAACCAACAACTTCTTGGTTTTTTCTATTTTTATTATAACATGTTATTTCATATGGGTTGTAGGAAACAAAGTAATTCATGGCCTGGCAAGAGCAGACCCTACCGCTGTCCTCTCAAATGTTTTCAGATAGATTATAGACCTCAATTTAAAACCACCACTATTAAACAACCAACCGATAGATCCTTTCACTAGCATGCACAACAATTTGATGCTTCCTCAAACACTAACTATGAAATAAACTTACCTGTTTTATGTTGCGCAGGTCTTTCTGAACCATCCGTAGGCCTAATAGGATGGGCTTACTGCTTTTTGCTTGATGGCCAGAATGTTTTAACATCTGCAGGATTTGTTGTTTCAACCGATGAAATGAAGGCTGAGCTACTTGGAATCTTGCAAGGGTGGAAACACACTGTGACTGATAAAATCCAACTGAAAGAAATATGGATCAATAACCGGACTCTAGACAGCCTTTTGGTAGCCAAACAGGATAAAAGTGTTCCTTGGCATGTCATCCCTACCTTTTTTGAACTGGCTGAACTAACCTCCAACTTCTCAACTGTACAGTTTAAGTACAAAAACAATATGTGGTCCTGTACTTTGCGCTCTCTAGCTACTTTCTCTATTACTAATAGAACTGTTATCCCCCCCCCCCCCCCTTTCTCTATGATGTAAACACATTTTGCTCTCTCTAATGTTATAAATTACTTTTTCTCATTAAAAAAAAAGGTTTCTGTTATAAGGATAACCAATGATTTCTCACATCATTTTACACTTATACACGCACAAAGGTACCAGTTGATTCTCCTGAGCAATCACACAACAATGGATTTCTTGATCAGACTTCAAATCTCACAAAAAGGAAAGATGAGAGGCTTTTCCTGATAAATAAAAAAGAGATCTTTAAGAACAACTTTAATGATTCAGCACATTACTTCTAATTTGATATCCAACCATAAAAGACATCTTAAGACATCTTCTTCCCCCACAATACATCTTTTGTTTCCTCTACCAAGACATGTGAACGTTATTCACGGCCGGAGATATCAAATTCGAATTTTGGTGCACTAAGTACTCTGTTCCTCCAATGCCCGGTTCTATTCTTAAATGACTAGTTATTCAGCTTAAAGACCTTAAAGCCACTTTTGGTTCTTTGGTCAAATTGTGGGAGGAAGGCATGGATTTGAGTAACGAATTCAATGATTGATGTAAGCCTCAGACCTCAGGTTCAAGGCATATTGGGTGAGTTGAGACTGATATTCGAAACAGTAAGTTGTATCCAAAATTTAGTTTAGCGAACGTATAGACCACATCTCTTATTCCAGTCTTAGACTTTCGCAGTGTAGCATCACATGCCACCGTCCTTTTCCAAGTAGAAGACTACCGAACAAAGCCTCTTCCAACCATCCAAAGGCAATCTAAGAAGGAGCAACTCTCGCTGGAAGGATAAGAAAAAAGCTGTTTTTCTTCCCGGATCTTAGATATTCTTCAAAAGCTTAAAAACAGAACATAAATGGAAATGGTGGGGAAGCAGGAAACAAACGCACCCAACCTGAAACAGTCAAATCCATCTTTTTAACAATCTGTGAGCCTGAAAATTCTCAGCTGCATGCCCTATGGAGAGAGAACGAGGGACACGCTCATCTCTTCCAAATTTACAATGCTATGAATTTGAGTAAATAATTGCCACATCCATGCTCTCATACTTAGTAACCATTGATCTGACGCCTTCGTGTAGGCCCTGAATAGAAGTCTCGAGTATCTGTCAATCGAGAAAAAGGTGTCTGGTTCCGGCCAGTCATCTGGCCAGACAACCGATCAGCTGCCTTGGCATCAGAGATTGACCTAGAGAATGCTTGAGCAAGCTCTAAGGCAGTAGCTGCTTTCCCATAGCGTAAACCTGGAGCATCAGGCAGAGCTGGTTTAGCTTGCTCAACAGGTTTACGCCATGTCTCAGGCTCAGACCGTCGGTCCTGCAGCTTTTCAGTCTCCTTAATATTCCTCCGGTTCTCATTCCTCCAAGAACCCCTCTGCATCTCCGTTTTCTCATTGTCCAGTTGGTGATCTTTCCTCTCAGAATCCCTTCCAATTCTCTGATCAAGCGTGAAATTCTCAGCCCTGTCACCGTATCTGGCAGAGGGAACTGCAACTTCAGGCTTTATTTCAGTCTTGTTAAGTTCATGCTTAATCCTTCAAATGCCAATATGTAATGTTAGTAAAAGCCAATTGAATATAGGGTCAACGTCTAGGATTGGTTAAATCTTACACGACTGAAGATTTTTATTGATAAGAGAAAAATCAACAATGCAGGAGAGCATCACTACCTGGTAGGTTGTTGAGTAGTGTCAAGATTGTTGATCGCTACATCATCAATACCACGCTCCTTCAGAACCTAAGGTAATACACAATGATGCAAACATGAAAGATGAGCAAAAGAACTAGCTCACAAAGAGGACGTCACCAATAAAATCCAGATTGGGTAAATCATGAATTCTGATGGTGCATAATTTTCATTTGAAAACACCTAGTATAATTGCATGGACTTCTATATTAACTTCTGAAAGAACTTCTATCTTCAGACCATCTAGTCAGACAAGAATTAAATAGCTTACGAATTCTCGAGGGCGAGCACCACCAAACAATGCCTTCCTGCATCAGCAAAACAGATTGATCAAACAACTAATCAATTGCATCCCTGGTTCACAATCTTGAGAGTTAAAAATAATAGTAAACTATTAGATGAGCTTGAGGTTTAAATTGCAGTACACAAAGTGACAATCATAGTTGTCAAGGCGACGCCTCGGCAATAGCCTTGGTGTCCAGCCGCCCTTTGCTGGAAAGGCGCCTTGATCGCCTAGCGAGGCCTTGATGCCTTGTCGGTGTCGCCTTGATTTTTTCCCCTCCTCCAATGCCTAGGATTGCCTAGACGCCGTGACAACAATGGTGACAATAAAACTTGTTATTGGGAATATTGAGAATACCTTCTTATTCAACAACCACAGCAAGTGCAGTAATTTGCATTCTTTTACCAATAGGGAAAGCTAATTTACTACAACCAATTATTTCCCAACAGGTGGCCATGAATTAAACCTTGACCTGTATCACCTATTGAATCTTGTGGTGCACCAGTATAAAATAATATATGACAACTTGATACCAGGATTAGGTTCACAAAGCTAACAACCAACAGAAAGCATACCACTAATTAGCAAAGTAAGCTAGTGCATGGAAAAGCCAAAGAGCCAAGTCAAGCATCACATCAATCCACTATTAATTGACAAATCATCATAAAATAGGAGAGTGATAGAGACTTCTCTCTGACTCAAGGCGACGCCTCGGCAATAGCCTTGGTGTCCAGCCGCCCTTTGCTGGAAAGGCGCCTTGATCGCCTAGCGAGGCCTTGATGCCTTGTCGGTGTCGCCTTGATTTTTTCCCCTCCTCCAATGCCTAGGATTGCCTAGACGCCGTGACAACAATGGTGACAATAAAACTTGTTATTGGGAATATTGAGAATACCTTCTTATTCAACAACCACAGCAAGTGCAGTAATTTGCATTCTTTTACCAATAGGGAAAGCTAATTTACTACAACCAATTATTTCCCAACAGGTGGCCATGAATTAAACCTTGACCTGTATCACCTATTGAATCTTGTGGTGCACCAGTATAAAATAATATATGACAACTTGATACCAGGATTAGGTTCACAAAGCTAACAACCAACAGAAAGCATACCACTAATTAGCAAAGTAAGCTAGTGCATGGAAAAGCCAAAGAGCCAAGTCAAGCATCACATCAATCCACTATTAATTGACAAATCATCATAAAATAGGAGAGTGATAGAGACTTCTCTCTGACTCACTTATCAACAAAGTTATTGATGTGACCACGGGTACCGAAACCCTTAAATTTGGATCACTATGGCCCCACCAAAATAATGGGACTAGTCAATTACAAGATCAGTGGCAAACTCGTAAATATTCTGAACAAGCCCTTATTGGAAGAATCAGGGACATAAATGTAAATAAAATTTGAAGACAGATGAAACTGGAGTTTCTGAAAAGATAGGGATAAAATAGAACCAAATTATGAAACTAAGGTTTAATCTGGAATGTATAACTGATATGAGCATAAAATAAAACACAAGTCCAAAAAGGTGGGGTTGTTCTGAAATTAAACAGTTGCAGTCTGTATTTTGTAATTTGTGAGAAATCTGTCTTCTTCCTGCAATAGGACTGAACCATCGGTGAACCTTTATCGATTCAGGTGAGAGTCCTCCCTCATGTGAACTCCGATCAAAACGAAATTTCAGGCTTATGATCCTAAGCCACTGACCTTTGAATCACAACCAACCATAACCCAAATCAACAACCATAACCCAAAGTATACAGAAATCAGACCTGGCGGAATCCACAGGACCAGGTTCAAGTTCAGGTCAAGATATCTCAATAAGAACTCTAGAGTTTTGGTCGGCCTATGGCAGTGATCTAAACCCCAAAATCTCAGGCCAAACCGACTGAATACGAGAGAGATTAATCAATTTCAAAAGAGCTGCACCTATCGCCCAAAACAGAATAAGAGTTTGGTTTAACAAGAATGGTTGCAACAGTTACATAAGCAGAATAATAATAAAGAAAAGAGGGAGAAAGAGGGCATCAGACCTGAGAATGAGGAAATAGGAGATCGAAGTCGAACCAGGGAATGTAAGAGAGAGAGAGAGGAACACGGTTGGCCAAGGCTTGCACAACAGCACTCTAAGACGCAAACTATTCCATTCTTCAAATTTACCACTTTCGTTCAATAGTTACAATATAAATAAGCAAACATTCCTACGTAACTGAATATAGCAACGAAACCAAACTGGGAAACTAAATATCAAATCTCCTATGTACATCTACTTCCCTAATAAAATAAAATTGCAGAAGTACAAAATAATCCCAATCCCTACATCCACTGTCATGTTAATGCATCAGTTATACTCTGGATTTTGTCCGCTTGATTGAAAATATAAGATCCAGATCATAGTCATAAAAAGAATGTTATCCTTTGCAGGGAAGCTTATACTGGTTAAATCAGTGCATTACTAGATTCAGCTCTTCTGGAGCCCTATCTTTATTCTTCCGAAAAAGGTAGTCCTTTCATACAGAACAGATCCTAGTGCAATTCATCTAGCCAGCCCTAAGCTTCTAGGTCAGCCGGAGTGTAAACAGATCATACTCTGAAGGGTATTTGGAGCATATACAAGTTCAGCATGAAACCAGGCACTATCTAATAACACCTACGGGCTTTAATTCCTAAGATAAACTTGTTACAGTTGAAGTATGTGCACTGTAACACTGTTACTAGATCAAAGGATGAAACTTCCAATCTCTCTGGACTGTTCTTGCAGGCCCCAATTAAAATGAAAGCTGAGTGAAATAAAAATATCCAAAAGGGGAACACAACAAAACATTTCACATTGAAAATTAATTTTGACATGTTTGTTTGAGAATTGAGTTCTCCAACTAGGAAACTGAAATACAAAGTCAACAAGGACTCTCCATCATGGGGGAGTTCTAATGTATCTTAATTCTTAACTACCATCTAATAGATACGGAAAAAAATCTGTATCTTAAGTTCTTAACTACCATCAATTAGTTCAAAAAAAAAAAAAAAAAGAAAAAGAAAAAAAAGAAACTAAAACAACTAAATTAACTATTGGACCCAGGCAGGCAGAACAAAAGAAAGGCTCATAAGGCCTGTTTGCCACTAAGGCCTATTTGCCTTTATTCTTCTTATGGGAGTATATTATGAACTCCCCTGCATAAAATTCGTATATGTTGGATAACCTAGAGGGGTGAATAGGTTATCACAAGTGGATTTTGCCACTTTTTCAATTTACAATACAACTATGTGAATTTCTTATATGAAGTGGAATTATTATACTAAGCCATTCACAATAACAATCACACAATAGAAAGAGACAAGATTTATAATGGCTCGACTCCAAGAGTCTACGTCCACTTCTCTCAAAATACTTTGAGAGAATTCCACCAGTATTTCCCTTTCAATACAATAGGTGGGGAAATTCACCTTTACAACTTTTTTTATGGATAAGAGAATCCTGACACTCTTTTAAGGATAAGAGAATCCTTTAAGCTTGTAAGTATGAGAGGGTCCTTGTACTAATCTAAGTACGGTCCAGATTAATACAATACTTGCTCAATACTAGAGTTCAACAACTCAAGAGCTAATACTAATTTCAAATGAAAATGGTAAGATGTTACCTAACAAGGAGTGTGACACTTTACTCCTTGTGTGTGTGCACAATGATATGAATGATTAGATGATGCACTTGAATCTCCTAGAGCACTCCTCTTGATGATATGAGTTGGAGAGAGTATGGAGAATGCTAATGAGAGATCACTTGTGAGCGAGGGCTTGAATTGATGATATAGCAGCGACACTGTTCATGTGAACAGTACCACATGATAGTACTTCGAATACTGTTCACATAAACAGTAGCTCGTGACCAGTAACTTTTCCTGACTTTTATTTTGGTCCTTCTCTTCTTCATGCTTCAATCTACATCAAGTTTTTTGTAATCTTTACATAGTTGCATCATGCATGTAACCTACGATGAAGACAATTGAATGCAAATATTGGGTTTATGTATTGTGGCTATGGTGCTATCACTGGCCATGTGGCCTTCTCTGCCCTTCCCCTTGATTCCATCCTCCTCCCATATCAGGTATTATTTTTATCCTCTCTCTCCACTGTCGTTTCTTCTTTCCTCTTCTTTTCCCTTTCTTCTTATTTCTTCTCTTGTTCCTTCATGCTATTTCCTTATCAATATCGATATTCTGTTCTGATGTTAAGTCTGGGTACAGCAAGAGAGACATCGATCTCTCTGAGGTCTTCTCCTATCAGCCTCAAACTTTGGGGCATTAATAACTCCCCTTGGGCAATCAGAATCTGAAAGAAACAGACCTGGGAGATCCCTCTTTGGTGAGATCGAAACCAGGGATTACTGCTGATTATGTAACTTGTATTTACATTAATAACTAGTTACTGAGGCAGGAATTTTTTGGATTCAGTAGGGTTGGGTAAGATGATTCATTACTTAGAATTCTCAGGAAAAATGATGACCATGTGAGAGAAAACGTCCATTTGAAATGTCCCTCTTACCACCGATCCCTTCCTTTCCAGTAGGGGGTTATGTACATGATGAGGTTCTAAATGTATAGGACGCATCCACCCCAGTGCTCCTGGTCACTAGAACAAGGTGTAGACACAGACCTAAAAAGAGAGATTGATTGAATACTAGAGCATGTCCTCCCCGGTGCACCTGGTGACCGAATACATGGAGTAGACCATTTTGTCTAGTAAGATAGTTAATGATAGAACATGACCTCCCTAGGGCTCATGGTGACTGGATACATGGAGTAGTTCATGTTGCCTATCCATGGTAGATGGTGTTCTCCCCGGTGTTCCTGGTGACCGCATACATGGAGTAGATCATCTATCTATACGAGTATGCCGTATCACTCCTCCCCAAGCTACAATGAGTGGGATACATGAGCAGAATAAGTTATGCGAGGCCTGGCTAACCTCACCCATATGTGCACATTCGGTAGTTCACTAAAATGGCCAGACTTGACCAAGTAAGGAATTATGTTTAATAACTGATGTTGATGCACATGTACACTTTATTGTATCGTAGCACGTTCACCTCACTGGGCTTTTCAGCTCAACCCCCCCCCCCCTTCATTTGTGGATTTTATCAGATGATAAGATCAGAGAGAAGGCATGCACAGTTTCAGATACTGTTGGTCACTTGGTTGAGCAACCCCAAGAGATAGAGCTTGATAGCCTTGGTTTATATTTTGCTGTTTTGATGTCTTGCCAACAGGGCTGTTTTTGAAATGTCAATAACTTCCTAAATCCAGTTTTTGTTGGGATCTTTTGTATGGATTTGTTAGTGATCTATTGATCAGCGCTTGCGAGAGCAGTACCCTTTACCTTGTCCGGGTTCGGGTCGTTACAGTAGTAGTTTATTTAGTCTTTATGTCTTTTAAAGGGGAAATAGCATCCCCCTCCCCTCTAAGTATCCATAATATCAAACCCCACCCCCAATTTTTGAATAATGATAATGCCCACCCCTACTTTTGAAAGATTCTATTAACCGTACCATAAGTGGCTAACGGTGTTAAAACAGCAGTTCAAAAGACAATATTACCCTCGTCTCTAACCTCACTTCTTTCTTCTTTCTTCTTCTTTCCTCTTCTTTCTTCTTCCGTAGCCATGGTCACCACCACGGCTGTATCCACTACCACCACCGCCACCATGGCTGTATCCACCACCGCCGCCCTCACGATGTCCATAACCACTGCCGCCTCCACCTCCGGGCTATCTGGTTTCACACTTCACAAAGAATTGTTTGATTCCGGAACTTGTTCCCAGCGCAAGGCTCCATCAACAAAAATTGAAAACAGAATAAGGCAGCAGAACCCGAACTTCCAAAGGAAATAACACGAGAAAAAAATGCCACCTAAAACGTCCTAGCAATTCACTTCACCCCATCCATAATGTAATCCTAAATGGGGATAAAGCCAACTAGAACCAGAATCAGGATCTGCTAGGGTTTAATGGGATCGGCTAGGGTAGGATTAGGTAAATAGTGAAACTAGGGTTAGGGTTTTGGGTTTTTGAGAAGGAGATTAATGTAGGAATCTAGGGTTTATGACAAGTGTTGTGGGCAGGGGCTGGGATCGAGTTTTCCTAAGGGTGTGAAGAGTATTTGGTCCAAGTTTGGGGTGGATTTTATGGGTGGTTTGATCTGGACAGAACTTAGGGTGTGGGGAATGATATTCTATGATGGGGGACAGCTAGGGTTTGGTTTAGGGGATTAGAAGAAGAAGGGTTTGGGGGATTAGGATGTGTACTAACCTTTTGATTGAAGGATTCTTGAACTTGCAGCAGGATCCAGCAGTTGATTATGAGTCTAAACAATTTCGGCTATGGCAGAACTGAAACTGAATGAACACTTGAATGCAGATCGATGGAGAGAGGCAGTGAAGGCTATCTCAGCCTGGGTCTTTCACCCTCACAGCCTATTTCAGGACAGTGATGTTTGCAGAAGCAAGATTCTTTATTCATTAAATCGTGGGGGGCTCAATGGAGCTCTTACAATATATATAGCCTTTAAGGCTGGACAGAAAAATAAATCCTAACTATGACTAGGACTCAAAATAGAAATAGGAATGCCAACTAGGACTAGGACTTCTAATTAGAATTCAAATTTGCACTAGGAATCCTAATTAGAATTACAACTCAATAAAGGATAAGAAAAACATAATAAAACAAATAAACAAATACTACTTAAGTCCCCACGACTGCTGCTGGTGTAGGGGAGAATCCCTACACCTACCCGATGATTACTTGTGCTGGTGTAGGGAAGAACCCCTACACCTGCGGCTGGTTGTTTACATCAATCCAATTCTCCAAATTCAAAAACAGTAGAACGCTGAAACCAGGAGTCCAATTGATGCCCATCGCAACAGGTGCAAGCAACGATTAAATGGTGAAATCAAAGGGGGACAAAAGCAGATTGGAAGATCGACTGAAATGAGTGATAGACGGAAAAAGCAGAAAGAGAAAGCGAGAAAGAGAAAAAAAATAACCTTCGTGAAGAACCAGAGCTGATTTGCATTGAAACACGAACTCACGAAGCCATCTTTGTGGGTTGTCTACTATCTGCCTTATCATTAGAGAAACCATTTCTTCTGGGATCTAACAGAAACCGAGCTTCGATTGAAGCTTTGCAGGAAGGATTGGTTTGGGAGATGGAGCTACAGAGACTGGGGAGCACTCAGGGTCGGAGGTTTATTTAGGGTTCTTTATTGGACCCATCTTTTTCTTATTATCTTCACTGGACCTTATGTAAGGTTCTTCACTGGACCTATCATGTTCTATGATTCTCTTATTTGCGATGAACAGATGAAACCAATTAACATGGCAACAAAAAGGCTAGTGGGTCTCTGCAACTCCATGGTTATAGAGAATAATAAGTAACAAAAAAAAAACCCAGAAAAACAATTGAGACTCAAACTCAGGCTGGCTGTATAAGCGAGAAAGAGAGAAAGAAAGAAGAAAAGAAAGGAAAGACTGGGGGAGGAAAATTTTGGCAGTGGTGCTGACATAGTTGTCATGGCGTCACCATGGCACCGCCATGGCGTCCTGGCGCTGGAGAAATGTGCATATCGACCAACGCCATGGCGTCCCTGTTTCCCTAAATCTCCTATTTTAGCCTTGGTTTCTGAGTTTTTTCTTCCTGGGCGGTACTACCAGATTTTGGAAAGCCATCATAGGATCCCACACACATCGACTGGTTCTGAGATTTGATCCATAAGTTTTTTTCTCTTGGCCGATCCATACCTGGTAGTTTCATATCCAGAAGTCTCTCTTCCTGTGAGATTCAAATTTTCGAAGTAACCTGCAACTAAGACATCCACCAGATCTTATTTCAGATCTCACCATTCGGTTGCCAGCAGAATTTTGGGGCTATTTCTCGTTGGGATCGGCAGACCTTGGCGCTGCGATTTTGTTCTAGAAATTGCAGGGAGAATCATCTTCATAAGGAGGAGTTTCCTCTGCTGGAACTACTCCAGTTCACCGCCTCTCTTTCTATCATGTTATTGCAAGGTTGAAGACGACATATTAAGTCTTTAAAATTGCAAGGACAACTTATATTATTTACATAAAACCCCCTATATTCTCTATTGCTATTCTGTTTAGCCCATTCATTTTCTCTTTAAATCCATTAAATTACAGTTCTGCCACTCTTTTACAACTTCAGATTAATTACAATTCTGCCATTGCTCTTATAAATCTTGATTTATCTACTAGTTTGCCATTCAACTTTGCCATTCAACTTTGGATTTAATTACAATTCTGCCATGGTCGACATGATCGCCATGGCGGGCGACGTGTCGATATATCGATCAAACACCCCTCCACTGATTTGGATCGCCACGACAACTATGGGTGCTGGCGGTGGAAGAGGATCGGAGGCGGCAGTGGTGTCGATGATGGTGGTGCTGGCGGAAGAAGAAGAAGAATAAACGAACAGAGGAAGAAGAGGAAATGGGAGAGGACGCAAAAGGGAAAGTTGGGGAGGGCAAAATTGGAATAGTATTATATTAAAGGTATTTTAGGGTTTTGGAAATTTTATACATGCCCACGTCATCACTTAATGGCATTTTTTAACGGTTAGGATACGGTTGATAGAATCTTGGGAAAGTAGGGGAGGGCATTATCATTATTCAAAACTTGGGGGTGGGGTTTGATATTATATATACTTTGACGGGAGGGGGATGATATTTTCCCTCTTTTATTTTATTATGTTTTACTTTGGGTAGGCTACTACTGGTAGAGTTCCACTTTATTTCAGTGTTAGAATATGATTAGAAGTCTTTGTTTTCCTCTTTAAATACTTGCAGTTGCATGTACCCAACGAAAGAACAGATTTGAAATACAATGTGAATGGGTTGCTCAAGGTGTGTGGACGTGTGGTTACATGATTCTCTCCCTCCCCTGCAACTCTGAGATTCCTTCTCAGGTTTCTCTGTCTTCTCTAACCAGCTCTCCACCACCTCCCCCATGATTTTGAAGATGAATGGAACTTGGTTTTATGCCATATAACTGTGTGAAACAGTGGAGTAAAGTGAGAGACCGACCAAGGCCATAGGTGATAGGCCTTGGTTATATTCCCCACCCCCCCCCCCACCCCCACCCCATTTTCTTCTTCCTCTTCTTCTCCTCCATCGGTTCATATTAGTTTCTATTTCTGTGTTCTCTGCAACTGAGTGACATTAAGTGGTACTGAAGCTACCATGTGGTGATTACTTGCTGTTGAGTGTTCCCTGAACATGCTGTGGTGTACTGAAGAGTAGGAGACAACATCCTCCCCTGCGGCACTCTCCTGTTATGTGTTTCTGAATAGCAACATTCAGTGGTGATTTCCTTCTCATCCAACCAGTGACTTGGACTCAACTTTTGGTATGTTTCTTCCCCAGTCCTAGGCACCTTTCGGCTGTAATTTCTTGAACGGATTGGTTATATTCTCCTAAGGTACTGAGTTACTAATTTTGAACTTTATTTTGGATTTCATCCCATATCCCTTGATCTAGCCACGAACAAAGGCTGATCTTTCACGGTGTTATTCTCCCCTATGTGTCGTACCCTAGATTGGAAATCATTCCCATTTGAGGTCTCTACTTTCTATTTTGGGAACAATCTTGAATTTCCTGGTCTTGAGCCTTCTTTATTCTGCCAACAGCAATATTGTGTCCTGCTATGGCTCACTGTGATTGGGTATTTCCGTGATTGTAACTAGTTTCAGTCCTGTGGTTATATAAGTGTCAACCATACTACTTCATTAGCTTATTGTCTGCGTTGTGATCTATTGTTCTGTTGCTGGAATAGGTGTTATAACCTTTGTTTAGGCAGTACTTGGATCCTATAGTGGGTTAGGCTTCCAGTGACCTAGTCCTACATTACATAATTACAATGGCATGACAAGAGGTAAGGATCAGTGTATATGACGGAATGGTCCGGAGCGATATTAATCCAAGTCATTCTGTATTTGGTGACCCACTACATATACCAGTTTGGATCATTCTCCCAAGTTCTAGAACCTCAGTATGATTTTACATTTGCAAAAATCGCTCAATGATCCTGTGATTCCTGAAGCATAACAATAAATGTATTTGTTTTTCACATTTTGGGCCTTCCTCATCTTTTTGCTTCATGTAATCCTTGCAAGTTCACCAACTGTAGTCTCCATTTGTATCCTTTTCGTTGAAATTTTTCCTTGCAGCTGGCTTTGAATCTTCTTCTTAACCTTATATTTCTCTGTCCAAGGATCTTCAGCCTACCCACGCCCTATCCTTGTCTTGGCATCTTCCTTGCAATCCCATTGGGCTACATTATACATGTGTGCCACTGATTTGTAGTTGATATCTGTTAGAAGTGGTGTGGATCAATTTATGGGTCTCGGGATTAGCGCCTGCCCGAAATCCCATATGGGTCTAAATTTTGTGTGCCTTTTATTTTTCATTATTCCAGATCTGCCCCTAGCCGCTTTTATATGTGTATTTCACACATTAATGAAAGATAGAGATTACGACTGCAACTCTTCTTCTTCTTCTTCTTCTTCTTCTTCTTCTTCTTCTTCTTCTCCTGCTTCCATTACTTCTCTTATTTACGTAGATTACATGGTATCAGAGCTGTAGGCCTGCACAAACCCCTTTTGTATTCTCCCTTACTTTTTCCCTTTCTTCTTCCCTTTCCCTTCTCTTTTGCGATTTCTGGCTAGCTTTCACAGATGGTCACGATCAAGGAGAAGGGGGTGATTCTTCACCCCTGCGATTTTATTTGTGATTGATGATTGGGAATTGAGCATATAAGATGTTGAATCTGCTTTCCTTCAAATCACAGCAGATTCGTGGTGATGTTTGGTGTGTTTGTGATGATGGTTGTGGATGAATGATTGGCATTCGAGTGCCATATTGCTGGTATGATATTTTTTGGGAGGTTCTTCTATGCTCGATAGAATTTTTATCGAGTCTCTTTGAAGTTGTGATGGCTGTATGCTGGTTTGATAGAAGTGTCATCGATTTTTTGGTGTTATTCTTGCTTCCTTTAGAGATTTGAGGGTGGTTTTTTGGTGGTTCGATTGGTAGCAACACATATTGAGGTGAGATTCTTACACTTTTCTTTAGTGATTTAATTGAAGTTATTTATCAAGTTTTGGATCCAATCTTCAAAGCATCATCATGGGTGATGAGGATAAAAGTAGTGCCGTGGTCACTGAGGTGGTGTCTTCCTCCTCCAATAGAATCACAGAGAAGAAACTTGAAGGTGTTAACAATTTTCAGCAATGGTGGAAAATTGTGAAACTAGTTTTGACTGGCCGGAATCAACAGTTACACTTGACAGGCCCCACACCACAGGATGATGCAACATGGGAAACAGTCGATGCAAGGATTCTTGGGCAGATGTTGAACTCAATGGAGAACCATATTGTGGACTTGCCTGCTCACATCGATACTGTGAAAGAATTATGGGATTATTTGGGCGTACTCTATTCTAGCCAAAATAATCTATCACGAATTTATGATCTATCACAAGAGTTTTATAGAACTGAAGGGAAGGGGCATTCCATCACCTAGTACTTTGCTAATTCTAAGCGTATGTATGAAGAATTGAATGCCCTTCTTCCTATTTCCTCGGATGTGAAGCAGATGCAAATCCAAAGAGAACAATTGGTTGTTATGGGATTTTTGGGAGGACTCGGGCAGGAATATGAGTCCGTCTGATCTCAGATTCTTGGTAGTGAGAACATTGTCTCTCTCACGGATACATTTGCCAGGGTCCTTCATATATCTCGTGAGAGTTCTCGTGACTCTACACCAGCAGTTGACAGTTCCGCTCTGGTTGCACAAACTGCGGCTGGTAGTGGTAGCCATGGAGATGGTGGCTACCGTGGGGGCACTCGTGGCCGTGGGGCTGGTCGTGGAGGTGGTCGTGGTACTGAGAGATAACCAATTCAGCAAGGTAACAGCCAAGGTTATGGGCAGTCTAATGCCTCTTCTGATGGATCGAGCACTGCCCGCACTTGTTATCCTTGTGGTCAACCTGGCCACATTCAGAGATTTTGTTGGAAGCTTCATGGGAAGCCTGGACAGCAACAATTTACAAACTCAGCTGCTAGTAGTGATTCAGTCCCTCAATCCCAACCTTCTGAGGGAAAGGTGATTGTTATGTTTGATGAAGAGTATGCACAATACAACCAGTTCCAAATTTCATAGCCTACTTCTTCCACTGCTACTTTGGTTAAGACAGTTAATGCCACTGCATGTCTCTCCACTACATCTCGTCCCTGGATCATTGATTCAGGGCATCCGATCACATGTCGAGAGTGTCAAGTATTTTCTCTTCTTTATCCCCATCATCTTCCAGTGTCACTTTAGCCGATGGATCCTTAGCAAAGGTTAAAGGCACTGGTACTGTTTGTCTAAGTTCATCTATGTCCTTGCCTTCTGTTCTTTAGCTTCCTAACTTTCCTTTTAATCTCATGTCTGTTAGTAAGTTAACCAAAGCCTTGAATTGTTCAGTGACCTTTTACCCTGATTCTTGTGTTTTTCACGATCTTACTACGAAGAGGATGATTGGTAAAGGACGAGAGTCGAGGCTGTATTTACTTGATGGTCCGGGTTCGGTTGCTTGTTCTAGTGTGGCTTCTCATCATCAAATTCACTATCGTCTTGGTCATCCATTGTTGGAAAGTCTTAAAAGATCCTAGTTTTACTTTTGTTTCTAGTATTGAGTGTGAATCATGTCAGTTTGGGAAACTCCATCGTGTGAGTTATCCTCCTAGAGTCTCTAAGCGTTCAGCTAGTCCTTTGTTTTAAAAAATCATACCATGTCCTGTTACTTCCAACTTGGGATTTAAATATTTTGTTACTTTTGTTGATGACCACTCCAGAGTTGCTTGGTTATAGTTAATGAAAAATCATTCTGAGTTATTTTCTATTTTTTGTGCCTTTGTTTCTGAAATTCGTACTCACTTTGGTGTTGCGTGAAAATTTTGCGTAGTAATAATGCCAAAGAGTATTTTTCTTTGCCCTTTTCTGCATTTATGGTTCAGCATGGTATGATTCATCAATCTTCCTGTTCAGACACACCTCAACAAAATGGTGTGGCTGAAAGGAAGAATCGACATATACTTGAAGTTACCCGTTCTATGTTATGTGAAATGCATGTTCCAAAAATTTTCTAGGCAGATGTTGTGATGACAGCTAATTATCTTATTAATCGTATGCCCTCCTCTGTTTTGAAGGGTGGCATTCCTCATTCCTTATTGTTTCCTCAAGAGCCTTTGTTTTCATTACCACCTCGTATTTTTTGGTGTGTTTGTTTCATTCATGACCATTGGCCTGGTTTATCAAAGCTGGATCCCAAAGCCATTAAATGTATTTTTCTTGGTTATTCTCGTACCCAAAAGGGTATCGATGTTACTCTCCTGTTTTGCATAAGTATTTTGTGACGGCTGATGTGTCATTCTTTAAGTCCACACCTTATCATGTTGAACAGGTAAATGCTTCTGAGTTAGATGATGATTTCCTTATTCATGTTATTCAGCCCCCTTTGTCACAAGGTCCTGCTCCGCCAGCTGCTGTTTCTCGTCCTCCTGTTATTCATGTTTATACCCGACACCCGAAGGTAGCTGCTGCCCCTCCTGTGCTCGCAGATTCTGCCCCATCTTCTTCTGTTGCAGATCCTACTGAAAGCCCTCCTCCAGCTGATCCTATTGTTTCTGATCTTGATCTTCCCATTGCTAAACGGAAAGATACTCGTAGTTGTACTCAACGTTCTATTTCCAATTGTGTTTCTTATTCTGGTTCATCTTCTCCTTTTCTATTTCCAATTGTGTTTCTTATTCTGGTTCATCTTCTCCTTTTCATTCCTTTTTGTCTACAGTTGATGCTCATCCCCTTCCCAAGTCTGTGAAAGAGGCATTATCTAGTCCTGTCTGGAGGACAGCTATGGAGGAAGAATTATCAGCTTTAGAGGTCAATCAAACTTGGGAACTTGTACCATTGCCCTCAAGCAAGACTGCTATTGGCTGTAGGTGAGTGTATGCTGTGAAGGTAAATCCCGATGGTCCTCTTGCTCATTTGAAAGCAAGACTGGTGGCGAAGGGTTATGCTCAAGTGTATGGTGTTGATTATTTAGATACTTTCTCCCCTGTTGCCTAGCTTACTTCAGTTCGTATTTTGATATCTCTTTATGCATCCAATCACAAGCCTTTGTTTTAGCTCGATGTCAAGAATGCATTTTTGCATGGTACTGTGCAGGAGGTGTATATGGAGCAACCTCCTGGGTTTGTTGCTCAGGGGGAGTCTGGTATGGTTTGTAGACCGAAAAAGTCTTACATGGGTTGAAACAGTCCCCCCCCCCCCCGGTGCATGGTTTGGCCGATTTACTGAGGTTGTTCTTGAGTTTGGTCTATCTGGGGGTGACCATTCTTTCTTTTATAGACACTAAAGTGCTGGAAAGATTTTTTTGATTGTGTATGTGGATGATATTATCATTACTGGTGATGATTCAGCAGGTATTGTGGAGTTGAAGTCATATCTTCAACAAAAATTTCAGACTAAAGATTTGGGGAAATTGAAGTGGCTCAGTCCAAGAAGGGAATTTTTTTGTCACAACGAAAATGTGTTGGATTTACTGACTGAGACAGGTATGCTTGGGTCCAAACCTATTGACTCTCCTATGGATCACAATGTGAAGCTCAATGTTGAAGGGGTAGATGCTCTTGATGATCTGGGGAGATATAGAAGACTGGTGGGTAAGTTGAACTATTTAACAGTTACCCAACCCAATATTGCTTTTCCTATTAGTGTGGTGAGTCAATTTTTTTCTTCCCCCCGGAAGACTCATTGGGATGTTGTTATCCGTGTGCTGCGATACCTCCCCAGGTAAAGGAGTAGTGTATCAAAAATCATAGTCATAACAGGGATGAGGGATTTTCTAATGTTGATTAGGCAAGTTCTCTAATTGACAGGAGATCGACTACAGGATATTGTACATTTGTTGGAGGAAATCTTGTATCTTGGAAAAGCAAGAAACAAAGTGTTGTAGCCCACTCCAGTGCTGAATCAGAATGTAGAGCTATGGCACATTTGACTTATGAGTTGAAGTGGATACAACAAGAGTTATCTGAGTTGGGTTTTAAACCCTAGATTCCCATGCAATTGTGGTGTGATAATCAGGCGGTTGTTCATATTGCTTCAAATCCTGTGTTTCATGAGAGGAAGAAGCATATTGAGATTGCTTGTCATTTTGTTCGTGAAAAGATGCAAAGTGGTCTTATCCTTCCAAGTCATGTCAGAACCGGAAAACAGCTTGCAGATGTGTTTACTAAGCCTTTGGGTAGTGGGCGGATTGATTATATTTGTAACAAGTTGGGCATGATTGACATATATGCTCCAGATTGAGGGGGAGTGTTAGAAGTATTGTGTGGACCCATTTATGGGTCTCTGGCGCTAATCCCGAAATCCCATATGGGTCTAGGTTTTGTGTGCCTTTTATTTTTCATTATTCTAGATCTACCCCTAGCCCCTTTTTATGTGTTTTTCCCACATTAATGAAAGATAGAGATTACAGCTACAACTCTTCTTCCTCTTCTTCTTCTTCTTCTTCTTCTTCTTCCATTACTTCTCTTATTTTTGCAGATTACAATATCAAAATTCAGGTTTCTAAATTCCAAGGATCCCCCTTTAGGCTTCTGTCTCTCACTATCTCCTGCAATTCCATCATCCTATTGATCAACTTCCCTTTCTTCCTCTTCAGACCCGTTCCTATTCAGACAGTTCAGATTCAGACCTATGGGACGACCTGGCCCACCCACAACATTCATGGAGATAAGACCACCAAACCCAACAACACTTTGGTACACTTTGGTATTTATGTTAACAGAATAAAGAGTAGATTCAATGTATCTACGAACATAATAATAAACAATGAAGAAAGAAGCAAATATACGATATACGCATGCGCATGGCGTGCGGCGAGCATGTCGACCATGTTTTATTTTTATTTTCTATTTTTAATGTGTTAATAGATGTATACTCAGCCATGTTTTATTTTTCTATTGTTTCTCAGTTTTAAGAAGAAAATTCAAAATAAGAAGAAATCAAGAGGGAAAGAAGAAATCGAAAGAAATCAAGAGGAAAGAAGAAGAAGAAGAAATCAAGAGGGAAGAAGACGAAGAAGAAATCAAGAAGAAATCGAAGAAATTGAAGAGGAAAGAAGAAATAAGAGGAAGAAGAAATCAAGACGAAGAAGAAATCAAGAGGAAGAGAGTCGAAGAAGAAATCAAGAGGGTGCCATGGCGAGGTCGCCATGCGCTTCCGCGACGCCAGGCGCACGCCATGACAACTATGGAAGCAAATAGATTTTCATTTTACATACTAGAAAAATACGAACTTCAATGACTTTGTGAATCAGGATGATGGCTTCCAAATTCGGAGAACTCACGAGCATAGTTGTCAAGGCGGCAAGGCGACCCAAGACGGTGGAGGGGTGCCGTGCTAAAGCGACAAAGGGCCCATCTAGGCGATGTCTAGGCAACCAAGGCGCCCAAGTGTTATTTTATTTCCCCTCTTTTCTAACATTATTTAGTTTGTTAAAATGTATACCTTATATCATCAAAAATTAACATTAAACCACATCAAGCCATCAAAAGTCAACATTAAGCCACATCAAGTCATCAAAAATCCCCATTAAGTCACATCAAGCCATCAAAAATCAATATTAAGCCACATCAAGTCATCAAAAATCAACATAGAACTAGAAGACAGCAGCACTGAAGAAGCAAGCTATTGGAAGCTTGAAACAATCAAAACATACAGTTGGTTTATACTGTTCCTAGAATTGGTCACTGTCATGGTATACCTACATTTGGTTTATATTGCTTTTAGAAAATATGATCTTTTTCTATAAGTAATTATCATATTTTCTAAAAGCAATTAAGGCTCTGTATGGCAACATTTCTGTGCTTTTTGAGCGTTTTTGGGTCCGGCACAGTTTTATGTGTTTCTGTGTTTTTTTAGCGTTTCTGGGTCCTGAAATGCTATATGGTAACACTGAATAAAAAAACGTTTCTGTAACTAAGAAGAAACAGAAACCTATATGGGTCGCACTTAACAGAGTCGTTTTTGTTCTACCATTCAGGTACTGCATTTTGTGAGGCCTCATATATACTCAATGCAAATCACTATGGAGGTAATAGAAGGAACAAAATGCTAAAACAATTGTTGTTGCAAATATTGCATCACTAAAGGGAATACATGCTCATCCATATAGATATAGACTGATTTTTCTTTTAAAAAAAACACAAATGGAGAAAGAGAAAGGGACACGGCCCACCTCTCATGGGAGAGATTGATAAGTGGGAATGGACATGGAAGAACCAAGAAAAGATGGAGTATACCTGATCTGCAATGAAATAAAATTTTGATTTAAGGACAGGCAGGCTACAATTAGATCATCAATCCTCCACTGTATTCCCCAGCCTTTATACAAAGAGGTTAATGATATTTCTTCAGAGAGCTATGGCTTCAGTAACATCTACAAAAGAATACCCAAAGGCTAGTAGGGCTATGGGTAACATCCCATATATGATCCTGTATAATTATCCAAATATCAGCAGAACTGGGAGAAAAAATCCCATCAAAATTGATTTTAAAGGTTCCCAGTGAAGGAGACCAATGGAGAGAAGGTAGGAGTGATTGAGGTGTAGTATCTGGGTTAGACCCTCTACTTGCAGGCTGGTGCAGTATTGGTATCTATGGTGATGGGAAGATGCCAAACTGAAGAACTTGATTGCAGTTCACCATAAGGAAAATCTGAGAACAAAATACCCTCTGCAGATGCAACTGTTATCCTTGAGAACAGTTCAAATAATTCAGGTACTGCAGTTACCCTCTTATTTGTAAATAAAAAAAATACCCCAGAGGACGGGGGAGACAGTGAGCTTGGGGGTATCTCCACAGAGTGGATGATGAGAATGCCTCTTAAGGATTCCACTTTTCAAAATTCCAGGTTAATGGCTTTTCTGGGTGAGCCTTCCAATGATTAGGCAGGAGAAGAGGAAGAAAATGGCTACAAGGTTTGTGAAGTGGAAATTCTAGATTGTGAAACTAAAAGAAATTGAACCATTCAGATCTGTTTGGGACATGAGGCATGTCATGAATGTTTGTTACCTCGATCACAACCCAGACCCCTCAAAAGGACATATCTTTGATAGATCTTCTGTACAAATGTTCTTTCAAAGCACCCATTGACATACCTTACATGCTAAAACAGCCAAGAAATGATTAAGAAAGTAGCAAAAAGAGTGCAGAACTGCTGCATTAGATAAATTTGCATCTATTTTAACTTCAAATAGATTAGTAAAGTATGGTTCTGCAGATGGTAGTATCCCCCTCTTCTCTGATGTATTGTTTTCTTCTTTCTGTTGCAAGAGTTCTTTGCTAATTAACCATAGTATAGATGGACAAATCTTTGGAAAAAAGAGGGTAAAATTGCACTGAAGGTGAGTTGAATTTGAGATAACCATAGGTACTGCAGTTACCCTGTTATTTGTTCTCAGATGCAACTGTTATCCTTGAGAACAAAAACAACGAGAGAAAATCTGAGACAGTGAAGAAGGTGAAGATATTTACTAGAGTGAATAACAAAAGAGAAAATTTCAAAGCTGGGAGGATATAAATTTCATTGAAAATCTCCTTTTCATAGCATATCAATCCGCAAAGATCTCTTCACAGGAGGACAGGGGAATGGCTCATAGACAATAAGAACGGAGACGAAATTCAAAAGGTCGACTGCTAATTTAGGAAAAGACGAACAAATAGGTAGAAGAAGATTTAAACTTGAAACCTAGAAACAATAACCAGCTATAAACTTGAAAATTTGCAGTCCAATGTGAGAAACACCATTTTGGTGTTTTTCAAATCATAATTGTCAAGGCGTCGCCTAGGGTCGCCTAGGCGTCCAGGCGCCTTGCTCGCGCCATGATTTCTGATGTCGCCTTGTTGGTGTCGCCTTGTTTTTTCTCCCCCTTGACCACCTTGATTCGCCTAGGCGCCTTAACAACTATGTTTCAAATGGGGCTCAAAAGTGTGCCACGTACCCAATTCATTTCAAAAAAAAAGATGAAAAATCAAACTGGACATACCATACAGTTTTCACCCCATTTTTGTTCCAAAAAACAGAAAAACACTATAATCGATTTTTAAGAACGTTTCCATACAGAGCCTAAACTACTCTCGATGTAGAGAAATGTTCTTGTTCTCTAAGAAGTTTGGTCAAATGATTTTATTTTTTACATGAGACTTTTTGTAGTAGGTAGACCATAAAACCAGTTTTCCAACAATCCAAGATTGCTTAAATCTGATTTATATATTGAAGGAGTTATGTTCCGGTCAAACCTTATTTGGTGTACGCGAATGCTGTCAAAATCGCTCAGAATGAAAATATTTCTTTTTAGATATCAAAACAAATGAATATTTTACTGCACTTTTTATTAGGAAAGCAAGGTCTAGAGGCGCTAGTAGGGGTTTAGCCCGAATGATTGGAACAACCGTTAGAAAGGGCATTTCTGCACTCATACCCAAATGTTAGGGCAATCTTGCACTCATTAGTTAGCCTTACTGGAGTTGGGGTATCGGGGAAAGAAAGGTTAGTTTAAGGCTGAAGGGCAAAGAGGCTGCCAGGTTTAGGGGTTTACCTCGTTAACCCTACTACTAGGAAAGGGTTTCCGCCCGAGCTTCATCATTTGGGTTTGGCTTCTACGGCTTCGAGGGCTGATACTGATTGTTCGCTCCTCCGTCTCCACTTCCATAGGGCCATAGGGAGATGATGGATTTCTGTAAGGAATTGAGATGGAGATTTCTCAACCAAAGCTTCAGGGACCTATGAGCAAGAATCACTATTAAGAGGAGTGAGTTTCCAGATGTTTTACCATATTAAGATTTATGGAATTTTTAGATTTGAGAAAAACTCCAAGCATTAGAAAGTTGAAAATTTCACCTACCGTCAAAAATCCAGTTTTTGTTCTTGAACTTGGGGGGTTGACTTTTTATCCTTTTGGAATGTGTTTTTTTTAATTATTTTTATTGGATTCAAATAGGGGGTATTTGCTTATTTATGAATAGCCTAGACACCTAGGCAATGCCTTGGAAACTATGCTCACGAGTGTCAGGATTCTGACATGATTACAGTAGAACGTACAACCACCGTTCTGATTAGCCGCTGCCTAGGCGACACCTTGACAACTATGGTCACAAGTGTCAGAATTTTGACATGATTATAGTAGACCAGATCCTCCTCCCAAGAGCATCATGAAATACAATCAAATCCTGGATCCATCCAGCTGATCCACGATCTAAAACCTTAAGAAAGTTTGTTTTAATCCTTGTCCCAGACTGGCCCTAGATCAGAAAAATAGGTAAAGTGAGTCTACCCAACCTAGGTAAATCAGATAACCAAGTGAATGAAATGCCTACCCTAGGGAATTGATCGAGACAACAAACCCTAAGGCACATGAGAAGGGTGGGCACTGCATGCACAAGTACATGTGGGAGTGGGTGTGGATGCGGGTGTGAGAGCAAAGTGGAGAAGGGAAAATTGTCCAAGGTAGCAAAGGATATGCAATGCGGCACTATTGTGGGTTTAATCAGCAAATCCCACTCAGCATAAATTGTCTAGGGTAGCAAAAGATGCTGAAAAAATGCTTATTGTGAGTACACTGAAGTTTAACCTGGTTTTCAATGAATGATAATCTCAGGGTAGGGAATGTTGAGTTTGGATTTAGAAATGTCGACAAAAACCTAAAAGACAAAGATGGATGGCAATCTCTGTGAAAGAAGACATTGCAGATTAGCCTGTTTTTACAATGCCATGCAGGCCAAGTGAATTTGGACTCAGAAACAACAATAAAAATCTTAAAATAAAAAAAGAACAACAACAACAACAAAAGGCCAGGTTGGCAGCAGGTCAGTCCAGAATTCCCACCTAGGTCTCGGCAGCAAAGACTGTTCCAGAGGGTGACAAAATATGAGCTCAATTGTCTCAGACTAGAAAGAAAAAAAGGTTATACAATTGAATAATTGCTAGTTGCTACTCCTAGAGGCCTAGACCTAACCGAACTCATCCTCCAGATTGGTTCTCTGGAGCAGGCTTAAAACACTGGTTTCAATTGACAATGTGCACTCGAATCAAAGAAACTGCACTTGACAGCAAAATTGTCATATTGCCATAAAATATCAAAACTCTCTCATCATTGGAAATTTTTCAAACGAATGGCAGATATAATTATGCTAACACAAAAAGGGGTGTGATGTAGATCAATAGAGGTTCAGGATAAATCTTAATGCCGGAACAAGCCCAAATTCTAGTCTAACTGGTTAAATAAGTAGCCTATATATGGGTCATAGGCTAGGAATTTTTATGTTTTCTATTGCACTAGGTCTATTTTGAAAGCCCATATATAAGTGATAAGTGGCCCATATATAAGTGATAAGTGGCCCATACAAATTTAACTAGTTAGTTGTATCTAGTCTTCTAAAGTTGTGAAGGCTTGGGATGTCAATAAGTTAGTTTCATTGTTAGTTGTGAAAGACCTTGAAAATGTAAAGTCATTAAATATCTTGAAAAGAGTCCCAATGTAAGCCTTGGAAATGTACAGGCCATTAGGTCTAGGAGGAAGTCCCAATGAGAGTCTAGAACTCTCCCAGCCACTCTATCAAAGGAATGCATGAGAGCATTTTCAAGAAAGTTAAAAGTTGAATAAAATTTCTGGTTTTAAGCCAATAGCTGTGAGATGTAGTTGAGCTCAATGAGATGCTCCTGATGTGATGGTGGTGTGCTTAGTGAGATATTAGAGCCTACGCTTGGTGTGAGACTCTTCAATTCATGTCTTCTTAAATGTCTTCTTACTTAAAATTTCTGTCATGTTTTTTACTTCTTTTGTTATTAAAATTGCTTAATTCTAGTGATGTTTTCACCTCCCCACGATCCTTTCTATTGAGGATTCTAATTTTATTGCAAGGACTGAACCAGGATCCCATTACTTTGGTATCAGAGTCATGAGCAATGCTCTAATACTCCAAACCAAACTGATGTAGAATCAGTCCCCAACTAGGACCTAATTCCACAGCAGGGTCACTATGATCAAGGTACTAAAACTCGGAACTCGGTACCAACTCGGTCCCTTGAAAAACCGAGTCGAGTTGAGATCTCGTCAAGTTGGTGCATTTTTTTTTTTCGACTCGAAGCCTCAACTCAGTGGGTTTTAGACTTAGTTTGGGTCTGAAACTTGGTATTCAGCCTATTTTAGGCCATTTAAACACAATGACACTATTAGATTTTGCAAAAACAAAGTCCAAATAGGAGTTATGTACCAATCAAACTTAATTTGGTGTGCACGAATGCTGTCAAAATCGCTCTGAATGAAAATATTTTCTTGGACATCAAAACAAATGAATATTTTACCGCACTTTTGGTTTTTAGCAATGTTTTACCATATTAAGATTTATGGAATTTTTAGATTTGAGAAAAACCCTAGCATTAGAAAGTTGAAAATTGCACCTACCACCGAAAATCCAGTTTTTGTTCTTGAACTGGGGGGTTGACTTTTTTTCCTTTTGGAATTTTATTTTTTAACTATTTTTATTGGATTCAAATAGGGGGGTATTTGCTTATTTATGAATAATATCTTAAGTAAATGTTTTTGTATTTGTATTTCATTTACTTAAGATATTATTATCATTTAAGTAAATGTTTTTGTATTTGTATTTCATTTACAAAAACATTTACTTAAATGATATTAGGCATAAATAAGTGTTTGTCTTAGTTCCTGGCCTAAATAAGTGTCTGTATACCAAGATTTTCCACCAACATCTCGAGATCTGGCACTCATATAAAGGAGTTTGGGTCGAGATTCTTGAGATCTCGAGAACTCGGCGAAATCTCGGTCGAGTTGTTGCACTTTTGCAACTCGTATGCCAACTCGTCTCGGTTTCTCAAAAAACCGAGAGACACGCCAAGATCTCGGCGAGATCTCGCGAGTTCTCGAACTATGACTATGATATCAGCAGTAGCACTTCTCAGCAATCGAATAAGGATAGCAACCACCCAATTAGATCTTTGAATGGATGTCAGATTGTAGTAGACTCTCAGGACACAGATTTCTCACAAGCAAATCGATTAATAAAGAACGGTAGAAGATAGATAGAAAGATAGATTTGGATTGAGCTTCTAACTCTCTCCAAGGCCTATCGCCCATAGGTATCTCACCCTCTAAAGGCATCTCACCTCTCAACTGATCGCACAACTTCATGAAGAAAACTTCAAATATTCATTATGTCAATTGTCTCTAGCTAATGGCAATTACATTAAAGAAAAGCCAATAAAAGTCCTAATCTATCGAGGAAATTAAATCCTAACTAACTTCTAACTTCAATTACATATAGTTTTACTAATAAAACCAAAACAGAAACAAATCCCAATAGAAATTTATCTAATAGTTTTACGTATTGGCAATTGAATCTTTAATTTGTGTTCACTAGCTAGCTGATTGTGGGGCCCACTTGATCACAAAATCTCCTCCCAATAGAGCTGAATGATATCTCATAATGTGCTGGAATAACTGCTAGATATAATAGGAAATAGGATAGAAAATATCTCCTTAAATAACTGATTGATCTCCTCTTGAATTCTGAAAGTAAATCCACTTTAATTCTGGAAATAAATCAACTTTAATGCTGCTGGACGATGTGGCAGAATGAGCTGGCATAGTGCTACTTGATACGGGTTTGTATAAACCCAGAATTTGGGGCAGATAAAGCCCTGCCTTGCCCCAACCGAGAGTCCTTAATCTGCATCACAAACCCCGGACTCTATAGCACAAGTAATTGACATGTTGAAACAGTTGACTGATCATATAACCATGATGGAGCAGTGCTTTCCATATTTCCCCGGAGTGATGGATAACCAGTCCAATCAACAGCCAATAACACCCATAGGACCATGAAACACTCCTCCACAACCCACATTTGAGAAGCATGTGCAACCATACATTGATTGAGGCACACCGTGGTAACGCCAAGATGACACTTGCAAAGTGAAGATGGAGTTGAAGGAGTACAATGACAAAGAGGCAGAGCTTGACAACTCTAAAACGGAAGACCAACAGGTAAAGGATTCTCATGTGGAAGTCTACATTGAAGAGAACAAAGCAAACAAGGCACAGATGGGGGAAGTCGAGTAGTGGTTGAAAACAGCTGTCAAAATAATGAACCACATGAAGCCGTGAAGAGTCGAGACGTTGCTCTTACTGTTAAATGAGTTCGCAATCCCACGTCACAATTATGAAGAGAAAGCTCCTAGGGTTGAAGACTTTATTCCTAACTTCCCTACATCAGTAGAGTTTGGTTTGGGACTGGTCAAAGTTGCTACTCACATATTACCCCGTTGTCACTACAAAACTCATGAACGAGTTTTTTCAATCCAATGAGAGCTATTGTAGATCAAGAGAGATTCCAGCACAAGTATTCACGCCAGAACAGGACTAAATCCTAGGCTAATTGGTTATATAAGTAACCTAATAGGTTACATGGGTCGTTGGCTGAGAATTTTTATGTTTTCTATTGTCATGTGGCTATTTTGAAAGCCCATATATGATGGATATACGAATTCAACCATTTAGTTGTATTTAGTCCTCTAAAGTTAGGAAGTCTTGGTAGTGCAATCCAGGTCGGGTTAACCCTTATTGGATAGCTTGCGGGCCCACCCAAACAATTAAATCCAGTGATAAACAAGCAGTGGCAATATTGTAATTAATGGAAGATTAAATCTAAAGAGAATGGAACAAAGAAAGGAAAGAAACGTACAAGGGGAGAAGGGTAGTCCTGGAATGGGAAACCAAAATATATATAGAAGGTAATAGTGGAACAAGAGGAGGGTAATATGGGAAAAGGGAGTAAAAGGTTATAATTATTAAAGGGGAAAGAGGAGTCATGGGAAGGAGAAGTCTTCTCCTACCTCAAGACGTAACCAAGGAAACTGAACTAGCAACACTTTGTAAGAGAGAACTCCTTCGTGGGCTCTCCATTCTCTCCAAGGTTTAAAAGGTAAGTCGATATTGAAGAACCCTCTGGAAAGCACATCAATAACAGTCTCAATACTAAACAAGAGAGAAGTATTTGATGACTGACACCACCACTGGCGGAGGAGGGCAAATCTGATACAAAATTGATTCTGTAACTCACTAATACAGCAAGTTTTAGGGATGGGAATCCACAGATAATATCTGTTGAAGATTGGTGTCTAGACTTCTGATGACTGGACTGCTGATATGAAAATTTTTTAAGGACTACATGGGTATTTCGATAAATTTCCTGTATAAGGTTTCGCTATAAACCTGTAGCGAGAGTTCTTTCTCTGCAACGAAAATCTGAGAGAGGCGTGAGGAACGAGCGACTGTGACCCTATTCTCCATTGATAGTGAAACAGATCTCACCTCAGCGTGGACGTAGGCAACCTTGACGAACCACTTAAATCCTTGTGTGCATTGTGTGATTGTGTTTGCGTTTTTCCTTTACTTTTCTGCATCGTGTTAGGGTTTTACAATATCGCCCTAGGGAATGTATTAGAATCCCAAAGCTTGAGGTTGATATAATGAGAAACCTGTGAAAGATCAAAGCCTCTTGTTGTACCAATACTAGCGCTGTAACAAGGTAAACATATGAAAGAGAAAATAGCATGAAGAAAGCAAAGAAGAAGGGAAAAGGGTAAGGAACAGATCGCAGGGAATAAGGGAAGAGAAGAAAAAGAAGAGATTGGGGGAGGGAGAGATCGCACAAAGAAAGAGGGAGGGGGAAGATCGCGCAAACCACCAAAAGCCACGCAGGCACTCAAACCAAAATACTCAATTCATCCTTCCTAATCTTCTATTCCAATCGTCGATTACACATCTATTTATAAAACCCGGAAAAAAAAAAATAAAGACTCCTAATTGCTTCCTAAAACTTAGACTAACAAAAACAAGGTTGGGACCCGGTTCATCTTGGTTTGGATTCTCAAACGGGTTCGGTTCGAGCCGGCCCGGCCCACGGAACAGCTCCTACATCACTTGTGGATGCCAATAGGTTAGTTTCATTGTTAGTTGTGAAATACCTTCAAAATGTAAAGTCATTAAATATCTTGAGAAGAGTCACAATGTAGTCTAGGAGGAAGTCCCGATGAGAATTTAGAACTCTCCCAGTCAGTCTATAAAAGGATGCATGTAAGCATTTTGAAGTTAAAAAGTTAGAATGAAATAGTTGTGAGATGTTCCCAATATGATGTTAGGGTGGTTAGTGAGATACTAGCCTATGCTTGGGGTGAGATTCTTCACGTCATATCTTCTTATCTTTATTACATCTTCCTTCGTTATTAAAATTTCTCAATTCTGGTAATGTTCTCACATCCCCACTATCCTATCTATCGAGGATTCTGATTTTGTTGCAAGGACTAAACCAGGATCCCATTATTTTAATATTAGAGCCATGGCCAATGGTAGTTCTAATACTCCAAACCAGACCCCAGACTCCATAGTACAAGTAATTAACTGGTCATATGACCATGATGGAGCAGTGCTTTGATTCTATATTTCCCCGGAGATGGACAACCAGTCCAAATCAACAACCAATAACACCCATCGGATCATGAACCGACCAGCATTTAGAAACATTACTCCTCAAACCACTTTTGAGGAGGATGTGCGACCATACTTTGATCAAGGCACACCGCAACAACGCCAAGATGAGACTTGCAAAGTGAAGATTGAGTTGAAGGAGTACAGCCACAAAGAGGCAGTGCTTGACGATTCTGAGACAGAAAACCAACAAGTAAAGGATTCTCATGTGGAAGTCTCCGTTGAAGAGAACCGTCAAAATAATGTACCCCATGAAGCCGTGACTACTCAAGACGAGTTCTTATTACTGTCAGAATTCATTGAATTTGTGATTCCACCTCACTACTTTGAAGTGAAAGCTCCTAGGGTTGACGACTTTATTTCTGACATCCCTACATCACCAGAGTTTTGTTTCAGACTGGTCAAAGTTGCTACTGACATATTACCCCGTCGTCACTACAATACTTTTGGACAAGTTTTTTTCAAGCCAGTGAGAATAGATGTAGACCAAGAGAGGTTCCAACACAAGTATTCACACTGGAACAAGCCCAAATCAAAGTCTAATTAGTTAAATAAGATAGGTTATATGGGTCATAGGCTGGGAATTTTTATGTTTTCTATTGTAATGGGCCTAATTTGAAAGCTCATTTATAAGGTATGAATGGCCCATAAAAATTTAACTAATCAGTTGTATCTAGCCCTCTCAAGTTGTGAAGTCTTGGGGATGTCAATAGTTTAGTTTCATTGCTAATTGTGAAAAAACCTTGAAAATGTAAGTCACTAAATATCTTGAAAGGAGTTCCAGTGTAAGTCCTTGGAAATGAACAGACCATTAAGTTTAGGTGGAAGTCCCAATGAGAGTCTAGAACTCTCCCAGCCACTCTATAAAAGGGCTGCATGTAAGCATTTTGAAAAAAGTTAAAAAGTTGAAAGAAATTTCTAGTTTTACACCAATAGCTGTGAGATCCAGCAGAGCCCAGTGAGATGTTATCCCGCTGTTCCTGGTGTGATGCTGGGGTGGTTAGTGAGATACTAGCCTAGGCTTGGGGTGAGACCCTTCAACTCATATTCTCTTACCTTTTTTACTTCTTCCTTTGGTATTACAATTACTCAATTCGGGTTGTGTTCTCACCTCCCTACAATCCTACCTATTGAGGATTATGTTTTTATTGCATTAGGGTGACAAACATCATTTGCACTCAAAAGAAGAATATTAGGGCAAGAATCAATTTTCTGTTCTAGTTGGGATAGATGTCATGCGCATGAGATGATTGATGTCTGATACCATGGTGGTGTTTACCATGTGCAAGAGATGATTATAGATTTTGAGAACAACAAACTCGATTTTCAACATAATCTTCTATTTTCAAATTTTTTTTCAATTTCTCCCAATAAATTCACGACTGCTACACATTCTACTGTTAACGCGAACTTCCCACAACTCTCATCATGAAAATCATTCTGATAAAGCATAAGCATTTACAAATAGTGTCTCAAAGAATTACAGGGAAAAAAAAGGACGTCTGCTAATTGGGTCTAATCTGATAACAAACTAAATTGCTAATATGGACATCAAAACAAATAGCACATGCAGTTAAAGGAAACTTTTGGTTATAAATAAATTCTTTTATATTGCTCAAGTAATAGCAAAGCTCTCACCATCTCATTACAAGATTTAAGTATTACTGAATCATTAAAATCAGATTTCAAGACCTACTTTCCCTGATCTAGATTTAAAAGGGAATAATGAATGAGACAAACTTAACACAAAATGAAGCAACTTCAGTATATATTTTTACCCCACCAATCAACACCACATTAAAAAAATTTAAATAAAAAAAGAAAATAATTTAAGAACACTTTGTTTGACCCTAGGGGAATGCCAGCTCCATGCGGGATTCGCACCCTAGCTGGTCCTAGACCATCCTGAGCACTGACCTTCTTCTTCTTCATATATGAAAAATCAAAAAATAAATATGGTGCATTTTCAGTGTCAGTTCATAAATAGAAAATGGAGTTATTTCCGTGATCACCCACTTATAGCTTATAGGGCAAAGAAAAAATCCACCCCAGAATAGTTATCTTCTCTTTTTCTAGAACATTTCTTTCATTTATATGGATAGATTTTGAATAAGACATGTACAGAAACTTTTCCCATTCTAAAAAATTATATTATTTTAACTTTATTATTTAAAATCTTAGAATGGCATTCTTTTGATCCTTTCCCTCTCTTCTCCCGATTTTTTTCAATTATTCTCCTATTCCAAATTTCAGTTGGAATTTATAATATAACTTATTGTATGGATTTATCTAACTGTAGTTGAAACAAAAACAGAATATTAGAGTTCAAAAAGAATATCAGAACTCATATCATTGACTTAATTCGTTTCAAACATAGTTCTCTTCGGATTCTATATCCAATTTCATATAAACTTGTGTCATTTCTTTTGAAAGTCTCAGATAAGAAACTACAAACAAGAAAATATAGGCATTTATGGATTTTTTTTATTTTCAAAATTGGATAACAAGGGCAAATAGCTGCAGGACAAGTTTACCAACCTCTCTCTTTCAACACTTTCTTCAGCATGATCTAGAGGTTGTGAACGGGGTTTTAAATTCAATTTGGGGCGCTCAACTGTCCGGTTCCCCATTTCGGCACCAGCTGACCCTGGTTTTGGAGGATTTGCATTTGCAAATGATTCATTGACAACTTCCACATGAACAGATTGGTACCCCTAGATGCAACAAAACGGCAAGCTTACATTACAGTCATCTCAGAAAAGAATGCAAGAAAGCTTAAATAATTCATCAACCAAATACCTGCTGCTTAAATTCCACAACTGGTGCTTCTGAAGTCTCCAAAGGCTTTGACCTAGGAAGGAGCTTCAGTTTAGGCCTCTCAGATACTTCTGGAGGCACTGATGGTTGAGTTTGGGACCCGGCAAATTTACCTTCAGTGGAAGCAGGCCGAACAGCATTAGGATAGATCGGCAAGCTCCCATCTTTTACTTCTAGATATATCGGAGACCTCGCCCTGTCTTTTGCCTCCAGATACAAGGGAGATCTCACCCTCTCATAATCTGGCAATTCCCTCCCACTACCGCGAACACTATCATCAGCAATGCTACCCCTTTCAGTAAAACTTCCACGCATTGCATCGTGGTCACCCCTTTCACTGATTGGGGTGACACCAATATATGCATTGTTATCTTTCGAGTGACAATCACTCTCTGTGTCAGAGTATCTAATTACTTCAATATCAGGAGAATGATGGATCGGATGCTTAGTTTGCCATCTACCCGATGATACCTTTTCAAGGGCGCTAGCTTGTGCAAACCTGGAGATAACACTAGGACCAGACAAGGTAGCAGAAGGCACCGGCTCACAGACACCGACAACCTCCTTCCTTGTCCCCCACGCATTTGGATGAGAACTAGCAGAAGCCTGACCATTATTACCAGCTTGGATATGCGTGTTCATCCCCATGGAAGCTGCTCCAGTGAATCTCGCCGGGAAGGAACTGGGAGCCACACCTGGTGAATGAGAAACAGATGTTGAAATCTGTCCAGTGAACTTCCCAGCAGATATAGAATCTGCCTTCTGTTCTGGACCACTAGGAGGAACACGAAGGCTTTCATCACTGACGGATCGACGTGGGACAGACACGCCATCCAATGGCTTGCGTTCATCCTCATCGAAGTTCCGGCCGAGGTGTGGAGGATGCGACAGGAGAGAAGCTTTCTCGTCAAAATTACGAGTCGCACCAGAAGATCCTGGCCGCGAACGATGATCGGATCTGCCCATAGGGTTTCCCCAGGAGGTCGGCATCTGACGTTCGAAACCAGGACGATCGGAAGGTCTTACAATGCTGGAAAAAAGGTATAAATTTAGAAGTAGAATAGCAATCAAGAGATCTATCATGTACAGATGAACTAGAACAAAATGAATTTAATTTAAAAATAACAGAAGAAATATGAATGCCCCAAGCCGATAATATAATGCGACTGACAGGAACCTGCTGCGAGGGAAAGACGCAAAAAAATTTTGTTTTACAACCAAAATTTGGGACAGAATCGAATAATCAGACAAAAAAATGTGTTTTTTCCTTTTTAACTTTTGATCGATATTTTTAAAGAATAGGAGTATAAGGAGTATAGGATAAAAGTAATCTATTACAGAACGTACACTCCGGGAGCAGAAGGTAGCGGAAGATCAGAGGGGATGGAGCCGCCATGAAAGTCTTTCAGCGTCATGGTGGAGCCGCTGAAAGCTTTCTTCTTCGACATTCTTCCTCTTCCCTTCGCTTCTCTTCGCCTCCTTCCGCTTCGCGAGAGACGATCAGTGACTCTATGGGTACTGGATAGTGCGAGAGAGAGAGAGAGAGAGTTCAAGAAGCGAGAGAAAAGATGAAGTACGCAATGGGTTCCCCTGCGTTAAAAACAATTCGGTTCCCAGTCTATTTGTACAAGTTCGTTCTGTGCTTGACCATATGGGCCGATATAAGCCTTTTCTTTTCTCCGTGCTATTTTGCCTATTCTATTCCTTCTGCTTCTAAGCTAACCATTCTATTCGCCAAGCCCCTGTAACTCGGCCCACGGCTCTTCAGGGTCACGTCAACTCACGTGTGCAACTATGTGAAGATCAGGGCCCAGCGCAAGGTCGGTCTCTCTTGTTATCAAAACAAAAAAGCTAGGCCGGTCTCTGTCTCGGCTCGACCATTCACGGAACAATCAAGCGACTCATATCCGTTATTATTTTTTTTTATTTTTTTTTTTTGTGTGGTAACATGATTTTATTGAGGAAACGTGTAAACTCATGAGTCATGAATGAAGAGCACACATCTACGTGACTACAAGTCATTAATTGGAATTGGACTAAACCATCGGATACAATACTGAAAGAGTCCTCCTTGCCAGAGAATCAGCCAAACTGTTAATCTCTGTTGGAATAAAACAGAAAATAAATGAATCTAAAAAAAGAGGAAAATTGAATAATATCCTTCAAAACGCTTCTCCACCTGAGTGGAGATGATGTGATTCTATTTTGCAAATAGGAAATCACATCTTTGCTATATGATTCCAGAACCACTTGATCTTTACAATAGAGAGCCTAAACGATTTTATTTTTTTGTGTTCAAAGAAAAACTTTATTCATGAACTGCATGTGAAACTCATAGCAAGAGTATAACACATCTTCTAGATCCATGGATCAAAATTGGGCCGGACCATCCCACACGTCACCAGTAATGCCTTCCTAGCCAAAGAATTAGCCAAGCAGTTAAACTCCCGAGAGAAATAGTTGAAATAACTACTTTCAAAAGAAAAGGAAAGAAACACAATACCCTCAATAATACAGTTAATTTTCAAAGAAGAAGATGGTATTCCCTTTTGGAGATAGGAACCTACATCTTTATAATTAGATTTAACAAGCAAAGCAGATCAAATTGCCAAAGCTTCACCTTCAATTGGTTCTTGAAAAGTAACTAGATTAGATGTATTGAATATACCAAAGAGCTCCCAAACCATACCATCCGAGCAAAGGAACAATCCAATAAGATATGGGAAATGGATTCCTTACAT
Source organism: Telopea speciosissima (assembly GCF_018873765.1). Lineage (NCBI taxonomy): Eukaryota > Viridiplantae > Streptophyta > Magnoliopsida > Proteales > Proteaceae > Telopea > Telopea speciosissima. The sequence goes on from NC_057916.1 coordinate 43,135,122, forward strand.
CTACACCTACTACATAGAGGATCCACAAGAAGATTTATGTGGTGGAGAGCTTTGTAACTTGCAACCCCAAAAACACAGAGACTCTGGAGCAAATGTTGAATCTTTGGTATAGTTAGACACGATCAGATATGCTTCCACACAATTATTGGAATAGATCGCCAGGATTGGTTGTGGGAAGAAGAAGCAACTAAAAAAAACCCTTATCATTTTTTAGATCTGCAAGTAAGTGATAAGCACTCTTTACAGAAAAGAGTTCATTCTTGGCAAAAGTCCATGCAAACATATCTTCTTGAGGAAATAAGGATAATTATATTTTGAGAATCTCCACAATATCTGCACGATTGAAGTGCTCCTCTAATAAATCTTGATGCCAAACTCGATTATCTTGATCAATGAGTTGATAAATTTGTGTTTATAAGGGGTTAGTTGTGGGGTAGAGTGTTTATATCCCTTGATAGTAGGGATTCAGCAATCACTCCATATGCCAATATTATCCCTTTTACTAATACGTCAACACATTCCCTTTTAAGCACATTCTTTCCTTCTATGGTACTCTACCAACCCTAACTTGATTGATGCCCTACTTTCCCACCAATAAATGAGGAATGTGGATAGTAGATGGTCTTCAAGAAACGTGCCAAACAACTAGTTGAATCAGACCAAATATGCAAAGTAAATTTAGTAAATAAAGCACTATTGTGTAGTGATGAGCCACGTAAGCCCAACCCACTTTCTCCTTTGATTGGCATAAATGGTCCCAAGAAACCCAATGCAACTTAAGCAGACCATCCTAAACCCCCCCCCCCCAAAAAAAGTTTGTTGCAACTTGTCGTTGATACTTCTATTGAGAACTTGGCAATTTGAAATGTAAATAAGCATAATTAGGCATTAAAGATACCACAAATTTTAACAGTACCTCTTATTACCAGTATGTGAGAGTAATTTGGCCTTCTAATCTTACCTCTTATTATCCACCCTTGTTGATATATCTTGTGGAATAAATAAGTTACAAAGACACCAAAATCTATGGGTAAACCAAATTACTTTTTGGGTCCTGACCCATATGGAATCTTCAAGATTTTAGAAAACCACCTCTTCATCTTGGAGTGTGTATTAGGAAGGAATGTTATGCAGAAATTTCTTCAAATTTATGGCTTATCCTGAAGACTTGCAATTAGTGAATAGGCAATCTAAGTGTAAATTTCCTCAGACAAACTATAGAGAAAATAAGGCTAACATCTGCAAATAAAAGATGATTAACTGGTGTAGCCCAATTGCGTACTTTAATACCAATAATCTTACCTTCAGCCTAAGCCTTCAATGATAGACAGCTAATTGCATGTGAACACAATATAAATAAAACTGGTGGTAGGGAATTTCCTTGGCAAATACCACTAGTTAGAGTAATGGTCCCACATGGGCCACCATTAATAAGCATCTATTAAGAAATTGTATTAAGCCAGGCCATCACCATCTTCACTAATTGAGAACTAAAACCCAGCCTCAAAAGCATAGGTTCAATGAAATCTCATTCAAACTTGTCATAGGCTTTCGTCATGTCTATTTTCAAAGCAACAAAGTTATTCAAGCCTATCATAGACTTCATGTTCTTCCTCTTTCTGACATAATAAAAGAGTTCATGTGCCATAAAAACATTATCTAAAATAGATCTATTCAAAATAAAAGTAGATTGGTAAGGAGAAACCATATCATTTAAGATCAACTTCAATCTTGATGCCATTATTTTGGTGATCACCTTACTAACAAACGTGCATAATGCAATGGCCAGAGTTGGTCAAACATTTTAGGGTGAGGTACATTAAGGATCTCTTTGGTGTGATTTGTATTTATATTTATCTTATTAATTTCTATTTTTACATGTGTTTGGTATAATTTATAATGCTCATTTATATTTATGACAAATTAGAATAAATCAAAAATAAAAAATAGGTCTCGACCTATTTGTGATTTATAACTACAAATCATTTATTCTTATTTTTATGTTTATCGGAAATTTTAAGTCTCAAGTCCCAAATCCGTCTCTCTCTCGCTCTCGCATTCTTGAAGAAAGCTCTCGCTCTTCTCTCGCTTGATCCCCTGAAAGCTCTTGCTTACTCGTGATCCTGAGTGAAGGTATGCTCTCTCTCTCTCTCTCTCTCTCTCTACCTTGTTCTGAAGATCTACGAACCTTGGTATGCAATTTCTTACCACTAGTGAACCTAACAATGGGCTAGGGATTTTTTTTTTTTTTTTTTTTTTTTGCATTTGATTGTAGTTGGAAGGGAGAGTGGGAAGAGCTACCAAGAAAAGTTCCTATTCAAGTTCTCAGATCACTGAAACAAGTTTGAAATTTTAATTTCCTGTTCTAGTTTTACTTATTTTACATTAAATTCGATACCCTTTTCTTTTTTTTTTTAACACATTCATAATCCAGTACCTTAAGGTTTGTTTTCTCACTCCATAGTATTGTGCCCATAACTTGCTGGCGTTGGTACTTTCTTGCAAACAATCTGTTTGTAAGAAATCACTTATATGTCTATTGATGGTATTCTTCAACTTCTATTTGGGCTTGTGAGTTGTATTAATGTTGTATACAGGTCTAGATAGAAATCAATTTAGTTTTCACTCCCGGTTTCAATAAATATTTTTTACAATTTCTTTTTTTTGGATTTTGTGTTTGCTTCCTTGGATCAGTCACCTTGTATGTATTAACCTTTTCTATTTTTGTTTTGCTAGTTGATCTTATTTGTTCTGTGGGTGAAATAGAAATTATTATTATTATTATTATTATTTTCTGTTTCACAACAGTTCAGCCTTACTAGTATGGACATGGTGAGGTAGGCACTTCCTTGGGGGCATTTTTTACCCCATCTAGTTGGGGGTTCTTTCGAGACCTTGTATCTATGTTCAAGGTCGCCCTGCTTCACCCTATCTGCAAGCACTTCCTTGTGTCATATTTAACCCCCACCGCTTGTCCCCCCCCAAGGGTAAAGTAGAAGAGTATCTCATGACCTCCTAGGACCCCTGCTACCTACAAGCCTAGTCTGACTTTTAGTAAAACATGACATGAATCTAGGGGTTTTAAGCTAATCAAATAAATGTCTCAAATGCTGTGGTAGTTGAGTTGGACACAATTCTGGGTGAAACATCGAAAACACCCAGACACATGGGGGCTGAGCATCAACTTTAAGGTGTTAAGGAAGTAGATGGAGAAAACATACATCAACATAATTTTCCCCATGCGTAGGACATATTGATATAATCATATTTTAGCATGTCACTTTAGCATGATAATTGAAATCCTCTGAGGAATAATTTGTTTATCTATTTTTATGGGCAATGTTCTTTGCACTATAGCGCACGAGGGCACAGGATACACCCAAACACATGGGGTGGGGTGGTCATTTTGCCCAGCCCCCATGTGTCTGGGCGAACATTTTACCTTATTCTTATGCTGGGATATCTAAGGGACTCATTCCGTACATGGTGAATGCCTATTTCTTTAGCAGTTGTGTTGCCTTGAAATTATAAAGAATAATTGACTATGTTTATCTTATTATTTGATTTTTCTTCTTTTATGTTGCATGCTATGTTCATTTATTAGAACTAGTATTCCGTCATGTGATTGATTTGGAGGTACTCGAGGACCGAAACAAACGAGAGGCATTCATTTCAATGCATGAATCGGCTCGTATACCATGGCTTCTTAGAGCAATTGAGAAGAAAGTGAGAGAGGAGGCTTGATCCTCTTTTTGAATGGATTTTGGGTTTTTATTTTGTGTTTTCTTATGTTGGTTTAGAAAGTCTTGATTTTGTAATATCTTGTTTCCAAGTTTAGATGGACAATTATGATAGCTAAGGATATTGGGATTTTTTGTTCTCTTTTAAATAATAATGTAATTAACAGTGAAGGTCACATGTTCTGGTTAATTGAATGAAGTTGAGATTGGAGGGCTAATTGGAGTTTAGCTACGCTTTTACTTTCTTTGAATATAGATGAATTTAATGGTAAAGACTTATTTACTTGAAGGATCTTCTTAGTATTACATGTTGTTCTGTCTCTTTGTGTCTTAGGTGTGTTGTTAATGGCTGATTTATTTAGTCAAAGCACCTTGTTTTTTGGCATCCTAAAGGTAGTAAATATATAGGACCTTTTGATAGGGTTTGTTTGAACTAAACAAATCAATGTTTTATTGAGAGAAGTAGATATAATCTCTCTCTCAAAGAAATTGATCACAAAATTGTACAAATCCACATTGGTAATATCCCAATACTTTTGAAAAAAATTGGGAGAAAAACCATTAGTACCTGGAGATTTAAGTGGACTCATGAAAAATAGATTAGTTTGTATTTCTCCATAGTTGGTTAACTAATAACATGTTATTTATCTCCAAAATAATAGGAGTGACTGCATGTCTGCATCAACCACAACTTCAAGGGACTCAGAATCAACACTTTCAAAATGAAAAGCATTATCACAATGTGACAGAAATTCATCATACAACTCTTGATCTTCCAAGTCCACAAACTAGATTGTAGTTTAAGTTTCAAAATCTGATTATGATGTTCTCTTTCAAAGTAGTGGCATGAAAGAACTTGATGTTCTTATCTCCTTCTTTAAGCCAGGTTATTCTAAACTTTTGCCTCTATATTTCGTCTTCATTTGTTAACTCATTATGCAAAGCTTTCTGTGGAGTAACAATTTGAGTGTGAATAGTCTCAGTCAATGGCAACCTTTGTAGAGCATCGATGTCTTGCATCAAAGCTTTTATTTTGGCTTGAACATTTTCAAACACTTCCTTATTCCACCTTGTGTAGTCCTTATAACTATTTTCCAATCTCTTTTGCAAACCAAAAGATGGAGTACCTCGGCAATCATAAGTCCAACATTAGTGGCAACAGTCTTATAGTCAGAATGAAGAAACCAGATGGACTCAAAAATGGAAGGGTCTCCTTCCTTTGAAGCTTCCCCCATCTGTATCAATAAGTAATGGAGAGTGATCTGAACCAATTGTTGGCTTGGCAAAAATTATAGTATTACCATGCAATATCATCCATGCTTGATTAGATAAAGCTTTGTCTAGCTGAATTTTTACATTGGCATTACCCAAACGTCTAGTACACCAAGTAAAAATTGGGCCATGATTGCCCAGGTCTATAAGGTGGTAGGCATCTAATATTATTTTAAATTGTGACATATTCTCTATTACAATTGCTTTTTCCTCCATGTTTTTCTTGCCAAAATCAAATGTGAATTAAAATCACCAAACATCAACATTCAGCACTTCTATTAGCCCCCATTGACACCAATTAATCATAAACAGGTATTGAGACCCTCAGATTTCGTATCCCGGGAAATTTTTGGAGACCCTAGATATCATAAGTATTTTAGCAATACTGTATTCCCACACTTAATGAGTTTAAATAAGGATATGTGTAATGTTGGTGTTTGAACCATGGGTAATCCATTGGGTCGGTTCAATGCTGACCCAATGTTTAACCATTTAAGGCTTAGGGGGAGTGAGATGGATTCATCTTTTTGTTACCAAGATGGAAGCATCTGAGAAGAGAAAAAAGAGTAGATAACCCATCCAAAGAAGAAACCATGAAGGTGATTAGTATCTTGACCCAAGACTTGGGAAGAGAGAAGCTCCCTACCACACTAAAGAGTAGGACAAACCCTCATCTCCAAGCATTTCAAAGATGGGTGGAATTAGAGGTAAATCACTACAAAATCCCAAGTTGTTTCTCAGTTTGCGGTTTAGAGTCTAATTTAGCATTTGTATGAGATGGCTAGCTTACATGCTACTCTATTTCAGCTTCTGTTGAGGAAGAAATGAAAGAGTCGAAGGTGAGCTCGACCTAGGGTTTGAAATGGGGGAAATCCTCAAGGTAAGAAAGGGTTTGATGGATTTTATGGAATGGAAGTAGATCTCTTGATTTAATGTATTTTAAATCACCTAAGAAGTGAGTTATGCCCTTGATTAGGTTGCATGAGCAAGATTTGGTGTTAGGAGTGAAAACCCCAAAATCCATAAAGTTTGGATGAAGTTCTGTAGGGAAGAACTAACCCAGATTCGCTATCGACGATTCTGTTAGCTAAATCGAAGATCTGACTGAACTATCAGATATCTTCGTTGGACTTTGGAAGTAAAAGCCTATTTTCCAAAAGGAACCCGAGACTATTGGATCGCTAACCGGCAAGTCCGAAAAGGAATCCAATAGGTACCGGTGACCTTCGTTAGCCCTTGGAATCATAAATCCTGTTTTTCAAAAAAAACCCGAGACTATTGGCTTGCCAACCGATGAGTCCGATAAACATGGAAAGCTAGTTATGCCTATTTTCATAGGCAGAATCCAACAAGAAGGGTTGGATGATACTTATGAGGACTCTAACTTATTCAAATCCCTTTTGTGGACAGATGATCATGATGCGAGTATTTCAATGAGACCAATGTGAGTAGATCCAACTTTGTAACTATATTTTCAATCCTGTGTGTATACATGTTGGTATAAATATTGTTATTGTTATAGTTTGACTCAATTTTAACCCTAACCTGAATCCAATTGTAGGTTCGGAACCCAAGTTGTAGCCTCGTGTACGTTATGAAATATTAGTTGGGTGTTCGAACGGATAGACGGGGAAGATGGAACCCTCGTGTCAATACGTCACCTGTCAGCAAAATGACGCGTACCTCCCCCATTCAATTGTAAGGTGCACCATCAAATGTATTGTTCATGCTAAGTAACCTTAAATTATGTGTTAGATATTTTAGGTATATAAATATTATTGAGAATGTATTAACATACGAAAACACCAATGCTTGGGTTGTCCCGACACTTCAACATGCAACTATCCATTGGTCGATGGCATCGATCTGTTGTCATTACAAATCACTGTCTCTGGAGTGTGGGGCCCAGTGTCTCGAGTCAAGGATCTCGCTGCCCCGTCCCAATTACCTTGTGGATATATTTTCCTAACAATGTAGGTATGCGGGACCCATGAATCATACCATGTAAGCAAGTTTCGATTTAATAATCAATTTTGGACCAATTAGACCTTAACTGACAAGACCTTGTGACCACTACCTATATATAAACTATCCTAAAATTAAAACACTCATTATTACAATCGTTGGAAGCTGAGAAAGAAAAGAAGAGAAAGAAGATAAGGAGAAGAAAAGGGAAGAAGAGTTGGAGTTTGGATCATCCCTCATGTTGTCCAAATTCTGATCTAAGGTAGGAAACACCACCCTCTTTACTCTCATGATACCTCAATTTTTGTCCTTGCATCAAACCCTCACAGAATTATGTTTTCTCCTTCAATTCACTAGGCTTGAATGAGAAGATCAAGTTAGGGAAACGGACTCTAGTCTAAGATCTCAAGGTTATCCCTTATCTAGTTTAATACATTTCTTTCGATTCTTCCTATAGCTAGAGTTAAACACAAGCGCTGAATTAATTGTGATTTACGTTCCTTAACAATATACATATATGAAATTAACTTAAAATTATGGAATTAGAACCCAATTCTTGCTTGCATGTTAAATCCAACTCACTAACCTAAGTTGGGTTATAATTCCACTTGATTCTAGTCTTTTCTCAACCTGCATGCAAGATTTATGTAATCAAACGCTCAATCTGTCATGCATGGTTGAATCCATGTGTTGGGAACCAAATCCCTTTGCATGCACTCAATCAATCCCAATTCCAATTCTTCAAATTGCCTATTTCCCCAACTCAATTTGAGTCATATGAACTCAATTTCGTGTATAAGAATTATCCTTAAAATCAATTGGTGAATACCAACCCAAAAACCTCTCTAAAACCCTGTTTTCCTTTTAAATTCGTTTATTGTATAGCCTCTGGTGTGTGCCAGCGGTCGACACCTGCCACAGACCAGTAATTGAAAAACTCAGGAAAATTATGTAATTCAATTCTGTAACCCTCTGGTCTGTGCGAGCGACACCTTCCACAGACCAAAGCTGCTGTCAAATGTGTTTTTGACTTCAAACCTATTCTAACTTGACCCTAACCTACCCTAGGACTCTATTAACACTTGGACACCTCCTAACAAATATGTATGATTTCATAATCATAGGACATAGCTTCTCGGTCATCGAACCTATTGGCAACCAACCCGAGAACCAATCCGGCTTCGCAAACACAAGTATAACAAGGTAAGTGGGGACAGACTTGAATTATTTTGGGAATATTTATTTCATTTAAATTGTTTGTTAGGAATCATACATATGAATGAATGTTATCCTTAATTCCTATTTGGAACTGATCTATTGGTTGATGGTTTATGGCTTATGGATATGGAACTGTGGTTTGATATTAATGCGATATGGAATGGTTTGAAATGTGAATCTTTGTGTTAGAATAGATACCGTAGTTGGCTTGGAAACGTGAGGTATGGTGTGTCATAGTATAGGATGCTGGAACAATGTACACCTCGTACTATGCCATTTAAATTGTATATGGTTAGGAATGTCATTCCTTGGTGCTACAACCCTTACCAACAGGGGTTCAGGTGTTGGGTGATTATAGCCCTCTGTCGCTTAAGGAGTGTTATGGTAAGTCGAGATGGGGTCTAGGCTATGATTATTGGGATCTTCCCATGGGGTTCTGAGGTACTACTCCGATGTGAGCTCCATACAACAATTGAGGTTACATCTCGGGGAAAGGGGAAGGAGCCGAGATTGTTTTCCGAGTTGTTGGCGTAGCATAGACTTAGAGACTTGGACATTTTTGATAGGTGAAATTAAGAATAAAATTGAATCCATACATCTAGGATTTTTGCTTTGTGTGTGCATTGTGCTTGTATGTGGTTTATCCATTACTTGTTAGGCTCGGTGGAGCTCACTCCTGTGGAATATTTTATTTTAGATGATCTTGCAGGTGGATGAGATGGTAGCGGGGAAGATTACTTCAAGGTGAAAGCTGATGATTGCTATGAGCATGCTGGTGTGGGTCCAGAGAGGTGTGATCCCTATCATGCGAATGATTAGGGTATCCCTGAAGAACAGAGACTGATGACGTGGTGTTATCATTTGTTTTCTTTTGGTAAACACTATTCGTTTTTGTAGAAGGGTTTCCACTATATATATTTTAGAATAGTTGTATGTGGGCCTGACAGTGTGAACTTGGGACACCGGGTTGTTTAGGACTTTCACTATGGATAATGTATATAAAAACATGTAAATATTTACTTCCCATACACTCTGATCAATGGAATACTTGTTATCTCGATATTGTGTTATGTTTGTGACGTATTGATACTGCATCTGGATCCTGGAGGTCTTCGAATACTTTGGATATTCGGGTCAATCATCGAATCCTCCTAGGGTGTGGTTCCAGGGTGTGACAAAGCTTGGTATTGGAGCGAGATGTTCTTTTTACAGTCACAAGCGACAGAAGTAATAGGAATGAAGTTTAGAGCCAAGAAATAAAAAATTTCAAACAATGTAAACACAAATGGGGGTAGAAGAACATCATAGGAGACTAGTCAGGTGCAAAAGCCAACAATGTATGTATATTAATTTAGAGCATAAGCTTTTACATCATGTTTTCAGGGATAAAAAGAAAAATACAACTGGTCAAAAAAAAAATAGAGAAAATAAGGCATAAACATGGCTAGAAAACTCCAAAATATTCTAAGGCCTAGGTCTACACCTGAGGCGGGTCCTGTGTTGGTGGCGGTGGATATGAATTAACCTAAAAATGGACATCCCAGAAATCCAGTCTCCGCTCCATAGTACCCAATCTGCCCTCCACACTCACGATGCCCTGGTCCATCTTGGTAGATATGTTGGTAAGTCCCATACCCAAACTGTCAAGGCGAGCCATCACGTCCTCCCAACCAAGAGCTCCAGCTGGTGCTAATGGTCCTTGTGATGATGAGGCCGCAATATGACTTCTAGCAATACTACCCTGATGCGGTCCTCCCTCCTCATTGCTATCGGCCTTGTCAAATAATTGCATTCTTTTAAGAGTTGATGTGTTGATTCTATCCCCTCTCCACCTACTGCTTCCCCAGTGAAGTCAACCCCATAATGAAAGAAGACTTTGGAAAGAAGTCTCCCATAAGGTAGATTGCCGTCCTCTGGATTCTTCTCACGGTGCATCATAGTTTTTAAAAGAAAATAGGACAAACATATCTGAGGCCCTCGTCTACCCACCATGTATAAGCAATATGTGGTGTAAACCCCAAGAATGGCAACACCACTCCAATTCCCACCTTTTTGGCACACGTTGTATTGAATAACACGACTCAAAATCCTTGGAGATGGCTTATACTCCACCTCAGACTTGGAGATTCAGTCAGTACCTGTGAGTGCTTAGAACACTTATTGGTGAGTCTCTAATGGAATGATGATTGAGGTATCGATACTCGGTCTAAAATAAAATCGATCCCCATCTAGAGAGATACCCAAAATTGTAGCCAACTGTTGGGGTAAGCAAAATGTCAACCCTTTTGACTTCACTCATCAAGCGATAACCAAGGTTTTCATCACTTGTTGCAACATGCAGGTTGCAATAGAAACGTCTCACCAAATTCAGGTAACAAGGGAACTCAAGTGACAACATGGATGCCCAACCCAATGCATTGAACTGCTCATAAACCTTAAACTTCCTGAGCTCCTCTACCTTAATCTCCTTACCATTCTCCACTTTCTTCAATCTATAGTCATTCCATTTGTGTGAGTATGGGTATCTTGAGAACCATACCCATTTCCTCTTCCATTTCCTCCTCCTCATCCGAAGAAACACGATGTGTCTCGTCCTCGAATGATGAGGATGATGCTGACGGTAGTGAAGGTGGCCCTTGCCGTTGGCGTTTGCTAGCCAAGGTCTTTCTTGAAGCACCACCGGTCCTACTTGAAGAGATGGCTACAAGAAAACAATAAAAGAATAATGTTTGAGTTAAAATAATACCGCAAGCGTACGGGTCAATCGTAGCTACGGGTCGAACATGAGGAGATATACGCCACTTTATTTAACTAACTTAAAAGTAATGCAAAGTGAACCAAATTAAAGTGTTAAATTAAACTAATTAAATTAATGAAAATTAATGCATCCTAACTCATAAGCATCTAACAAAATTAAGGGATTAAATTGGCGTCCTAACACATGAGCATCTAACCTATCAGACTAACGCAAATTGAAAGGAATAAAAATATAGCTACACATAATAACCACATAAAAAGGAATAAGGGAATAAAAGTGCATCCACAAACCACAACCCTATAAAAAAAAAATAAAAGAAATAGAGGGAGAAGAAGAAGAAGATAGAGAGAGATAGAAGAGAGGGAGAATGAGATTAAGGGTTTAGAAAATGAGATACCTTGATGTGCTTGAATACTTAAATAAACTCACCATGGCTTCCTCTTCTAAATCTCCATGTCTTGTCATTAACATAAGAACTTAGACTAGGAAGCTTTAAACTAAAACTATTACAACCATTAAACTAGACTTATGAAATCAAAATTAAGAACTTGAAATCAAAACTAAGAACTTAAGCCAAAAATAGGAAAAGAAGAGAAAATTTCACTAAGTGAATGAAGTAAAAATTACACTAAAAAACTGAATTAAAATTGAACTAAAAAACTAACTTCTTACAACCCAAAGAGCAAGGGGTATTTATAGGGGGAAGAGAGGAGAAGAGAGAAGAGGGAAGTGTAGGAGAAATATTCCCTAAGAAAAGAGAATATTCTCTTCTCCTTCCTCTTTTACAATGCCTTGAATCCTAAGAAAAAAGAAAAAAATAGAAAGAAGAAGAAGAGAAGATTGTTTACATAGACCTGCTATTTTTAGAAAAGTAAATTTCTAATTCTAACTTGTGCTTCCTTTTCTTTGTAGATATCTTCTCCAAGCAATAAAATCAAAGCATCTTTGATTTTTCAACCTTCCATAGATGAGAAAATATCTTTCAAAATAAATCTATCCCAAGTAGAATTCCAGAAATGCCCTTGAGAAGTTGGAGGAGAGAGAGAGTAAGGGTGATGACTAGGATTCCTTCAAGAATAAATAAAATACCCATTCTATCCTTCAGAAAACGTGGAGCATGGGGTGCTTATATAGGCTTCACCATTGTGTTCCTTGCGAAAAATCACCCAAAATATACCCAAATTTCGTCCAATTTGGAGTTTGGGAGCCCAAGATATCTCAAGTTGAAGTTGGACTGTCCAGAGCCCTCCAAATGGAATCTTTCGGGTACAGAAAATATAACTTCTAATAATTTCGTTAAGACCCCTAGAATTGAACTTTCGCTTCACTTTGTCCCCGGCCGAGTGTCAATAATTACAAATAAACCCCTATAGACCATTTTCGTGCTTCGTTACGGAAACGGCCGTAACTTCTTCGTTTCAACTCGGAATCAAGTGCCGTTTGAACCGTTACGAAGCTGACTCGATGGGCTACGTATCCAAGCCATTAACACCTTTAAACAGCTTAAAAATATTTTCTTAGCATCATCTCCTCCATTTTCACAAGAATTCACCTAAAACCTGAAAAGCACAAGAAAGCACTTAGTAACTCTGTCCAATGTGGTAAAATGTATGCTTTATGCCCTAAGATTTCACACATAAATGTACTCATCAAATAAAAAGAGTTAAATTTTCACAACCAATAAAAAAAGTTATATATATATAAATACATATGCAAATTTCACATGAAAGCACATACACAAATGGAAAGAAAAATGATAGAAGAATCACAATAATGCATATATTATGAACAAGAAAGAGATATATATTATACAAAGAACAAAGGAGAGATGACATTTACAAGGATATAATAATAAAAAAAAAACTGAACAGAGAAACAAAGAAGAGTTTGAAGTATAAACAAAAAAAAATCTAATGGAAATCTCAAACAAAAGGGAAGAGGAATAGAATGTAACAAGAATGAGGAAGAGAACATGTAGATTATGTAATGAACAAAGAAAGAAACAGTATTGCAAAAGAAAAGAAAAAAAACTAGGTTTCCAATAGAGAAGAAAACCGAAATCTAGAGGAGATCGAGAGGGCTTATCTGATCTCAGTGTTGGGTGCAAGAATCTTGTGGTAGAACCTTGGATTGATGAGAGCAATGCTTGGAAGGAGTCTCCGGTTGGTCTTAGAGCAACCTCTCTCCCCAAAAACTTAATTAGAAATGTGAAGGATGGATTGCGATTTGGGGCTTTAAAACCTGTCCCCGATACTCTGGTCGGTGTGGGTGGTCGACACCTTCCATCGACCAGAGGCAGGCAGAATAGTAAATTTTAGTTGGGTTTGAGTTGAACACTTTTGAAACATGCATATGGATACCCCACTCATGATTTAAACCCTATATAAAAAAATTATTATTAAACCATCTATTTGGACAAGCTTCCCTAAGCATAAATTTTTATTAACTATACACTGGCAGATCGGGATACATCTAACTTAAATTCCTAGTTGAACTTACTCTAAATAACTAATACCTGAATCTCCTATAATAGGGAATGATCACGTTAGCCAAGCTTTTGTTAGCGGCGGTAAAAGCGAATCGATCCAAAATCAAGTTCAAAAATTTTAAACACAAGGATCTCATTGAATACAGGAACATCATACTAACCTTGATGGGGATAGAATGGTCACCTAGAACACACAAGTAGTATGTTCCTCCAAAGGAATGCATCACAAGGATATAAACACCTAAGCTTGCTTTACTATCCAATGGTCAAAGCTTGAGGTTGAAGATATAGACTCTTTTCTTTTTAACTCTCAACTCTCTAAAATTATTAGCAATTGAGAACTAACGATTAGTTCTTAAAATTGAGCTAAGCCTTCTCTTTTTAAAGAGAATGCTTATTTTGGAGATTACAATCTAATGGTTCAAATTGTCCCAAGTGGTGTGATCCTAAAGGGTAACCCTTTAAGTTATCCATATTTGCACATAAAGAAATCTCTGTAATAAAGTTTTTCTTAATTGTATAAAAGAACATCTCTACAAAAGGCGTAACCTGAAAACCCCCAATCAGTAGATGTTTTATTACACTTTCTCCCCACACTACTAACATCCATAATAGACTCCCACAACTAGGGGTGTCAATAATACCCGCCTGGCCCGAACCCGCCCTGAGCCCGTCCCGAACCCGACCCTGATTTGCCAGCCCGAAGGGCGGGTCAGGGTTGAGATTTTGGTTGACCCTGGTAGGGTCGGGTCGGGTCAGGCTCAAGGTGGAGGGCCTAGCCCGGCCCGGCCCGGACCCGACCCTGAATTCTTTATAAGCATTTATATGGCTGAAAATACCAAAATACCCATAAGAGTGATAAATAACCCTAATCCCATATGGCCATATTCCCTTTTCATTTTCAGTTTTCACATTTTCAGTCCTCCCGTTCTTCTGCTTCATCCACAAGAAGCTGAGAAAGCCACCGCTCGAAGACTAGCAGCCTTCTTCTTCCTCGGTTCCTCCTTCCCAGATTCATATCAAGGTATGTTCTAATATTCAGCACTTCATTTTTATTTGGGTCTTTCCCCATCCAAATGATCTTGCTAGTATGCGTGGATTCAGATCTGAAATGCATCTCTCTTGATCAGCGTCTGTGTTTATCATTTTTAAATCTTTGAAGTTTGAATGCATGTTCTCTGTGAATCTGTGATATATTTGTCTTGCTACAACACCAGCCATAAGAATTGCAGCAATAGCAACTATTTTATTATTTTAAGAACCAACGCTTCTGAATCGTTCCGGCAATCATCGGATGCAATGCCCCCACAGCTCGTTGTCTCCTACTCTTAACCAGCATTATATGGCCCATGCCAGTGTGATATGAATGACCTAACACAAACCACTGGGCGAGAGTGGAACACGTCTGCTAGTGCCAGCTGAACATAACACTGACCATGACCTAACAAAAACCACTGGGTGAGAGTGGAACACATCTGTTAGTGCCTGCTGAACAAGATACATACTGGCTATTCTTGTGGCCAACCAATTGCATCACTGAATTGTCATTTATATTTTCACACACAGTCTCTTTTTCTAGTTAAACAGCAAAATATTGTATTTAACCCAATGAAATGAAGTAAAAGTCCCATTCGAAGAAATAGTCTGTTGCATAACCAATTCACAGATATAGATGATCCGTCTAGGATGAGAATTATCGGTTCACACTTAAAGATAACTAAATGCAAACAATCTCTATCATAGACATCAGAGATGAGTCATGAAGACATGAACTAATCCCTTATTCCTCTAGGGAAATGAATATCCACATTCATTCAAATTCTTTTAAAACAGAGGCCAAAACACATCTACAAGTTCACACTTTCTATCACACCTTCACAAGAGATGCATAATGTCCTCATATGAGACAAACAGATCCCATCTTCGAGAATGGCAATAAAATATTAAAAAAATAAATAAATATCACAATGCAATGGGAAAGATCTCCACTGCTACTTATATTAAGGGTGTGATAAGATGGTGACTTCTACTTTGAACCTAGAAGAATCCAAACTTGAGCATAGAAGACCTCCCCTGGTTCATTCATTTTCTGAGCGAATTCTTTTTCTCCGGCCAGTTGCAGTACATTGCTATGGACTCAAAGATGACTATGTCAATAGTAAAGCAGCGGTGGTTGTGTGATTGGTTGTCTACGAAATTGACCTGGTCACAGTGTTTGACTAGAACTGTTCCAACCACTATGATGAGATCACTTTTAATTTTTTTTAAAGGATTTGTTTTGTTATACTCTTAGATGATAGATATAGAGTTAAAGTATCAGACTTTGGCACCACTTTCTAATGTTTAGTAGTAAATTTACACCAGTAAATTAATTTAACTTAGGGAAAATTACATCCCCTCCCCTGTACTTTGTCTTAATTACACGTTCTTCCCTTTGATTTTCCCACCTTACATATGATTCCCCTGTAGTTTTCAAAAAATTACTAAGACCTCCCCTACCGTTAGCCTCGATCTATTAAGTTGTGATGTGGCGTATTTATATTACAGAGTCTAGATGAAGGGGGTAGGGGACCAGGAAAGAGGAAAAATCCAATAACAACCCAGTATGATAGAATAAATACACAAAATCTGCATATTAACAGCTATCTCGGAAAAGAGATCACTTCACTCTAAATAATGCAATGGGAAAGATCTCCCCAGCTGCTTATATTAGATGAACTAGCTTGAGAAGGGAGGGACAGAGAGAGTGGATAACGGTGTGATAAGATGGTTTTTTGTGGAGAGGGAAGGGTTCTTATAATGGGTGTGAAAGAGTGGTGCTTTCAGATCAGATCTACATATAGAGCAAGTCTCCTTCTTCTTCATTAATGTATCAATCTGAGTGGGAGCTCATCACTCACACCATGTATCAATCATATAGAGCAAGTCTCCTTCTTCTTCACTATTTTCTTCAACTTATTGTTTCAAAGATCTTACACATGTCTGGATTTTTGAATTTGTACAGATCTCAATGGAGGAAAACTCAAATCCAAGGCAGCCAAACTCAAGTTCAAATCATCCAAATTCAAATCCAATTGAATCAAGCTCTAAGGATCCTGTGACAAGCTCTACAAAGGCACAACCAAACTCTAATGCTTCTAAGGTATCTTCTAATCCCCTCACTATAGGGTCATCTAGTGTTTGGAATCACTTCACTAAAGTTATACCTCCCAGTGGATCAAAAGCTACTAAGTGTACATGCAAGTATTGCCACAAGGAATTTGGTTGTGCAAGTAAACATGGTACTAGTTCACTAAAACGACATTTGGATAGATGTCTTCTGTGTCCAAGTAGTGAAAAAAATAAGAAGCAAAAACTTTTGGATTTTAAAGTTGACACGAGTGATGGTAAGAGTACAATCACTAGTATCTTAGCTTGGAAATTTGATTATGAATTGTGTAGAAAGGCACTTGCTCGCATGATTATCATGGATGAATTGCCATTTATATTTGTAGAGCGGGACGGGTTTAGAGATTTTTATAAGGCTTTACAGCCTAGGTTTAATACTTTGACCCGTAATACGGTGGCACAAGATTGCTTGCAATTGTATCTGGGGGAGAAAAATAAGTTGCAAGATTTGTTTAAGAGAACTGCTCAACGGGTGTCCCTCACCACAGATATGTGGACTTCTATCCAAAATCTTGGTTATTTGTGCCTCACAGCACATTACATTGACCGAAATTGGAAATTGCAAAAGAAAATCATTAACTTTTGCGTAGTCCCATCACCACATACTGGTGAAGCAATTAGTAATGCCCTTGAGCTGTGTTTGAGTGATTGGGGGTTGGATAAACTGTGTAGTATTACTGTGGACAATGCACGCAGTAATGGTGTTGCAATTCGAAATTTAAAGAGAAGATTTAATAAGAAAAATGGGTTATTGTTGGGTGGTGAGTTTTTTCATATGAGATGTGCTGCCCATATTTTGAATTTGATTGTCAAGAAAGGTCTTGAGGATTGTGGAGATGTTGTAAGTAGAGTTCGTTCTGTAGTGAAGTATATAAGGAGTTCACCATCAAGGTCACAACAGTTTAGATTGTGTTGTGAGCAAGAAAAGATTGAGTGTAAGAAAGCTTTGAGTTTAGATGTTTCTACTCGTTGGAACTCTACATATCTTATGTTGCAAACTGCTTTGGAGTTTCAAAAAGCTTTTGAATGTGTAGAAGATAGAGACCCAAACTTTACTATGGAGTGCAAGGATGGGGTCCCAACTACTCAAGATTGGGAGAGAGCTAAAGTTTTATGCAAGATGTTGGAGTTTTTTTACAATGCAACTACAAGATTGTCTAGGTCTCTTTTTACTACTTCAAATCTTTACTTCAAAGAGATTAGTGTGATTGAATCACAGTTGAACAAGTGGTCAAGAAGTGAAGATGACATGATTCGGGATATGTCATTGGCAATGAAAGAAAATTTTGACAAATATTGTGGTGGTAGTGGCACTGACAAAATGAATATTATGTTGGTTGTTGCTCGTGTTCTTGATCCACGATTTAAGTTGAGATATGTGAAATATTGCTATTCAAAATTATATTCTCAACATGAGGTGGAAGAGAAAATTGAGAGGATTAAAAATGTCATGGATCGTCTCTTGAGACATTACCAAATGCAGGGGTCGACAAGTAGTACAGTGAGAGTTGATTCATCTACAACCTCTTTTGATGGTTCATCAATAGATGATGATGACAGTGAATTTTCAGAAAGGGGTTTTCATAATGCATTAGAAGAGGAAGAGTGTTTCCATGTGACATCTGACTTAGACAAATATTTGTTGGAAGGTATTGAGAAGGAGGATGAACTCAATTCTTTTGACATCTTGAATTGGTGGAAGGTCAATAGTACAAGATTTGTGGTTCTAAATAAGATGGCAAGGGATGTTTTGGCGATTCCTGTCTCAAGTGTTGCTTCAGAGTGTGCTTTTAGCACCGGTGGTAGGATTTTAGACCAGTTCCGTAGCTCTTTGACACCTAAGATGGTAGAGGCATTGGTATGTACACAAGATTAGCTACGACAGGCACCGGTTTCAGTTGATATTGAAGAGAACTTAATTGACCTTGAGAAGATCGAATCAGGTAACAACCTTTTAAATTCCCTTATATCATTTAATTGCAATAATAATAATAACATTATGAATGATGATTAAGTTTATTGATTTGTTCATTTGTTAAATGTGTTTTTTTTCAGCTACTAACAATGATTGTGGTGATGCAACTATAACTTTGACTTGATGGATGATAATGCATACTTATTTGGCGTGAACTAGTAAGGACTTGTATCCAAACAATAGTTCTTATTAGCTAATATTTTCTTTGACATCTGCTTGTATTAATAGAGTTTTTCCCTCATTTTGGGCATTTTTTTTTTCAGGAATCCCAGATTCAAGCATATCATGGAGGATCATGGATGCTGCTATGATTGATGGTTGATTGTGGCAGTATTTTTATTCATGGATGATTGTAGTAGTAGTATTTTTATGGATGTTTGTGGCAGTATTTATATGGATATTTGTGGTAGATTATTATGGATGATTGTGGTAGTATTTTTATGATGTTTGTGGAAGTATTTTATTTATGGATGTTTGTGAGAGTATTTTTATTTATGGATGTTTATGGCAATATTTTTATTTATGGATTTTTATAGATGTTTGTGAATTATTTTTATTTAAATTTGCAAGTCCCTCTCTCCCTCTCTCTCCTTCCCATCTTATTCTTATTCTTTACAGAATTTTTCAGATTTTTTTTAGATATATTCTTTGATATATATCAATCAGGGTCAAGACAGGGTTAAAATAGGGTCAAGACAGGGTTAATCATGGCCGACCCTATCAGGGTCGGGTCAGGTCGGGCCGGGCCAGAGAAAAAACCTGGCAGGATCGGGTCAGGGTTGAGGGTTTCTTGGCCCTGCCAGGGTTGGGTCAGGGTCAGGGTCAGGGTTTAGGTTTAGACCTCTAGGGTCAGGGTCAGGGATTTGGCAGTCCCGGCCCAACCCGACCCATTGACACCCCTACCCACAACCATGGAATAAAATTTCACCACTATGATTTCGGTCTACTATAAATAATCACGAGAGTGTCTAGGACTTTGGATGACCGAAAAACATTTAAAAACTATTTTCAAAATAATTTAATTTGATAATAATAAAATAAAATTCTTTTTTGTAAACATTTTGCAAATACCAAGGCCTTGGATTCGGCACAATCAAATCCGACAACTCTCTTTTGGATGTTCTCCCTATACGATCAATGGAGATCCTATTGAGCATCACATCTATTACTATCCAGATTGCATACATCGAGTGGCCGATATGTAGTCAGTCCTTTCAGTAGACATCAACCATTGACTCACCACAAATGCACACAACACAAATAAAATAGAAAGTATCTCTCAGGTATGGAAAAAATAACTATCAGAGATTCCCATCGCAGATCAAAACACGACGATGAATAATCAAGGAATCTCTGTGGATAACTATTCAACACTAGATTTGCTCATATTGAAATTTCTGCCTAATCCCTATTGAACGAATGTACAATACGACAACCATAGAGCAGATTGCCCAACTCTATCTAAAGTTGTAAACAACAAATGGTATAAAGTGGGCAATTGCACTGAATAACAATTATGACAAGCACATAATATAAGTAAATTAATTAATTAATTTAATCAAATTAAATCGGGTTTGATGGACATACATCAATATATAACATATCCAACAGAAACTATATCCTTGCAATCTGACTCAAGAGACACCTTCTCAAAATCTTCAGATAGTGCATGTAAAGCACTATGAATGGCCATGGCCTCACCTGCTACCACAGTAGAGAACTTCTCTGGATTTAACACAACAAGGAGATGAGTACCTTTAAAATCCCAAAAGATCAATCCCAAACTGTTGGTTGATGTATTTGTAATCACACTTGCATCACAGTTGATTTTAATCGTACCTAGTTCCGGGGCAATCCATCTAGTAATGCGTAATGCTCGGTGGATGAGAGGACTAAAAAGAATGTTGTAAGGCCGGTGGAGACAGGGAAATCAAGAACTCCAGAATGCTTTATTTGAGGTAGCAATTACTTCTTCAGGTAACCAATCTTTGCGACAAAAAACTTGATCATTTCTAGCCTTCCACAACGTCCAATAGATTAAAGAGGCATGCCAAAAGAAATCTCGTTGAATCCTCTTATCATGAGAAATAGAACTTCAACTATTAATCCACCGCCATAGAGTAGGCTCATCATCTGTTGGTAGAGATACCTCCAAGGAGCACCCAAACCATGTTGCACGAATGAAGTCACAACACAATAGTATATAAGAGATCATTTTATGCTTCCCACAATGCATGCAACATTGGTCTACATTAACATTCCGTTTACAAAGGGCATCAGTAGTTGCCACATCAACACATGATGTCACGCCCCATTCCAAGATAGGAATAAAGCACAGTCAAGGGGTTACTAGGATGACATGCATCATCCCCTTTCCTACCAGAATCAATGACACATTGTCCGAGTCCATAGTCAACAGTCAAGGACAAGCATAATGATTACAATTTACAGAAAAAGGGAAGAATATTCCTTTCAAGACAGAGTAATTACAAGCAGAAGCAACATAAATAGCAGTTACCATATATTCAGCTGGCTAGGTGATACAATAATAGTTTAACACTGTTTGTCGACTGACCATGGCGTAACTACTCAAAAGAATATAAAGTATTATAGACAAATATTCATAATGGGTACAAAGCCCCAAAAGAGTCAAAAGAGGGGACAATCCCCAACATCATCACGGCCCATAGGCACAATCGTCACAGGGGCATCCGTCACCGAGTTCCTCCGACACAGCCTCGGGTTCCTCCATGCTAATACCATCATAATCAGCAAGCTGGGCCTCGAGACCAGCCAGGTAACCACCATCTGCATCAAAATTTAAAAGAGTGTGTATATAGGGGGTTAGCTCCACTGAGCCAGTGAGGGGAAGGGGAATGCACAAACACACAATCACAAATAGTCCATAATGAATGTAATGTTAATAGATTTTTCACCTATCAAACAGTCTAAGTCGGGGTATATACTACTACAATAACTCAGGAGACACTGTGGGTCACTTCACTTATCGCCACAATGAAACCTTTATTATCACCAGGGAGCCTATGCCGGTCAAAGCCACCAAGACCACCCAGTGACGAACCTCGATGATCAGTGGTCATCCCTGACCTGGCCTCTCTCCCCCACAGGCAACAAGGAGTCCCGATCACCAAAACACCTAAATCCCTATTGGTAAGGGTTGTAGCATAGGGAAGTGAATCCTAGCCGCAGATATATTACATGCAAGTCTTATCATCCTGAGAGGTATTCTGGGTGCATCAACGTCCCATTCCATCTAGTACCCGGGTACCAGCACGGCATGACGCATACAGCATAGGATGACAATCAGTAACTCTCATAAGCATTTATGGGGTTTCGGCATTGGCATACCCGACACCGTAACCCGATACAATTATGTAAAGTAAACATATCCACATCACATCCATTCGTAATCAATATAGTTCATATGCAAGGATGCAGCATGTTCATAATGGATGCAAACGTAAGAGCAATTATATGATTTATATATATGTATAACAAACCCAAACATCACCTAAAGCCCATTCACCAGTTGTTCAATTGTTGCTTGGGGTGTCTAAATGGATTGGTATACGCTCTCCTGCATAGGTTACGAAGTCTGGGGATGTATGAGAATAGTGCTAGAACAGTATAGGTGGGTCCCATGATGGGTCCCAATAGTTATTTTGAGGTTTAAGTCAAGACAGCACAGACGGAGGCAACCATGTGAGTCCGTTCCTGGCTCCGTCCAGGTATACTGTGGAAATAGGTGGAACGGATTCACGGACGGAACCTCTAAGTGAATCCGTTCGTGCACATCCATCCGGCCCTTGAGACATTCCCGAGAGGGAACGGAACTATGGACGAAACTACCAGGTGAATCCGTTCCTAGCTCTGTCCCAGCCAGTCAACCAGATTATACAGAACGGATCAACGGACGAAACCACGATGATGGGTCTGTTCTTGGATCCGTTGAATCTCTTTTCAAGATTTGGAAGGATTTCCACCTCCAGCCTCCCATACATGAGACCACATGGTTCCTAGGGTTAGGGAGGTGAGTCCCAAGCTTCGTTAGGGTCCAAAGCACCTAGTCCAACATGGGCCTTCGAAGATTAAAGGGATTTGGAACCATCTCCAGGGTTTCCCATCCCTAGGTTTAGGTCTTGAGGCTTGGAACAGCAGTTCAAGCCATTCAAGTCATGAAAGGCATCAAGAGAGAGAGGGGTAGGTCTCTATTTACGGAACTAAAGAGAGGTATTGGGTTTCCAAAAGGAAACCCTAAGCTAAACCGATTAGGGAAGGATTTCCCAAGTTTGAAATGGAAAGAGAGGGAGAAGGGGAAGAGTACTCACCTAATTGATGACCCAATGAATGGCTTCCACCTCCAACCTTCCTCCAATCACCTCCTTCGAAGCCCTCTCAGCCCTCAACAGTTTTGGGTTGGTAGGAGGAATGAAAGAGCCATAAATGGCTGGGTTGTGCATTTATAACAAATGCTCCCACTTAGGGCTTGTTTGACTTGGGGCCTTAAGAGTCATTCTGATTTAAATGCCATTATAGGCTAGTGGGTCCACCTATATAGCACATGCACAATTCAAGGAGACCAAGGGTGGGGCCCACCTTGTCTGGGTGCTTAGGTATAATGAACGGGGCACGGGATGTGGGTCCCACATGAGGAAAACACTCAAAAGCCTGAAATAGCACGGACGGATTCACGGATGGAGGCAGTCTGGCGAGTCCATTCGTGACTCCGGTGTTGCTGTAAGGGCAGAACCTTAAGGAAAGTTGTTGGGCTTTGGCCCACACTTCAAGGCCATAGAGGGGAGGGTACACTAACATACATCAAGGCAGTATCTTACCCCTCGACCGTCATGACGTGTTCTTTGTAATCCCAAAGAGTTTCCCGACCGCGATGCTAAGTTCATCGCTGAGTGAGGTATCTAAATGTGGGGACACAGGAAACGTCTTTTAGTACTCTTCACTCCAGGGACTCGTGCTAGGAGGATGGTCGACGAAATCACCATCAACAAATCTCCCCCACTATCGGTTGAGGAACCTCTCTTCGCTGGTCAATAATCTTGTAGCTGGGCTTGACCACAAGTGAAAATAGTTCCCCAGCGTACATGGCAGTAGTATGCACACATAACAAAAGAGAGAGACTATAATTAAATAGCAGATCCAGGTACGAATGTAACACATGATCTCCATAAGAACCGCTAGACTTTTGGCAAAGTGTTTTGTTGATGCTGCAAGAGAGCTTTCACCTGTATAACTAGATGCAACAAGGTGGTAGGCACTTTTCACGAATATTGGCCATTTTTCGATGCCATCCATTCTAGTTTATCACCATTGGGAAATAATGGAAGATGAATCTTCAAAATATTATCCACATCTGATGGTATAAATAACGAGTGAAGAAGATCAGTATTCCATGTCCTATTGTCATGATCAATCAAATCTCCCACTTTGGAAATATTAGGAGAAGAAAGCCATGGTGTACTGACCCTAAAACACTTATTTGTAAGAATCCACCCATCATTCCAAATGTCAACAGAAGCACCATCTCCAATACGCTAATATAGACCCCTTTTAAGAACATCCAAACCCTCCATAATACTCCTCTAGCCCCAACTCAGTTGGTTCCTGGCTTTTGCATGGAAAAATCTATATGTGGATAATAAATGGTCTTCAAGAAATGGGCCAATAAACTAGTTCATCAGACCAAAGGCGCCAAGCAATTTTGGACAACAATGCTTTGTTGTGAAAAGAATGATCACGAAAACCAAGTCCACCCCTCTCTTTTGACTGGCATAGACTGTCCCAAGAGATCCAATGCATTTTTTATTTATCATCCTTCTCCCCCCAAAAGAAATTTGATGAAACTTGGCAAAGATGTTTATGATAGGAAGCCGCCAACTTAAAATCCAAACAAGTAAAATTTGACATTGATAGAACAATCAACTTAAGTAAAACATCTTTACCTGCATGAGAGAGAAACTTGGATTTTCAACCTTGTAAATTGTAATCCACCTTTGTTGCAATGTCTTGAAAAAATAAGGACTTAGAAATTCAAAACTCTGTTGGCAAACCCTAATACTTCTTGAGACCAAATCCATAAGAAATATCAAGAATTCTTGAGAACCACCTCTTCCATTTAGCACGTGTATTTGGAGAGAAGGTTAAACAAGAATTCTAAAGATTAATAGCTTGTCTAGAGGCCCGACAATAAAGAGAAAGACATTCTTTTAATGTATAAATTTCTTCCAGTCTCACTTCAAAAAAAATAAGGCTGTCGTCAGCAAATAATAGATGCGAAATGGGTAAAGCCCAATTTCAAACTTTAACTCCTTGAATTTCCATTGGCCTCATGAAGCATGAGATTACAACTCAATGCAAGTGAACAAAGAATAAATAAAGCAAAAGATAATGGACAGCCTTATCGAACACCCCTTCTGAGTGAGATAAAACCCCTTGGTGCACCCATTATAAGAAGACCATATGAACCGTAGATAAGCATGCCATCACCATCTTCACCCAATGCACATAAAAACCAAGCTTCAATAACATTGGCTCTATAAACCTCGCATTCAAGTCTATCATACGTCTTCTTCATGTCAAGCTTCATTGCAACAAAATGTTTCTTCCCTTTCTTCTTCTTTTTGATGTAGTGGAAGAGTTCATGTGCAATGAAGATATTATTTGCGATAGACCTGTTAGGAATAAAAGCAGACTGGAATGGAAAAATGATATCATTCAAGATCAATTTCAGCCTTGTGACTATAATTTTGGTAATAACTTTATACACCACAAGACACAATGCAGTAGTTCAAAATTGATCAGTAGATTTTGGGTTCTTGACCTTTGGGATTAGGCAAATCAAGGTCTTATTCAAATCTGAGGATAAAGTACCAGATTTAAAGAAGTCCACAACAAATTGGAAAAGATCTACCTTTATAATATCCCAATAGCACTGGAAAAAAGCAGGAGGAAAACCATCAACTCCAGGACACTTTAGAGGGCTCATTGCAAATAGTGCAACCTTCATTTCTTCCATAGTAGGTGGTGCACATAACATCATATTATTGGCATCCAAAATAACAGGATCCACTGCATCAAGAATCATATTCAAAGCATCTCCATCGATTCCTTCTGACTGAAAAGCAACCTAAAAGTGAGAAAATATCTCTTGATAAACTTCATCTTTAATCTGAGTCCAATCACCATTTGTAAGCTTCAATTTTAGAATCCTGTTAAACTGCTTTCTTTGAAGAGTTGTTGTATGAAAAAACTTGGTATTCTTATCACCCCCCCTTTAGCTAAGAAATCCTTGATTTTTGCTTCCATAACTCCTCCTCATTTGTAAAATCCAAATCAAGGAATTTCTTTAAAATTTCAAGCTGAAATCGAATACCATCAGTCAAGGGTAACTATTGTAAGGCATGAATGTCTTTGATTAAAGACTTAATCTTGTAATGGACATTGCCTAAAACCTCCTTATTCCACCTAATATAATCATCCCTGCAAATGTCCAATTTATCATGCAAAACAATTGGGACATTACCAGAGCAAGAAGTAGACCATGCATTAGGAACAATCTTCATACAACCAGGATGTTTGAACCACATAGATTCAAACCTAAATGGTCTAATTCCCCTAAAGGAACCACCATTAGTATCAATAAGTAAAGAATTGTGATCAGAACCAATCGCTGGTTTTACAAAGAAAGCAGCATTTCCAAAGTGAACCCACCAAGATTGGTTAGAGAGAGCATGATCTAACCTTATGTTCCCATTTGCATTTCCCAGCCTATGGTTAATCCAAGTATAAGAAGCACCATTATATCCAAGATCCATAAGTTGACACCCATCTAACATAGATCGAAATTGACCCATGTCTCTCTAGTAGTAGAACTATTATCACCCTGTTTTTCTTGCCAAGTAAGATGAGAATTAAAATTACTAAAAAGTAACCAATCCTGATGTCTACTAGAACTAATGGAGAGAAGGTTGTCCCATACAACCTGTCTTAAAGCCTTATTCGGATCACCATAAACACAAGTCATGAAGAAAACACTTGTATCATTATAGGTAACCCATGTATCCAAAATTTTGTCATAGGAGGAAAGATAATCAATACGAAGGCTGAATTTCCATAAAAGAGCTAGTCCACCCGAACTACCAACTGGCTCTACTGTAAGGAGATTATCCATTTGCAAAGTATGACAAAGTCGCTCCATTCGCAGCCTCTTAAATTTGGTTTCCATACGAAAAATAACATCTGTCCTTTCCAAATGGGAGAGTTGTGTAAGAATCCAAACTGTCAAAGGTCTCCCAAGCCCTTTGCAATTCCAACTTAAAAATTTCATTGCTACCCGTGGGACTGCAAAAAAATAGCCACCACTGGTGAAGAAAGTAAAATTCTCATCAAAGAAACACCATAAAAAACAGAGAAAAAGTAAATGAGGACAAAGATCACGCTCTTACAGCAGGCGAAGAACACTCTTACAACGGATGGTTATGAAGCAAACTTCAATCTGAAATACAGAAGTCTTTAGAGATCAACCTTCAGTAGTTACGCCATTCGAAGAGAACGACAGTGGTGGTTAACATGTTCTTCTTTCCCGAGTGATTTGACTGCTCCATAGAGATCAGAAGATGGACATTATATCCAATATAAGGAATATGAGTATGGTGGTTTTTTTAATAATGGAGAATGATGTCGATTGTCGACATCATCAAGAACAAAAACACAGTGATGGATTGAGATAGATTAAACAAAGGAAATGATTAAAATAAAGAAAAAACTTGAAAACGTGTAATAGGGGAAGGAAGATACTTACATTTTAAATTAAATAAAAATAGTAAATCCGTATTATAAAACAATAAGAAACCCTCAACTCTTCGACTTCCTTCGTTTGTTTAATGGTATAAACTCAAAATACATTGATATGTGATTCATTATTTTATCTCATTTTTTTCCTTATTTTTTATGTATTTTTTTTATTTATATTAATTTATACATATTTATTTTATTAAAAAATAAAAAGAAATGCGACTCACCTTGACTAGGTTTGACAAGCCCGAGCCATCATATTTTTTAGAAAGACGAGTCAACTCAGAAAACCTAGTTTTCCAACTATGTTTCAAATTTTAAAATCAGAAGAATTACAAAAATGGTAAATTTCAATTTAGACAAAAAATAAATTATAAGTATATATATATATATATATATGTTACTGGTCCAAAATAGAAACTGAAATCATGAAAATAAATAAGACCAAATCAGCAAATATCAAAAAACAAAGAAACAAAGCATGTTACAATGAAAGATTTAATAGAAAAACCATTACCTTCAATTTCGGTAAAAAATGAAATTGCTACTCAGTTATTAAAATACATAAAAAAATCTATTTATTTCAGTATAATTTATAAATATTTAACATATACAAATTTGCAGGACAAGAATTATTATATTAAAGGAATAATAACAAAGATTGAGAATGAATAACCATAGTATAACGCATGTAAAAATTGTAACATGAAGGTACAATTAAGAGGACATATCGTAGCATGCGATAAATGTGAAAATGAGAATACATAATATACATCAAAGTAAGATTTTCTTTCATCAATTCTTTAAGACACCAAATTTTTTACTTGAAAATATTTAAAAAATAAACAATTATTTTTCATTGACAGGTATATGGTAGGATTCAAGGTCACAGATGCAACAGATCCAATAACTATTACAATATTTGATGATATTGAAATAGTTATAGGATGTTCAACAGCTGAATATGCAGAGTCAACAGAAAAGATAAAATAAAATAACATTTGATAAGTAGTTTGAAAAATTTACTAACATACATAAATATATTAATACCCTTAACTATATCTTTAATGTTTATTTTTTGTTTTGCAGCATAAAAAGAAATTACATTTTTGCATATCTAAGATTTAGCTTTGTGTGTGTGTGTGTATGAAAATGTGTTTAAATTTCATGATTACAAATTTTGCTGTCATGCAAAGCATGTGTTTGACCTTTAGTTCTATTATTAAACACTTTGTAACAAGGTTGTAAGCAAAGGAGTAATCATGATTGGTAATCTCTTTTTTATTGTGCATTTATGAATAACAACAAACTGATTATCATTAGTTCTATCAATTTTTCTCTCTCTTCTCTCTCTCTCTCTCTCTCTCTCTCTCTCTCTCTTGCCACGTAACAAAGCTCCACACATGCATTTGCATGGTTTATATATATCCACTTTAGTAAACACTAATTAGAGCTAATACAATCTTCTTTTACTTACTAAGCAACTCTATTAGACTCGTATGATAATCTAATATTGATAATGTCTTAGCCTGAATTAACATGTTCAAAGCATCATTAGCACCTTAAATTCTCATCTCTTGCCACCTAATACCCATTCTAGATGGCTGCTTAGAATCTTGCCACCAAATCTCAACATAAACAAATGTTACCACATAATAACCCACTAAATCCATGTTATCATGTTGATGATATAAGCCATTATGAAATCACTATTCACTTAGTCCATTTATACATATATATATGACTATATATCATCTATCATATATACTAGATAGAATACAATTCACTTAGTGCATGCTTATTATAAAAACCATATGATATATACTACACACCATAGTGTATATATATACCTTAGCGTATAACAATAAAGTAAATTCTTAAAATATGAATGGTTTATATGAATAGTAATAAAATAATATACCTTAATAATAGTTATGTCACTGTATATCTTATGACAATAAAATAATATAAACATATTAAATAATTTAAATAATACTTGGGTACTCCCATTTTTTTGCTAAGGATCTAGGTTTATATTAAACGGAAGGAAAAAATATTTCATGATTAACGTCTAGGCATACCCAGATGGATACAAAATACAAAACAACAGGATAAGGGATCTCACCTTCGACAATGCCATCAACAGGGAAGCCCTTAACCCTTCAACCCAGTAGAAACAAAATCTAGGTCTATTTGATGCATCTAGCTGAACCTCCTCTTGAATATGGTGAGGGAGATGAACTCGATTTGTAGAACACTAGCGCTTAATCGCTTCCTTGGCAAGGTAATCTGCAACTGGATTAGCCTCTCTAAAAAAATGTGATATTTTCCATTCAATAGAAGATAAATATTGATTTAGCGTTGCCCACCTTTGCATCTAGAACCGTGGAATAGAGCCATTTTTTATTGCTACAATTATTGTTGTTGAGTCACATTCCACCCATAGTTTAGGAACACAAAACTCTTTGGCTACGTTTGGTAAATGTCTGAACAGCGTTCAGAACCGTTTTTTCGTTCTTTGAGAACAAAAAAACACCATTTTATGTTTGGCTTGCCGAGTCATTTTTTTGTTCTTTGTAGAACGAACTGGTGGATTTTTTGCCAAAAGAACGTTATTTACAAACCGTCTTGGAGACGGTATGCAAAGAACAAAGAATGAAAGCTTGAGCAAATATCGAGCAAAACCCGTGAATTGTCAGACGCTTGAGAAAGAAACTTGCGAAGAGGAGGGGAAGAGAAGGGGAAATGAAGGAGACCACCCCAGAAGAGAACCTGCAGGTACCATGCCCTCTATCTCTCTCTCGCTCTCTCCCTCACGCTCTCTCTTCCTTTCTCTCTATCACTTCCTCTCTCACCCTTTATCTCGCTCTCTCTCTCTCTCTCTCTCTCTCTCTCTCTCTCTCTCTCTCTCTCTCTCTCGCTCTCTCTCCCTCTCTCACTCTCTATCTCGCTATCTCTCTGTCTCTCTGTCTCTCTCTGTCTCTCTATCTCTCTGTCTCTCTGTCTCTCTCTCGATCATTGTTTTGTGATGATCTGACCAGGTCTGAATTTTTTCCTCCCATGTCTCAGGAATTGGATCTACATCCCTAAAATTTGAAGGATTCAGCCAAAAGGTATGATTATGGATTTGTTGAGAAAATTGATTTTTAGGTCTGGATTTTTAGGAATGTGATAAGGCATAAATCACCCACCAATCAGAGGCTGACACATGGCCGAGCAGAGGATAATCTATGAACCAAACCGAGCCGTGCGGAGTCGGGCTAACCCGATCATCGCCAGATTTGATACTCCGCCACTCGGGGGTCGAGCACCCAGTTAAGCACGCACCTACCGAGAACTCAACCGAGCATTGAGTGCACGACACGATGACAGATCAATGCTAACCTAGAGATCTCCCCTTCACGGTCGAGCTGCACGTCCACCGACCCCTTGGTTCGAGCCTATGCAAGTCGATCGCTATTGGAGCACCATAGTGCAGCCGAGCCCACACACAACTTATGATGACCCTCAGGTCACATAGGCCGAGGCCGAGCTCGGAGGCCAATCTTTGAGGCCGAGCTCTCCACAGAGACCACCATAACACCCCCACCAGAGATCACGAGGCTACGTCAACACCACCCGAGAATCGTGGGATAAGGGTCGATCCACAATCCTAGCACAATACGAAATCACACTTTACATGGACTTTTACCTTAACGAGAGTCCGACCCCGAAAATATCTCTCCACTCTGCTCTACATGGAAGAGCCTTCCAAGAGAAGAACTCCTACCATACTAGGACTCTCCCAACCGCCTCATCTCCCTCTATAAATACTCAGGTATAGAGCCCAAATGAGGATCTCACTTTTTACTAAGCTGTTACGCTGTTACACTGAAGACCTGACTTGAGAGTCAGAGATTCCTAGGCCAGAGCCACATCGGCTCTCTTGCACTCACTTGTCTTTTTGCAAGCTCATCCGTAGGATAACCAGGCGACGGAGGTTTTCACACGCAACAGATTTGGCACCGTCTATAGGAACGACGTCAGCAAGCCATCATCGTTTCTACCAACTTCAAGAGCAGGAACAATGGTGTAAATAAGATCAGGACAGCATGGCACCGCCTCCCACGGGGATGAGCCGTAACCTGATAAGCAATCGAGACGTTCGTCGTCCCCTGAGGCATCATGGCAAGGCGTGATTAGATGACCCCCTCGGGCAGGGGGTGCAGCCCAGCACTGGCGCCGCGGCCAATCCAACTCCCCCGCTGAAGGGTGGGAATGGTGGAAGTGTGTTGGCCACAGCAGCGACTGACCAGACACAGGTAGAGCCAAACTTGAACGGGCTAAGCTTACCACTGTCGCTACCCTTACCATAGGATTTGGATTCGGAAGCCCCGACGAATAACCGACAATGGATTTGCAACTGCAGATGCTCCACACCAATGAGATGCTGCGTACTTTCATGGCCTAGATGGCCCGGGGTGGGTTGATGGGTCAACCACTGATCGCGCCCCCTCCAGCCCCGGTCCTCGTAGAGGGAAACTTATCGTAGAATGGTGGCCGGCATCAGGCCGGGCCGAGCCGAGCCGCATCGTCACATTCGCCTAGTCAGAAAATTCATCCTCTGCGTCCCAACAGGAGCGCTCGACGGGGAGAGCAGGAGCATCGTTGGAGCCCGAAGACTGGGTAAGAGATCAAAGTAGTGGCATCGGTAGCGAGGAGATCGGTATTTTTAGGCCAGCTCAGAGAGGACGGATAGCCGAGGGCACACCGAGAACAGCAGGAGGTAGCCCCCCAGCATTGAATCCCGCCGCCTCTCCGAGAAGAACAACCGAGAAGCCCCCGTCGGTCCAATTTCCAGATGGAAAGAAGAATAAGGAGGGGTGATGCTGACCAAGCTGACTAGAATGGCCGACCTTGAACTCAATTGGACGACCAAGTGAACCGATCCCGAGCTGAAGGATAAAATGGCCGACCTCGGCCAAATAAATAGGATAATTTGCATAAGGAGGACAAGCCGAACGACCGAGCACCTGAAACCGAGCTGGAAAAGTAGTTACGAGACTTGGCCGAGCAGGTGGAGGGATTAAAGAAACAGGCGAGCCCGGATGCCTATTCCCTGGTCGGACGACACCCTTATCTTCCCGAGATCATGACTGCGCCACTACCGGCTGGGTTCAAGCCACCTCCCTTCAACCGGTATGACGGGACGATCGACCCGATGGATCATATCAACTACTTCAACGCGATGATGACCATGTACGGGGGAACCGAGATTGTCTCTTATCGGGCTTTCCCCTCATCTCTCAAGGGCGTGGCAACCTCATAGTTCTCCTGGTTGCCACCAAACTACATAACAGCTTTACTTAATTTGGTCGAGCCTTCATCATGTACTTCCAAAGTAGCATGAAACACAAGAAGACGACGGTCAACCTCCTCAGCGTGAAGCAACGATCTGATGAGTCGATCTGAGTGTTCGTCTCACGTTTCAACAAAGAATCCTTAGACATCAAGGATTTAGATGAGGCCACGACCCCTACTGTGATGAGCAACGGGCTCGCTGACATAGACCTCATCAAGGACTTGGCCCGGAAGCCGACCAGAAACCTGGCCGTGCTCTTGGAGAGGTACAATGAGTTTGCAAATATGGCCGAGGTGCTCCAAGCCCGAAAGGGAAACGATGGCCGAGCTGAGAAGTAAAGGCCGACGACCGATGACCGCAAAGAGGAAAAGCGGCCCAGGATGGATCGTCGAGCTGAGAGATCAGACCCAGCTCGGAGTCCCAATTACACTTCATTGAATACCTCACGCAAGGAGATTCTGATGCAAATACAGGACAGCGGGTACATTCGCCGACCCCGATCGATGCAAGTCGGGTCATCTCAGAATCCCAACAAGTATTGTCAATTCCACAAGGACACCGGTCACGACACCGAGGATTGTTATCAGTTGAAAAGAGAAATTGAAGAGCTGATAAAAGCGGGGCACCTAAAGCGATATATCAAGGGAGGCCAAGAAGAACGTGGGCGTCGGCGACCTGAAGATCGCGATCAAAGGAGAGCCGAGCCAAGGCCCGAAAATAGGCAGGCCGAGCATGACGAAGATAAAGCCCGAGCTGAGAAGAAAGATGACAGATCTGGGCTGAGAAGTAACAAGGGAGCTCCCATATACACTATCCTTGGAGGGCCCGGACAAGAGTCCACTCTGAAGGCCAAGGCAAATGCGCGGTTCGTCTGAGTCACCGAGATGCCAGGCAAAAAGCCAAAGTCTGAGGCGGCGATCTCCTTCATCGAGGCTGACCTAGAAGGTATAAGTTTACCTCACGATGATGCTTTGGTGGTGCAGGTGGAAATTGCAAAGAGACCCGTTCATCCCGTATTGGTTGACACGTGCGCATCCGTGGACCTTATGTCGCTAGATGCGTACCAACAATTTGGCTTCAGTGATGAAGCGCTCAAGCAGGAGGGCACCTCACTTCATGGGTTCTCGGGAGCCGTCGCCACCATCAAGGGCTCAATCGACCTATTGATCACGTTCGGACAAGCTCTATGTCAAGCGACGATCCAAGTCAAATTCATGGTAGTACGGTTGGTGGTGGCTTTCAATGTCATACTCGGCCGTCCATCATTGACCGCTCTCCAAACCATCATCTCGCCGGCACACTTGAAGATGAAGTTCCCTATAGAGAACGGCATTGGAGAAATCCGAGGTGATCAAAAGAAAGCTCAGGAGTGTTACGCCACATTCGTCAAGCAAAATAAAGGCAACGTCCGAGGAATGGCGATGTGCGTCAAACACCTCCCAGAAGACCAGCGGGATGAGCTCACAGAAAGGCGCGGAAGACCTGTAGAAAACCTCACCCCATTCTCCCTCAGCAATGAAGATCCGATGAAGACGGTACAACTCGAGTCATTGTTGAGCGAGGAACAAAGGAATCGATTCGAAAACTTCTTAAAGGCAAATGCCAACGTATTCTCCTGGTCAGCCGCCACATGCTCGGTATACCTCAGCATATAGCCGAGCATCGACTACACATAGATTCGAGTCAAAAGCCGGTTCAACAGAAGAGAAGGAACTATGCCCTTGATCGCCAAGCCACCATCAAGGAAGAAGTAGAGAAGCTACGTCGATCATGTTTCATCTGAGAAGAAAAATTCCCAACCTGGTTGGCGAACGTCGTTATGGTTCCCAAGCCGAATGGGAAATGGAGGACGTGCATTGACTACACCGACCTTAACAAGGCTTGCCCAAAGGACGAGTACCCGCTACCTCAAATTAATCTCTTGATTGACACCATGGCGGGGCATGAAATCTTGAGCTTAATGGACGCATACTCTGGCTACAACCAAATCATGATGCATGAGTAGGATGAGTCGTACACGGCATTCCGAACTGACCAAGAAAATTTTTGCTACAAGGTCATGCCATTTGGATTGAAGAACGTCGGACCGACATACCAGCGGCTCGTGAACTATATATTCTGCGAGCAGATCGAAAGAAACATGGAAGTCTACGTGAACGACATGTTAGTAAAGAGCTTGAAGGCCAAGCACTACTTGGCCAACCTGGAAGAGGCCTTTGGCGTATTGAGGAAGAACCAAATGAAACTGAACCCCGCCAAGTGTGCATTCGGCGTGACCTCAGGAAAGTTCCTTGGCTTCATGGTCTCCGTCAGAGGCATCGAAGCCAATCCGATAAAAATCAAGGCCATCCAAGAGATGAGCCCTACAAAGACGATCCGAGAGGTACAAAGGCTAAACGGGTGAGTGGCGGCGTTGGCACAATTCATGTCGAGGTCGAGCGACAAGTGCCTACCATTCTTCAAGGCCCTCAAGAACATCTGGAACCTGAAGGACTTTGTCTGGTCGGACGAGTGCCAACAAGTTTTTGAGGAGCTGAAGAAATACTTGGAGAACCCGCCTCTGCTCAGCCGACCCGAGCCAAAAGAAGAGCTTCAAGTTTACTTAGCTGCTACCCCGGTGGCGGTCAGCGCGGTGTTGGTTAGGGAAGAAGCCCAAGCTCAAAAGCCTATATACTACATCAGCCATGTTCTTGTTGACGCCAAGACGAGATACTCTAGGTTCGAGAAGGTAGCATTCGCCCTTGTCA
Source organism: Telopea speciosissima (assembly GCF_018873765.1). Taxonomy (NCBI): domain Eukaryota; kingdom Viridiplantae; phylum Streptophyta; class Magnoliopsida; order Proteales; family Proteaceae; genus Telopea; species Telopea speciosissima. Next base: position 43,170,623 of record NC_057916.1, read on the forward strand.
CGGCCGCGAAAAAACTAAGGTCATACTTTCAAGCTCATCCGATCGCGGTGCTAACCGACCAGCCTCTCAAGAAGATATTGCACAAGCCCGACATATCAGGTCGACTGATTACCTGGGCGATCGAGCTGAGTGAGTACAATATCAGCTATCGCCCGAGGACCAAGATAAAAGGACAAGCCCTTGCTGACTTCGTCGCTGAGTGCACAATGCCCGACCTCGAGGTCGAGGAAGAGAAGACAGCAGAAGAAGCCAACGCAGAAGCTGAGGCCAACCTGACCTGGACCATGAACATTGACGGCTCGAGCAACCCCAGAGGAAGTGGAGCTGGGCTAATTCTGGTGAGCCCCGAAGACTTTCGTGTCCAATATGCCCTAAGGTTCAAGTTCTCAGCCTCAAACAACGAGGCCGAGTATGAGGCCCTCCTGGCCAGACTCCGAGTCAGCAAAGCCATAGGCGTCAAGAAATTGAGGGTACGAGGAGATTCATAACTTGTGGTTAACCAGGTTAACGAAGACTATGAGGCGAAAGACGAAAGTATGATAGCCTACTTGAGCTGAGCACGTGAGTTGATTTTTTAGCTCGAGCACTTTGAGATGACCTGAGTACCGAGGAAAGAGAATGCCATGGCTGACACCCTGTCTAGGTTGGCCGAGGCCGACCTCCCAAATCTGAGCCGATCAATATACATCGAGATTATGGAGAAGCCATCCTTGTAAGAGGAAAGCATCGAACACATTAAGGAGGATGGGCCGACCTGGATGGATCCCATTGTAATTTATTTGGAGAATGACCAGCTCCCGAAGAATCGGGAAGAAGCGAGGAAAGTCAAAATCCGAGCTGCCAAGTACACTATAATTGATGGGGTGCTCTATAAGAAAGCCATCTCAGTGCTCCTTCTCCGATGCCTCAGGCCAAAGGGCGCTGAGTACGCCCTGGCCGAGGTGCACGAAGGAATATGCGGGGGCCACATGGGCGGCCGAGCCCTAGCATACAAGATATTGCGACAAGGTTTCTACTGGCCGAGAATGCAAGAAGAGGCCATGATGTGCGAGAAGTGTTAGCTCTTCACACCAGTGCCAAGCCAACCTGCAACCAAGTTGACCTCTATGCTGAGTCCAATTCCTTTCACCATGTGGGGGATGGATATACTTGGAAACTTCACCCCAGCTTCTAGAAATCAGAAATATGTGGTCGTCGCCATCGACTACTTCACTAAGTGGGTTGAGGCCGAGCCCTTGACCACCATCATCAAGAAGGGCATGGAGAAATTCTTCTGAGATAAGGTCATCTACCGATTCGGACTACCAAAAGTACTCATCACAGATAATGGCGTACAATTCAACAACCCGGCCTTCCGAGAGTTCTGCAAGCACTTCTATATTGACTTCCGACTAGTCTCAGTAGCTCATCCACAAGCAAATGGACAAGTAGAAGTGTCCAACTGAACACTACTCGTCGGCATCAAGAGAAGGTTGGATGAGGCCAAAGGAAGATGGGTAGAAGAGCTCCCAAGTGTCCTATGGGCATACAGGACGACTGTAAGAACACCAACCGGGGAGAGCCCTTTTCGGCTAGCATACGAGATCGAGGCCCTCACCCTGGTCGAGGTAATGGCATCGTCATACCAAGTGCTCAATTTCGATGAGAAGACCTATGAAGATGGGCTGAGAGCCAACCTTGACTTCCTCGACGAAGTTCGAGAAAATGCCCTACTCCAAAACACAACATACCAACAGAGGACGGTAAAGTACTACGACTTAAGGGTGAAGGAGCGACACTTCCGCCAAGGGGACCTCGTCCTCAGAAAGCTCAGCGCATCCCAGCTAAGGCAACAAGGAAAGTTAGCACCAAATTGGGAAGGCTCGTACATAGTCTCCAAGCAGATTCGCCCAGGGACGTATCGCTTGCAGACTCCGGGGGGCAAGGAAGTACCGAGACCTTGGAACTCAAAAAATTTGAAGAAATTTTTTCAATAATTTCCTTAAGTATTCCGCTTGGCACGATTTATGACAAGCATATTTGTATTTAGCTTCGGCCCCGACATTTGATTCAATAAAATAAAGTCTTTTTCCACCACTTGACGTATTTTCAAACTCCAAAATCAAGTAGTAAGACCGGTCCTCAAAGACCTGGCCGACCTCTAAGACCGACCCTCATAGCTCGGCAACCAAGTCGTAAGACCGGTCCTCATAGACCTGGCCGACCTCCAAGACCGACCCTCATAGGTCGCCAACCAAGTCGTCAGACCGGTCCTCATAGAGCTAGCCGACGTCAAAGACCGACCCTCATAGGTTGCCAACTAAGTCGTAAGATCGATCCTCATAGACCTGGCCGACGTCAAAGACCGACCCTCATAGGTTGGCAACCAAGTCGTAAGACCGGTCCTCAGAGACCTGGCCGACCTCCAAGATCGACCTTTATAGGTCGGCAACCAAGTCGTAAGACCAGTCCTCATAGACCTGGCCGACGTCAAAGACCGACCCTCATAGGTTGGCAACCAAGTCATAAGACCAGTCCTTATAGACCTGGCCGACCTTGAGGATCGACTCTCATAGGTCTGCAACCAAGTCATAAGACCAGTCCATATAGACCTGGCTGACCTCGAGGACCGACCCTCATAGGTCGGCAACCAAGTCATAAGACCAGTCAACATAGACTTCGTCGAGCTGAACGAATACCGAAGATCAAGCAAAATATCCAAGGCATTAGGCTTGGCCACTCCAAGGGTGTCCGACCCGAGCTAACATGCCACGTCCAAGCAATCAGGTCGAGTCCTTGAGCTCGGCTACAAGGCCGGGTCAGCAGATCAATCTCAACATTCAAAATAAATTCACGAAGAAAGGAAAGCAAACAACCACCGAGCTCAAACACTTAGACAAATTAAAAAAAAAAAAATTTCTATTCATTGAAGGCCGACACTCGGCAAGGTTACAAAAGGTGGGTAGCTCGGCCCAGTACATACAAAAAAGAAAAAGAGAAAAATTTGTTCAAAACCCCATGCAGGGGGATGTATACATCAAAGTAGAAGAAGGGGGGCCTAGAGCTCGGCGGTGTTGAGGGGATCCTTGATGGCAACCTCCTTGTCAGCGACATCCTTGGCAGAAGGGGCGACCTTATCCTGAAGAGCGATCTCGGTTAGGCCGGCCTGGTCAACCTCCACCCCGGCCTCGTCTCCCAACTCCTCAACCACTGTGGTCGCGTCATCATCAAATCAAGAAAGGTTGAGGGTGGGGTAGGCAGCCTTTATCTCCTTCAGGAGGTCGGCTAGGCCCACGTCATAGCCCTCTTCGTACAGCGGCTTCCTTATCTCATGACACACCACGACGTATTCCGCTGACATGAGGTAGTCGCTAACGGCTTTTGCTCCAGCCAGGGCTAAGTAGGGGTGTCAATGGGTCGGGTTGGGCCAGGCCTGCCAAATCCCTGACCCTGACCCTAGAGGTCTAAACCCTGACCCTGACCCTAACCCAACCTTGGCAGGGCCAAGAAACCCTCAACCCTGACCCGACCTTGCCAGGTTTTTTCTCTGGCCCGGCCCAACCCGACCAGACCCTAATAGGGTCCGGCAGGGTCGGGTCGGCCCTGATTGATCCTGTCTTGACCCTATTTTAACCCTGTCTTGACCCTGATTGATATATATCAAAGAATATATCTAAAAAAAACCTAAAAAATTCTGTAAAGAATAAGAATAAGATGGGAAGGAGAGATAGGGAGAGAGGGACTTGTAAATTTAAATAAAAATAATTCACAAACATCTATAAAAATCCATAAATAAAAATATTGCCATAAACATCCATAAATAAAAATACTCTCACAAACATCCATAAATAAAATACTTCCACAAACATCCACAAAAATACTACTGCTACAATCATCCATGAATAAAAATATTGCCACAATCAACCATCAATCACAGCAGCATCCATGATCCTCCATGATATGCTTGAATCTGGGATTCCTGAAGAAAAAAAATGCCCAAAATGAGGGAAAAACTCTATTAATACAAGCAGATGTCAAAGAAAATATTAGCTAATAAGAACTATTGTTTGGATACAAGTCCTTATTAATTCACGCCAAATAAGTATGCATTATCATCCAGCAAGTCAAAGTTATAGTTGCATCACCACAATCATTGTTAGTAGCTGGAAAAAAACACATTTAACAAATGAACAAATCAATAAACTTAATCATCATTCATAATGTTATTATTATTATTGCAATTAAATGATATAAGGGAATTTAAAAGGTTGTTACCTGATTCGATCTTCTCAAGGTCAATTAAGTTCTCTTCAACATCAACTGAAATCGGTGCCTATCGTAGCCAATCTTGTGTACATACCAATGCCTCTACCATCTTAGGTGTCAAAGAGCTACGGAACTGGTCTAAAATCCTACCACCGGTGCTAAAAGCACACTCTGAAGCAACACTTGAGACAGGAATCGCCAAAACATCCCTTGCCATCTTATTTAGAACCACAAATCTTGTACTATTGACCTTCCACCAATTCAAGATGTCAAAAGAATTGAGTTCATCCTCCTTCTCAATACCTTCCAACAAATATTTATCTAAGTCAGATGTCACATGGAAACACTCTTCCTCTTCTAATGCATTATGAAAACCCCTTTCTGAAAATTCACTGTCATCATCATCTATTGATGAACCATCAAAAGAGGTTGTAGATGAATCAACTCTCACTGTACTACTTGTCGACCCCTGCATTTGGTAATGTCTCAAGAGACGATCCATGACATTTTTAATCCTCTCAATTTTCTCTTCCACCTCATGTTGAGAATATAATTTTGAATGGCAATATTTCACATATCTCAACTTAAATCGTGGATCAACACACGAGCAACAACCAACATAATATTCATTTTGTCAGTGCCACTACCACCGCAATATTTGTCAAATTTTTCTTTCATTGCCAATGACATATCCCGAATCATGTCATCTTCACTTCTTGACCACTTGTTCAACTGTGATTCAATCACACTAATCTCTTTGAAGTAAAGATTTGAAGTAGTAAAAAGAGACCCAGACCATCTTGTAGTTGCATTGTAAAAAAACTCCAACATCTTGCATAAAACTTTAGCTCTCTCCCAATCTTGAGTAGTTGGGACCCCATCCTTGCACTCCATAGTTGAAACTCCAAAGCAGTTTGCAACATAAGATATGTAGAGTTCCAACGAGTAGAAACATCTAAACTCAAAGCTTTCTTACACTCAATCTTTTCTTGCTCACAACATAATCTAAACTGTTGTGACCTTGATGGTGAACTCCTTACATACTTCACTACAGAACAAACTCTGCTCACAACATCTCCACAATCCTCAAGACCTTTCTTGACAATCAAATTCAAAATATGGGCAGCACATCTCATATGAAAAAACTCACCACCCAACAATAACCCATTTTTGTTATTAAATCTTCTCTTTAAATTTTGAATTGCAACATCATTACTGCTTGCATTGTCCACAGTAATACTACACAGTTTATCCAACCCCCAATCAATCAAACACAGCTCAAGGGCATTACTAATTGCTTCACCAGTATGTGGTGATGGGACTACGCAAAAGTTAATGATTTTCTTTTGCAATTTCCAATTTCGGTCAATGTAATGTGCTGTGAGGCACAAATAACCAAGATTTTGGATAGAAGTCCACATATCTGTGGTGAGGGACACCCGTTGAGCAGTTCTCTTAAACAAATCTTGCAACTTATTTTTCTCCCCCAAATACAATTGCAAGCAATCTTGTGCCATAGTATTACGGGTCAAAGTATTAAACCTAGGCTGTAAAGCCTTACAAAAATCTCTAAACCCGTCCCGCTCTACAAATATAAATGGTAATTCATCCATAATAATCATGCGAGCAAGCGCCTTTCTACACAATTCATAATCAAATTTCCAAGCTAAGATACTAGTGATTGTACTCTTACCATCACTCGTGTCAACTTTAAAATCCAAAAGTTTTTGCTTCTTATTTTTTTCACTACTTGGACACAGAAGACATCTATCCAAATGTCGTTTTAGTGAACTAGTACCATGTTCACTTGCACAACCAAATTCCTTGTGGCAATACTTGCATGTACACTTAGTAGCTTTTGAACCACTGGGAGGTATAATTTTAGTGAAGTGATTCCAAACACTAGATGACCCTATAGTGAGGGGATTAGAAGATACCTCAGAAGCATTAGAGTTTGGTTGTGCCTTTGTAGAGCTTGTCACATGATCCTTAGAGCTTGATTCAACTGGATTTGAATTTGGATGATTTGAACTTGAGTTTGACTGCCTTGGATTTGAGTTTTCCTCCATTGAGATTTGCACAAATTCAAAAATCCAGACATGTGTAAGATCTTTGAAACAATAAGTTGAAGAAAATAGTGAAGAAGAAGGAGACTTGCTCTATATGATTGATACATGGTGTGAGTGATGAGCTCCCACTCAGATTGATACATTAATGAAGAAGAAGGAGACTTGCTCTATATGTAGATCTGATCCGAAAGCACCACTCTTTCACACCCATTATAAGAACCCTTCCCTCTCCACAAAAAACCATCTTATCACACCGTTATCCACTCTCTCTGTCCCTCCCTTCTCAAGCTAGTTCATCTAATATAAGCAGCAGGGGAGATCTTTCCCATTGCATTATTTAGAGTGAAGTGATCTCTTTTCCGAGATAGCTGTTAATATGCAGATTTTGTGTATTTATTCTATCATACTGGGTTGTTATTGGATTTTTCCTCTTTCCTGGTCCCCTATCCCCTTCATCTGGACTCTGTAATATAAATACGCCACATCACAACTTAACAGATGGAGGCTAACGGTAGGGGAGGTCTTAGTAATTTTTTGAAAACTACAGGGGAATCATATGTAAGGTGGGAAAATCAAAGGGAAGAACGTGTAATTAAGACAAAGTACAGGGGAGGGGATGTAATTTTCCCTAAATTAAATTAATTTACTGGTGTAAATTTACTACAAAACATTAGAAAGTGGTGCCAAGGTCTGATACTTTGACTCTATATCTATCATCTAAGAGTATAACAAAACAAATCCTTTAAAAAAAATTAAAAGTGATCTCATCATAGTGGTTGGAACAGTTCTAGTCAAACACTGTGACCAGGTCAATTTCGTAGACAACCAATCACACAACCACCGTGCTTTACTATTGACATAGTCATCTTTGAGTCCATAGCAATGTCATATCGGGGAGAAAAAGAATTCGCTCAGAAAATGAATGAACCAAGGGAGGTCTTCTATGCTCAAGTTTGGATTCTTCTAGGTTCAAAGTAGAAGTCACCATCTTATCACACCCTTAATATAAGCAGCAGGGGAGATCTTTCCCATTGCATTATGATATTTATTTATTTTTTCAGTATTTTATTGCCATTCTCGAAGATGGGATCTGTCTGTCTCATATGAGGACATTATGCATCTCTTGTGAAGGTGTGATAGAAAGTGTGAACTTGTAGATGTGTTTTGGCCTCTGTTTTAAAAGAATTTGAATGAATGTGGATATTCATTTCCCTAGAGGAATAAGGGATTAGTTCATGTCTTCATGACTCATCTCTGATGTCTATGATAGAGATTGTTTGCATTTAGTTATCTTTTAGTATGAACTCATAATTCTCATCCTAGACAGATCATCTATATCTATGAATTGGTTATACAGCGCAGCTATTTCTTCTGAATGGGACTTTTACTTCATTTCATTGGGTTAAATACAATATTTTGCTGTTTAACCAGAAAAAAGAGATTGTGTGTGAAAATATAAATGACAATTCGATGTGAGTGCAATTGGTTGGCCACAAGAATAGCCAGTATGTATCTTGTTGTGAGCACTAACAGACGTGTTCCACTCTCACCCAGTGGTTTTTGTTAGGTCATGGTCAGTGTTATGTTTAGCGGGCACTAGCAGACGTGTTTCACTCTCGCCCAATGGTTTGTGTTAGGTCATTCATATCACACTAGCATGGGCCATATAATGCTGGTTAAGAGTAGGAGACAACGAGCTGTGGGGGCATTGCATCCGACGATTGCTGGAACGATTTAGAAGCGTTGGTTCTTAAAATAATAAAATAGTTGCTTTTGTCGTAATTCTTATGGCTGGTGTTGTAGCAAGACAAATATATCACAGATTCACAGAGAACATGCATTCAAACTTCAAAGATTTAAAAAACGATAAACACAGACGCTGATCAAGAGAGATGCATTTCAGATCTGAATCCACGCATACTAGTAGCACTGTTGCGAGGATGGGGAAAGACCCAAATAAAAATAAAGTGCTGAATACTAGAACATACCTTGATGCGAATCTGGGAAGGAGGAACCGAGGAAGAAGAAGGCTGCTAGTCGTCAAGCGGCGGCTTTCTCAGCTTCTCGTTGATGAAGAAGAAGAACGGGAGGACTGAAACTGTGAAAACTGAAAATGAAAAGGGAATATGGCCATATGGGATTAGGGTTATTTATCACTCTTATGGGTATTTTGGTATTTTCAGCCATATAAATGCTTATAAAGAATTCAGGGTCGGGTCCGGGCCGGGCCGGGCTAGGCCCTCCACCTTGAGCCCGACCAGACCCGACCCTGCCCAGGTCAGCCAAAATCTCAACCCTGACCCACCCTTCGGGCTGGCAGATCAGGGTCGGGTTTGGGCCAGCCGGGTATTATTGACAGCCCTAGGGCCAGGTCATCCTTGGCCTTCTTCTTGGCTTGGTCGAGCTGAGCCCTCAAGGTCTCGACCTCCTCCTTCTGCTTCGCCGTCATCTCCTCCAAACCCTCGACTTTCTCCTTCGCCTCGATAAGCTTCGCAGTAGTCTCGCGGTGAGCCACGACGGCCTCGTGAGCCACGATATTAGCTTGCTCACCTGGACCTCGAGAGAATCATTTGTGGTCAGAAGCCGCTCAAAACGGAGCATGGTCTCCACCACCTTGGCGAAGCCTTGCCAGAAAACATCCAACCAAATGTCAGATCGGGCTCTATAGGCCGGATCCATTCACAAGAACCGAGCAGAAAGCTTACCATGTTGAAGTCCTAGAATAAGGAGGAGAGGAGCTCGGGATCGCACAACTTCTCGAACATTTCCTTGTCCTTAGGGAGCCGATTTGTGTCAAGCCACTCCTTGGCATGAGTGGCCGACGTCAGGGCCGAGTCCCCGGGGAAGAGCCGCCAGCTTGGCCGAACTGGAACATTATTGGCCGAGGCCCTCCCCAAGACGTATCAGGAGATGTTGGTCGGTGAGGCCACAGGTGGAGGACCACCACCCATTAGGTTGACCGAGAGCTTCTAGCATTTGATGTCCCTCGGTGGGCTCAGTTTGCCCTTTCGACCCTTCCCTCTTCCGGAGGGGCTCAGCGGGGCTCTATCCTTCTCGGCCTCAAGGCCGACCACTGTGTCAGCTGGGCTCGGCAGCGTCTCCTTACCCTTCGGCGCCTTGGAAGACTCGCCCCAATATTTCTTCTCGGCGTTCTTCCTCCTTCTGTCCGCAATGGTCTCGGCCCTGAGCCGAGCTGAATCCATTGGGGGAATGTGGCCAACCACTACAAGAAAGACAGAACGTTAGAAGCATACCAAAAAGAAAAAACACCAAGTAAATGGGTCAACTCAGGGGATAGAAACCGGCTCAGCTTGGATACCTTACCCGAAGTCAGGTTCCACCTTTGGAGAAACCCTTCTTCCTGAAGCTGGAGGACATCGAAAGGCGGGTGCTAACGAATCAGATCGAGCGATGTTAGCTCATTCTCATATAGAGGTAGAGTCCTATTGACGTAGTTCAGGTGGATGTCCTTCCACTCGGTTCGGAAAGGGCAGTTTGGGATGGAAGCGAAGAAAAACCGAGGCTTCTAGTGTTTATTAAAGCTTGGCATCCCGACCAAAAACTTATGGCCGCTCAGGGCCGCACTCTTCCTAGTTCGACAGGTGAAATCGTACCACCCCTTCTCCGATGACGTCTTCAAAAAGTAGAGCTGAGAGAAGAGGGTCATGCTCGCAGCTTGGCCCATCTAGTAGAAGAGGACGTGGAAGCCGTACAAGACCAGCCATGAGTTCGGTACCAGCTGACCTGGGGAGAGGTAGAAGTGGTCCAAGATCTGATCCACCAGGCCGAGCATGGGAAGCCTAAAGGCGTTTTTGAACGGGATCGTACAAGGCCACCTCGCCGGGCCGGATGAAGCAGGCCATCTCCCCAGGACAAGGAGCTCAGAGTTTGATGTCCTCGGAGATGGCATAGGTCGCCCTAAGGCGTTGGAGGTTGGCGTCAATAATTATACTCGGGACGGTGCAAACACTCCCCTCTTCAGGCTCAGGAGCGTCAGCAAACGAGCTGACTAAACCGACCCCACCTCAGGAAGAACCTCCCTCGTCTGACTCCTCATCATCTGTTGAAGACGATCCTGAGCCCTCAGCTCGGTCTTCAGGAATCGGCTAGGCCTTAAGGCCGGACTCCATGGGCAGGGAAAGCTCGATGATGTAGGCTTGACGCGGCTCCGCTACGATGGGCTCGTCCGAGGTCGAGCCCAACAGGTCTATCGTGGGAGAATGAGCTGGGAGCTCTCGGCTCGGACTCGCGTCCTCTGCCTCCCCGGCGAACAGCTCGCCCACATGACTACTACCAACTGACATACTGGGCGGAGAAGACTTACTGGTTGAAGAAGAGCTGAAGAGGGGCTGAGCATGAACTAGAAAGCGCCGAGCACTGGAGAGCTGAGAAATTCGAGCTAGCCGAGCGGTCAATAACTTGAAGCAGTGAAGAATGAACAGGGAGGAGTCGCCTATTTATAACTCTTGGGTTGAACTGATCCAACGGCTAAGGAGAGTTTAGCATGATTCGATGATCCAGATCAAAAGACGATTCGAATTCCAGAGCTCATTTATGGCGAGGGATGACATGGCCCTAACACCCCAACTGTCAGACCGTACAATATCAAATCACCAACAAAGGGACCTCGGTTCGGCCGTAAGGAGGTTTCAGACGAACGGACCCAGAAACTTCACTCATTAGTGCCGAGCCGACCCCTGATGAGTGGGGGGCCTGTGATAAGGCATAAATCACCTACCAATCAAAGGCTGACACATGGCCAAGCCTAGGACAATCTATGAACCAAACCGAGCCGTGCGGAGCTGGGCAGACCCGATCATCGCCAGATTTGATACTCCGCCACTCGGGGGTCGAGCACCCAGCCGAGCACGCACCTCGTCGAGAACTCAATCGAGCATTGAGTGCATGGCACGATGACAGATCAATGCTGACCCAGAGATCTCCCCTTCACGGCCGAGCTGCACGCCCGTCGACCCCTTGGTCCGAGCCTACGCAAGTCGGCCGCAATTGGAGCACCATAGTGCGGCTGAGCCCACACACAACTTATGATGACCCTCAGATCACATCGGCCGAGGTCGAGCTCGGAGGCCGATCTCTGAGGTCGAGCTCTCCACAAAGACCACCATAACGCCCCCACCGAAGATCACGGGGCCACATCAGCACCACCCGAGAAGGATAAGGGTCGATCCACAATCCTAGCACAACACGGAATCGCACTTTACATGGACTCTTACCTTAACGAGAGTCCGACCCCGAAAATGTCTTTCCACTCCACTCTACATGGAAGAGCCTTCCAAGAGAAGAACTCCTACCATACTAGGACTCTCCCAACCGCCTCATCTCCCTCTATAAATACTCAGGTATGGAGCTCAAACAAGGATCTCACTTTTTACTAAGCTGTTACGCTGTTGCATTGAAGACCTGACTTGAGCGTCGGAGATTCCTAGGCTGGAGTTACACCGGCTCTCTTGCGCTCACTCCTCTTTTTGTAGGCTCATCCATGGGTGAACCAGGCGACGGAGGTTTTCACACCCAACAGAATGGATGTTAGGGATTTTGGGGATTTTATTCATACATACTGTGAATTTTCTAGTTTGTTTTTTAGGTATGGATGTTATGGGTATAATGGATTTTGGGGATTTTATTATCTTTGAGTCATTCCAGTTACTGCTTTTACGTCTTTCCTCTGTCTTTCCTTCTCTGTGATGATTTTATTATCTCTCTGTCTCGTTCTTTCCCTCACTTCAGTTTTTTTGTCTCAAGATTTGGAGCAACAACTTGAAGGATTCTGCATGATCCTCTCTACCACGACCCTGTCTGCAACTGAAGTGTGAAGGTGACTCTCTCTCTCTCCCACTCTCTCTGTAAGGTAGCAGATCTGTAGCTCTCTGCTCTCTCTTTGTAATGGCCGTTTACTCCATTTAGTTGGGTTTTTTTTTCTTTGTTTTCTCTATTTACCTGAATAGAAATTGCTTTATATTATTGATTTTGAATAAATTTTGTATATGATTTTCTTCCTTATGATTTTATCCTTCTATGGCAATGCAGAGTCAGTGTTCTTCTCTATTTGCTTTTTTATTTCTTCAAAAAAAAAGAACATTTAATTTTTTTTTGAGCAGATGATCTCTTGATTATGTTGTAAGTTGAGATTGTGGGTCTCTGTTGTTCAGTGGAATTCATGGAGTTTCAGTTGGATATTACATTGTATAATCTATCTTTCCTTGCTTGTTTTGACTGAACTTTGTTGGATATGAAAAGTAAACTTACTGTGCATGGGTTTATGTTGGTCTGCTTCACAAAATTCAGTATAATAAAATGCTATAAGCTCATCTCATTACTATACTAGTATGAAATCCTTATTGCTTGCATCCTGCTATTTATGTGCTTCTTTTTGGTTAAATTTTATGGTAGACTGATACCTCACAGTGTCTTCAAGTTCGTAATGTTGGATCTGCGGTCCTACATAAAAACTGTGGAAGCCTTTATATCCAGGCTAACACGGATGTTATTCTTATAAATGCCCTTACTTTATATTATCACTAATGTATGTATATGTGTGTCTGCATGGAGCATGTGTCTCTTATTGTTGCTGACCCAGGAATTGCTTTTATTTTTCTAATTTTTATTTTATGAATTCCTCTATTTTTCTAAGTATGCTCAAAGGGCTATGCTATTACATTTAGAGCAATGAAGTGTATATTAACAAAAGCTGTACATGAAGGGCATGGGAGCTGATATCATTCATATCTAGGTTTCAATGGCATAAGCTTATGATCCAAACGGTAGTTCAAATATTGGAAGTTTAAACCTATAATGTATGTTCAGTCTCTACTCTTGACATAACCATTATTTCAGAGTCCATAATATCAGGACAGTTCTGGTCATCTCCTCTTGTTTGGTGTAGTGATTCTCTTCCCCACCCCAAAATGTTTCCAGCAGAAATCAATATGATATCACTGTCAGAAGCATTGGGTCAAATAGTAACAAATTTCGCCTTTTCTTTTCCTTTTATAAACAAATTTCCACCTTCTGGAATCAATGATAGAATTCTGATCTGAAACGGCCTTGAAACAGGGCTACCTAGCAATGAAAACAGAGAGGCTTGGAGCAGAGGGGACATGATGGCCACTATTTTTTATCTATATCCTTCTTTTGCTTCTTTTTAATTTCAAAGAGTTGGGAAAAAAGGTGGGAAATGAAGCTGTTAGGGCAATGTATCTCTTGGAACACCCAATATTCTCTCTGCTCTTTCTCCCTTTTATTACAATATTACATGCTATGCGCTACCCTGCCCTCTCCATTCTTCACATCCATTAGCAGTTCTCACTGTGAAGTGTGAATCAGAGAGAGAGAGAGAGAGAATGAATGATGCACGGGTGTGTATCAGCAGTGAGGGATATGATGAAGAAGATCTGTTCTCAGTTGCGAGCCAAGGGAGGAGGAATGATGTATTTCTGTTTTAGACCTTGATGTATTTCTTTTTTAAACCTTTGCTCATTGCATTCCTCATGTAGAGATTCAAGCTATTTTAATATTTTTTGTTATATTTTTGTTTTGGATCTCTACTTGATGGGTCTTTAGCTCAAATTGGTAGAGCACTTGGCACATGAGCATGTTCCAAGGGGATGGTGGTTCGAATCTACCAAGGCCCTTTTTATTCAACTGTACGTAGAATAGTCATTATGACGCTAATCTATACAAGAGCCCAATTTTAATGGCATCTTTAAAATTTGAAATATTTTTATACTTACTTTGGTTATGTTAATGAGATATTTTAATTTTATGCTAAGGTTGGTAAGAGAAAAGGATTTTACAAGTATTTTTTTGGTATAATTGACAAGGAAATGACATTATTGTAATTAACATCAAATAGGGAAGAACAGGTTTTACTAAACATCATTTTCGTTCTGAACGGCGTTCTTGAGACCGTTACCAAACAGTCATTTTTTGTCTCAGAACGCCATTCTAAACAAAAAACGCCAAAAAAAGTATCTAGTCAAGAACGAACGTTCTTTGTTCAGACATTTACCAAACGTAGCTTTTGGCTTTCAACAGTCCAGTCATGAGAACTGAATATTTAGCTTCATAATTGGTATGGTGAGTAATAAAGAAGGAGAAGGAATAACAAACAGTCCCTTCGTGATCATGAAAAACACCTCCTGCCCTGCCCCTACCTGGGCTACTTGTAGAGCTTCCATCGGTATTCAGTTTCCACCACCCTCTACTCGGTTTACACTAGTGAACTTCACGAGTTCTTCTTGGAGGATGTCCCAACAACCAAACCTAATCTGTGGGAGGCCAACAAATCCTCTACTAATTTAATTCCATCTTCCCATCTAGGACATAAATCTTTCAAATCCCCATTCACCATTGCTGAAATATGATGAATGAGCTTTCCCTCTTGTGACAAATCTTTTGTTATTACGTTCAAACCAGATATGATATGAAATTATAGTGACCCTAGACACCCACACACCTTTTAAAGAAGTCGTTCTCAGCTTGCGCTTCCACCATAGTAGTAGATCAGCAATAGAGTTTGGAGACAATCAATGAAAACCAAAACAATTAAAAAAGGAACCCATATTCAAATAATAATAATAAAATATTCAAAATCATCTAAATAATAATAAAATAATCATGACACATGTGCGGGGTATTACAAAAGATGACCTAGGATTCACATCCACACTCTTTTTCTCCCTCTTTCTCGCCTTGAGAGAGTAGACTTCAGTTGGATTCTCATCCCCTAGGAAATCCATGGCATCTACCCGTCATGTATTGGGCTATTTCGCTTGTGTTTTCTCCCCTTTGAATAGTTATTGGTATCAAAATAGTCCCAAAAGAAATAAACTTTTCGAGCTTGTTCCAATGTATCATTAGTCCATGGTAAAAACATGGATGCTATTCGATTTTGAAAGGGAGAGGGTTGGGCCCGCTGCTAGCTTTGCTAGAGCTAATGGCTGTGCACAATGGAAATGACAAGGGGTCATTGCCATATGAGGTAGGAGAGAGATAGACTGGCGATGTGCCCAGTCTTTTCCTATTCTAAAATTTAATATATGGGGCAATGTTCTCTACACTGCAACACATGGGGCGCATCCTGCGTCTAGACACATGGGGCGGGGTGGGGTGATCATTTTGCCTTCCCCCATGTGTTTGGATCATCCTGCACCCAGACACATGGGGCGGGGTGAGGTGATCATTTCTCCTTCCCCATGTTTTTGGGTCATTAATGCAGAGAACATTTTCCCTTAGTATATTACTAGTTGATGATGTGAATAACATGTCACTGAAATTTGGGGTTATAACCAAACTCTAACAATCCGGTGGGAGATCTTTCCCACAATGGACAAGTAGGAACCTTCAAATGAGTGTCTCATATGGTTTGCTCAGCCTTTTGAGTCTAGTATGACCAATGTCAGGTTAGAATATGTTTCTAGTCTTTTTTTTTATTTGTTTTTTTTATCAAGGAGGAAAAATTAAAGAAAAAAAAAAAATCCTAAAATCCCTATCCTAGTTGCCTTGTAAAATTGGTAAACCTTCATCACTCCATGCATGTTTCATGGGGAGGAAGGTTAACACAAGGCCACTTTAGAAACCAAATTTATCATATATTTCTAGAAAAGAAATACTAGCATTACAAAATGTTTTTTTTTTTTTGGGGTGAAAATTCATTAACCTTTGTTTATTCACTTTGGGTTTTGGAATTTTTAGTTTTGATTCTTCAAAAATTTCAAATCCACAGGTAAATTTATAGGTTGGTCCCTAAAACTCATAGGCTAACTACACATCGATCCTAAAAACAAACACCTTTCATAGTCCCAACATTCATCTTTTTATAATTCACCGAAGTAAAACACCTATTTGTCAAAGAACAATCTAAACTCGTAGCAAAATGACCACAAAATGCCAAAAACCCATGCCACCCATAAGGCGGCGGTTGGCATGGCTCCCCGGATCTTTATCACCTCCAGTTTGCTGACCGGCCCAGTTCCCCAGTTCCTCTAACAAAGGGGGACTGAAATGACCTCTCTACCCATGCCCAAACACCCTACCCGGATGGGGTCCACCATCCCCCTATTAGAGGAACTGGGGAACTGGACCGGTCAGCAAACTGGAGGTGATAATTTTCCATGGCTCCCCCCAATTGGCACCCCAAGTCAACCTTTTCTTAAAAAACACTCAATACCTGATCGTTAAGTTGGCACGGTTTCTACTTACAATTTTGGTAGTTTGTACCACAGTCTTCACAACTGCGGCTGCCTAACGGCTAATAACCATATTTCTACCCGTTGTCCTAAATAATTATGATTTGGAAGAGAGAGAGAGAAGAAGAGAGAGAGGGGTCACTAGCTCCAAATATATTGGGAAAGAAGAAAGCTGAGGAAAAAGCTTCCACACTCTCGAACCCTTCTTTTTCTGAATTTCGGTCTTCGACACCTTCAAGCGCCGACTCGCTTTTCGTCACCAAATTTACCAGCAAAATCCCTATCTTTAAATCCAACTACCTTTTCGTATCATAGATAAAATGTATAACTATAATATGCCCCTGAAATTGACATAAAAAAAAAACAAAATTTCGTGTCCTTCTCTGCAATTGGTGCACAGGACTGCAGAGCCACATTCCAACTCATAATATGAGAAAACACCAAACATCCGCGCAGGGCTGAACTGACCGACTTCCGGAACCCTTACGGAAGATATTTAAAAATCCGAATTAGGGTTTATTTTATTATGCCTGACCGCTGACCCACCGTTGATCACGATTGATCTACGATTATACGGGGGTAAACCGGTAAAGAACGGAAGAGAGGAAAAGAATTAAAGAAACGAGAAGAAGAGAGAAAGGGCAAAAAACGAGAAAAACAAACTACGAAACGAAAGCTTTTGTTTCATAGAGAAAGAAAGAGAAGTTAAAAGTGGAGAAACGAGACGAGGGAGAAGAGACAGAGAAGGAAAACGGGCTACACAGAAGACGAGTTTCTTCAGCTGTTCTATGGCGTATTTAGATCCGTTCACATGCGAGTCTGCACTCGTTCTTCGTTCCCGTTGAAGCTCCTAAATTCTCTTATCGGATCCGTTACTTTAGTTCTTTTAGTCTCTCTGTAAGTCTTCTCGCTTTTAGTGGTTTTGAAATTTTTTTTTTTTTTTATCATATTGGATTCGAAACTTGCGGGGTGAATTTGGTTGCTCTTTATTTTTCCCCCCCCTTGTCTCGTGATTCGCGGTTTCCAGCTTCTCTTATTTTCTTTTTCTTCTTTCTAAACCCTACATTGCATTTACGACGAGATTTTTAGTGCTGATTTGGTTCCTGACCTGTTTTTGGTGGAAATTAGGTTTTTCAAGTTCGTTGCCTGGATTGATCCTGCTGAAGAAATCGCAGTATGAGCATCGATAGCCCTAGGGAAGGGGACAATTAGGGTTCTTTTCTGCGGTCCTTGGATTTCCATGGGCGATGGCGGAGTCGCCTGCGTGTCTTCGCAGCATATTATGGAAAGATTTCCAATTCCAGATACGTTCTGCGGAGGCAGTGGTAGTTTCAATTCTAAGTCTCTCCAACTTGCAGAATCGCAGCTTCAGCGAAAGCATGAGAAGAAAACGGAATTAGAGAAGGAGGGATTCAGTTTAGGGAAGGTGCGGAAATCTGAGTCGGATAAAGAGGAAATAAGTTCAGAGAGAGGGAAGAAAGGGGAGGTTGAGAAGGGCGAGATTGTTTCGGAAAAGCTGCCCAAGGAAGAAGTGGAGGAGGGAGAGGTGGGTTCTTTCCAGGAGCGCAGAGTGGATGTTGAGAACGGAGAATTTGTTCCCGAGAAGTCACAAAGAAGAAAATTTGAAAATGGGGAGTCTGTCCCTGATAAGTGGAGAAAAGGTGGTGAAGTGGAGAAGGGAGAGTTTGTTCCGGATAAGTGGCGGAAAGGCGAAGTTGAAAGGGGAGAATTTGTTACCGGAAGAGCTTGGAGAGAAGTAGAGAAGGGAGAGTTCATTCCAGAGAGGTGGAGGAGAGGTGAAGTGGACAAGTCAGACTTGGGGAGAGGACGGAGAGGGGAAATTGAGAAATGGCGGAAAATTGAAGTGGTGAAAGAATATGGTTCATCGAAAGGGAAAAAATGGGAAGTGGAGAAAGACGACACTGCCAAGGACAGGGGAAGGAAGTACGACCGAGACCGAGACCAAGACCGAACTCCTCCTTCTGTGAAGTTCTCTGATGAGGATACTTCTCAAAGAAGAGAATTTAGTAGGAGTGGGAGTGAACGTAGAAAGAGGTTTTCTAGTTCCAGGTGGGATAATGGTCATGAAAGGGACTCAAAGACCAGTTTGAGGACTGCAGGCGAGGAACTAGGTTCATGTAAGCATGAATACAGTGGTGGCAAGAATCATGGAAGAGAGCACCCATCTGGAACATGGCTGAAACGTCATTGTACAGAATTAGAGGGTAGCAGCCGCAAATACTATGGAGAAGATTATCCAGGCTCTAAAAGCAGAAGGACCTCCGATGATAGTAACCGCGCTGGCTATGAGAAGAACAGTTCGCGAGGCTTGCAGGGGAGCTCTTACAGAAATTCTTCTTCATCAAGAGTGACATCCTCCAGCAGGTTCTCTTCTAAGTATTATGATTCTCCTTTGTCATCTAAAGGAGTGCATGACAGACACTGTCGAAGTCCAGCCCGCACTGAGCGGTCCCCACATGACCGGGGTCGGCACCACCACTGGGACCGAAGTCCAACCCGCTCTGAGCGGTCCCCACATGATCGGAACCGTCACCATGATCACAGGAAACGTAGTCCTGTTCAAGTAGAGCGGTCCCCACATGACCGATCACGACGCCATGACAGGAGGGACGATTGCAGGGATGATCGCAGGGAGCAGACTCCAGGTTACCAGGAGAGGTCACCGTCTGATCGGGGTAGGGCCCATGATTACCGGGAGTCAAGTCGAAAGAGTGGGGGAAGTAAAAGACAGCACAGTCGGTATGCAAACCAGAGGAATGAAGAGAAGATTGGCCAGAGGAAATCAGCTGAAAGGGATTCTCACAAACATTCATCAACCTCTCAACCTCCAAATGGCAGCACTGTACATTGTAGTAGTAGTGGTTCTGTTGATAAAAATATCAATCATCAGTGTCACAATGAAGAAGAGACTCAAAATGTGAGCATGAAATCCGAAGAACCTCCTCCTCAGGTTAATGAAGCTCCTGAACCTGAAGAGCTGCTCTCCATGGAAGAGGACATGGATATCAGTGACACACCACCTCATGTTCCAGTTATGTCAGATTCAAATATGGGAAAATGGTTTTATATCGATCATTTTGGTGTTGAACAAGGCCCTTCGAAATTATGTGACCTTAAGAGGCTAGTGGAGGAAGGGTTTATGCTCTCAGATTATTTGATTAAGCATTCGGAGAGTGACCGATGGGTAGCTGTTGAAAATGCTGTTTCTCCACTGGTGCCTGTGAACTTTCCATCAGTTGTTTCTGATGCCATTACTCAGTTGGCTAGTCCTCCTGAGGCTTCTGGTAATCTATTGGCAGATGTTGCTGATACTGGGCAGTTGGTTGATCAGGGGGGCGAGGAACTGTCTGCCTCTTCCCTGCAGCCACTGCCCCACCTGCATGAAATTTCAATTCCTTTGGAGCCTTTGGAGGATCTTCACATTGATAAAAGGGTCGGAGCATTGTTAAGTGGTTACACTGTTACCCCGGGGAGGGAACTCGAAACTGTTGGGGGTATGTTTTCCCTTAATTTTCCACTTAATATCTCTTTGGTTTTTCTTCATTTTCTTCATTTTGATATTTACTTCTTCGGAAAACTTATTTTCTCTTTCAACATCTTCATTTAAGATTGGGTGTTTGAATTTTTTGCTGTTTTCTTGAAATCTATGTTGTTACAGATGCTTTACAGATGACGTTTGAGCATGCGGACTGGGAAAATTGGGGTAGCTCTGAAGGTAACTCTTCATTTGCATTGCAAACACTCATAGTGAAGTTGCCATATCTTGCTCTGAATGGACATTCCATTTTGTACCCTCTCAAATAAATTATTTTGTACTTAGGAATACGGTATGATGCTAGGTTATGTAGATCTAGTTTTTGTCTTCCGTTAGTTGTTCATGTTGCTGTGTGGCAGAGAGAGAGGGGGTTTGGTTGTTTTAGTTAGTGAGTGTCCTGCATAACAGATTTTTCTGTTCATAAATTGACTTGTTTTGGTGTTATAGCTCGTAAGTGGAACTGTATATTTTTTTTTTGGACGAGGGGGGGGGGAATCTTCAATTGAATTACCTGGGAAAAAAAGAGCATCCCAGTGCACAAGTCTCCTGCTACTGCAGGGTCTGGGAGGGGCAAATGTACACAGCCTTAGCCCCGCTTCGCGGGCAGGCTTTTTCCAAGTTTTGAACCTGCCACAATTGAATTACCTGAGAAACACCATTTATTGGGTGGTTTGGACCATGTGAGCATATGGTTACGGAGAACCCTGTGGATAATGTGAAATCTAATGAGGAAGGAAGCACAAGTTTCCTGTGGCTGCATTATAAGATATTGTCTCTAGAAAATGATATTATTTCTAAACTCTAGTTTAATTATGTACTATAAGTATATGTGATAAAATGATGTTACAGTATCATTAGTGTGTGTTTGGGATTTGTGCCGTCCTGTGAGTTCATAACCCACCCAATGTTAGCTTGTACTTGGGTCGGGCTGGGTTTGGGGTTGTGTTTTCTTCTCTAAATCTACTGTATTGCCTACATGTGTTAAGTTTTGCTTCCAATTTGCTTTGCGATGGTTTTCCTCGATCCAGTTAAGTTTACAGTTATAATTGGAGGAATATAAAATGGATGGAAATACTATCAAAGTTTTTGAGAATAGTATATAAATAAAGGCAAAAAGTCATGAAGTATCTGGTATGAAAAGTCTATCCATCATCCATGCCCCAGTTCCCAACAATCTTGATCTCATAATGGTCAGTTCATTGCTTCACAGGATTCACAAGGTTTCAACCTTCCACAGTGTATTCCATGCAACAAAGAGATGACGATTTTGACAATTCTCTTGATGCCATGTCAAAAGAAGCAACAGATACTATATCAACTGATGCCTTTGCCAGTGCTGACCATATTGACTGGTTTTCCAGCCGATGGTCCTGCAAGGGTGGTGATTGGAAGAGGAATGATGAAGCTTCTTTAGATAGGTCATCCATTAAGAAATTTATCCTTAATGATGGTTATCCACTATGCCAGATGTCAAAGTCCCGCTATGAGGACCCTCGGTGGCACAGGAAAGATGAGTTATACTATCCATCCAGGAGCAGAAGGCTTGACTTACCGCCTTGGGCTTTTTCCTTGCCAGAAGAGAATAATGATTGCAATGGTATCAGTAGATCAGGCCAAATCAAGCCACTTGTAGGAAGGGTAGGGAAAGGAACCATGCTATCAGTTGTCAGGATAAATGCTTGTGTAGTAAAAAACCATGGTTCATTTATTTCTGAGCCTCGCATGAGAATTAGAGGAAGCGAGCGGCATTCATCAAGGTCCCATCAGTTTTTCTCTGGAAATGGTGATGGCAAGAACTGGTCAACAGAAGGCGCTTCTCGATCCAGAAAACACAGTGAACGAGATTTACAGGGTTTGCAGAAAAGTGTAACACCCATTAACACCCCAAAAGATCATGTCTGCACGGTTAATGAATTGCAGTTGCATTTGGGTGATTGGTACTACCTTGATGGTGCTGGCCATGAACGTGGGCCATTCTCATTTTCTAAGCTACAAGCTTTGGTTGACAAAGGTACTATTCCAAAGTACACTAGTGCCTTCAGGAAGGACGATAACGTCTGGGTTCCAGTTGTTACTGCTGCACAGGCTTCTGAAGCTGCACCAGTAATCGATTCTTCTGCTGCTCGGTCCCAGGTTGCTGCACAGAGTGGCGATCACATAGCTTCCAGTTCATTTCACAGTTTACATCCTCAATTCATTGGGTATACATGTGGGAAACTGCATGAGCTGGTCATGAAATTGTATAAGAGCCGAGAATTCGCTGCAGCTATAAATGAGGTCTTGGATCCATGGATCAATGCTAAGCAACCAAAGAAGGAATTAGACAAACACCCTTTTACTTCAGCTGTCACGAAAAGTTCTTTCTCACAAAACTTCATGATGCACAAGTTCCAAAAATCAGGTAGGAGGAACTTCTTGAATGGTCTTGTAAATGTCATCCAATTTGTTTTATTTTGTGATATGAATGCTAAATTTAGATATAGAGGATGAGCAGTTCCTTCTTCCTGGGTTGTATCTTTGGCTCACATGCTATGCCTGTGACTGGGATCCTCCACTTGATAGCCCCACCTAGAGTATATCTTATGCTAAAAGCAACATATTCAGTCGAGCTGTTCTGTCTTTCTTCTGGGGGGTGGAGTGGGGATGGGTGGAGTTTGGTCACAGAATAGAGAATTATACATAGCAAGCACGTAGCTTGAGTGGTTTGTTCACCTCAACTCTATGTCCTATAAGCTTTCCTCTTTGGAGCATATTGTTTTGCCCTGGGTGTTAGTGTAGGACGCAGGTCAGGAGCCCTGTCATTCAGCTCCTTTCCTTGGATCGTTGTTTATTTTTTTGTTTGACGGTGTTGGTCTTCATGGTATCATCTACTTTTAATACATTTCAGCACTTTGTTCATACGTTTTGCCTGGTATGTTTTTTTCTCTGGTGTTTTTTCCATATCAGAAGATGAAGCATCTTTGCGTGCTGGTAAAAGAGCTCGGATGGTGGTCAATGGAAGTGAAGAGGATGATGAAGTGGAAGAAGATCTCATCAAACTTAAGTATGACTGCTCCTTCGAGGATTTATGTGGTGACACTATTTTTGATGGAGGAAATGATGCAAGTCCTAAAGTTGAAAGTGAGATCTGGGGGCTGCTCAATTGTAGGATACTGGCACGAGTTTTCCATTTTCTGGGAGCTGACTTGAAGTCCCTAGTGTTCTCTGCGGCTACTTGTAAGCGCTGGAATGCTGCAGCCAGGTTTTACAAGGATATCTGCAGACAGATTGAGTTCTCATCTTTAGGCCCCAAGTGCACTGACTCTATGTTCTTGAGCATCATGGTAAGCTTTCTTCCTGTTTGCTAATTCTGGTTATCAAGATATTCACATTTTTCTCTGTTTTAATGCTCATCTTGATTTGGCCTGCAGGATGGTTATAAGAAAGAAAAGATAACATCGGTCATCCTGGTTGGCTGCATCAATATTAGTGCTGGTGCCCTTGAAGACATTCTCCATTTGTTCCCTTGTATATCCTCTGTAGATATCAGGGGCTGCAGCCAGTTCAGGGAATTGACAAAGAAATTTCAAAATGTGAAATGGATAAAGAGCCGTCTTTCTCGTGACACTAAGAATTTCGAAGAGACTCATTCAAAGATGAGGAGCCTCAGACAGATAACTGAGAAAAATTTCCTAGTTCCTAAAGCTTTCAAGGGCTCTAGTAGTCATTTGGATGTTTCCAGTGAGCCTGGAGATTCTCTTGATCAAGATGGCTCTGTAAATAGGAGAGAGTCAGTTGGTCCATCTTTCCGACAAAGCTTTTATGGACGTAAAAAACTACGTGATGCCACAAAGTCATCATCACTCCTATCAAGGGATGCTCAAATAAGGTGGTTGCTTCGCAAGAAATCTGAAAATGGGTACAAGAGAACGGAAGAATTCCTTGCTCTGAGTCTTAGGGACATAATGAAGGAGAACACTTTTGATTTCTTTGTACCTAAGGTACTGTCACTTGCTTTGGTATTTTTGTAGAAATGCAAATTTTATTACACCACTTGAACTTCCTCAGTGCTTATTATCATCACTATCTTGTCAATATCAACCGATCAGGTTGCAGAAATTGAAAATAGGATGAAGAATGGTTATTACGTTGGTCATGGCTTGAACTCTGTCAAGGAGGATATCAGTCGAATGTGTCGTGATGCAATAAAGTGAGCTTTCTTGCTACATTTTTGCTTCTTGAATTTAACAAACTTTGCAGAACACGTCTTTTCATAATGTACTACTATGAAATTGCACAAAAAATTTAGAAAGATTTCCTTCAGCATATTTATGAGAAATAAGTCCTTCAGCATATCTCGATGTACAGCAGGGTATTTGTTTTTTCATTTTCCCACACTTTAGGATCATGAGCTTGTAAAGGTGATTTTGTTGCCTCCTGTAAACTATTGTTAACTATGTTTCTATTCATTCTATTAGTTATTGCTGGCTTTAGTTCAGCTATTATTTTTTGGTGCAGTACACCTTTTCTTTGTGTAATATAATTTTGCATCAATGCAGAGCCCGAAATCGAGGTGATGCTGGTGATATGAATCATATCATTATGTTATTCATCCGACTTGCCACAAGTTTGGATGAGAATTCTAAATCCCTTCATGAAAGAGAGGAAATAATGAAGACATTAAAGGATAATGCACCTGTAGGGTTTTGTTCAGCAGCCTCCAAGTATGGAAAGAAACTCAATAAAATGGTGAATGAAAGGAAGCTCATGCGTAATGGTGCATGCTATGTCAATGGGGATATAGGTTATGGAGAATGTGCATCTGACCGGGAAATAAGAAGACGCTTATCCAAGTTGAATAAGAGCGATTTAGATTCCGGAAGTGAGACTTCTGATGACCCTGATCAGTCTTCCGAAGATTCCAGTGGTGATGGCAACGGTTCTTCCTCGGATACAGAAAGTGACCTAGGCTTCCAGTCTGAAGGAGGAATTGGTGATTTAACTGTAGATAGATACTTAGGTGCAGATGAGGCTTTAGATTCTATGACTGATGACCGTGAATGGGGTGCTCGGATGAAAAAAGCAAGCCTTGTTCCTCCCGTTACTAGGAAGTATGAAGTCATTGATCGATATGTTATTGTGGCAGATGAGGATGAAGTGCAACGGAAGATGCGAGTTTCTCTACCTGAGGACTATCCTGAGAAGCTCAAGGCACAAAAGAATAGCACTGAGGAATCAGATATGGAAATCCCTGAAGTAAAAGACTACAAACCCAGAAAACGACTTGGGAATGAGGTCCTAGAACAGGAAGTCTACGGTATAGATCCTTATACTCATAATCTTATCCTAGACTCCATGCCAGACGATGTGGATTGGATGCTTCTAGATAAGCATATGTTTGTTGAAGATGTGCTTCTGCGAGTTCTGAATAAGCAAGTCAGGTCCTTCACTGGTACTGGAAACACCCCCATGAAGTATCCCTTGCAGCGTGTTGTTGAAGAGATCCTAAAGACTACTGCTCAGGAAGGTGGTGACAAACGCATTATGAGAGTGTGTCAATGTATCTTAAAGTCCATGGAAAATCGTCCTGAAGACAATTATGTTGCTTACAGAAAGGTATATCTTTACTCTAATTATACAGTATGAGCTAATACCTAGTATCATGATTTGGCTTGACTTTTACTAATTCTGGTTCTTTTCTGTTTTACTAATTTCCTGTTTGTATGCGATTATCAGGGGCTTGGAGTAGTTTGCAATAAAGATGAAGGTTTTAGCGATGATGATTTTGTTGTGGAGTTTCTGGGAGAGGTAAAGAAATCACAGCTGCTGGTTTAAGCTATTTTAGGCTCTTAGGTATTTGATTTCATTTGTCTCATTGTAAGAAAATCTCTTAAAAAACTCCAAACACACGCCAAACCCCCCCCCCCCCCCCCCCCCAAAAAAAAAAAAAAAAAAAAAAAAAACTGGTAGGATATCTCTTGAACTTCTTTTTGTCTTCTCTTCCCTCTCTCTCTATTCCTCACTTGCTTGTCTTAGTAAACTATCTCAACCTCAGTGTATAATCTTAAATGCGTTATTAAACCATTAGCCAGCATACTGCCCAATTTAGGTTTTCAGCTTTCCCCCCCCCCCTTCAATTGACGTGCTTTATGTTAGTTTATCTTCATGATCTTATATTGTGGAAGTAGATTTGCAAATCTTTGCTGTATGTGTCCACATATTTTCATGTATTTTCCATCGCTGAAATGGGTCTTATTCCCATTTCCCCCAAAGTGATAATATATGTGATCCTTAGAAAGTATGAGAGCTATTCAATGTTTGTGTCTGATATACCTGGACAGTATCATAGCAGTCATTATGTTTCAATTTCCTTTCTATATGACATCATATTCCATTTATTCTTGATGGCTTTAAAATTGCATATTTTTGTATTCTAGTATTCCGGACCTATCACCCAATTTATTGATCTACATTATCTCATGACTTCTTTGCCTCCCATATTATCATTTGGTTTAGGAGTAAGAAAACTTTTGAAGAATTCCTTTGTAAATACTATTTTCTTACTCAAAATTTCTGTCATGTCTTAGGTTTATCCTGCTTGGAAATGGTTTGAGAAGCAAGATGGCATTCGATCCCTGCAAAAAAACAATAAAGATCCAGCTCCAGAGTTCTATAACATATATCTAGAGAGGCCAAAGGTGCTTTTTTGCTTTAAATTTTCTCCATATGCTAATTTTGGACCTGATCGTTTGTTTTTTTTAATTGTTGTTTTAGTTTTCATTCTTCTTTGATGCTTCACTAAATGAATTCATTTGGCAGGGAGACTGTGATGGGTATGATTTAGTTGTTGTTGATGCCATGCACAAGGCAAATTATGCGAGCCGTATTTGTCACTCGTGTAGACCTAATTGTGAAGCGAAGTAAGTGCTGGTTGTATCCATTTTTTTCTTTTCACTAGTTGTTTCTCGGTTGTGTGACCGGTTTTTTCAGAAACATTTGTTTCTCATGTTGATGTGAGGTGAGAAGTGGTTGCAATTAGTCTTTCCATGTCAGACTAGCTCAGGCATCTCAAATAAGGAAATAGTTTGAAAGTTGTGAAACTTTATACTACCTACATGAAATAGAGATCGAAGGCTTCCAAATAAATGGAATCCTCTCTCTAACCGGCCCTCCGCTAGAACCAAACCTGGTCAAGTGGTCTAGTAATGATGAGGAACAACAAAGCCAAAATTTGGTTCAAATTCAATTGCTAAATCTTAAGTTATGATGAAGTTTCAGAAATAGCAAGTTACTAAAGTAGAAAGTCCAGATTTAGTAACTATTGGAGAATAGCAACTAGAAACTAAAACAGTAAGTCAAGTTCCAAATAGAAACAGAGATCAGAATGGGGAACACGATGAAAAATAGCAACTAGTGAAACCAGAATTAGAAACAAACGGAAACAGTTTAGGAAGTAGAAATTCAGATCCAAAACACATCAATTGAACTTCAGAAATCGATGGCAGATTTCTTTATGTAGAACAACCATGAAACAAGGCTTTTCCTAAGGTGGGTAGTGCTGAGTTTCAGAAAGAAAGGAGATGAACAAAGGAAAAAGGAAAGAATATGATCTAGAAAAGAGGAATATGACTTTGGAATCACCACCAATTGAACCCACTGAATCACCACAGTAGGGGCTGGAACTGTATCACCATAGTACCAAGTTCAATCACCACAGAACAATTTGGCATAACCCATCTTCATTCACTCATAATATATGTTAGGGCCTAGCCCTGTATATATATTTATAACCTTTGCCTTCGACAAACTCAGACTTGAAAATAGAAACTCTATAAAATAGAAACTAACACCTAATCCCATATAGGACTCAAATCACTCATATCTGGGCTTATATAATTGGCCTATTATAATAGAAAACCCCAAATTACTAAGCCCATGACCCATATAATCCATGGGGAACTTAAAATTAAGTCTTAACTTGAATCAATATTGAACCGTAGGTTCAGGTTGACCAAAAAACTGATTCAAATCCACTAGGTCAAATAGATATAAATGCTTCAGCAGCAGGATGATATCTGTTGATGTATGTTAGGAGCTTTTAACTCAGTTTAAAATTCCTTATAGCCTTCAATAGATATAAATCTATAATTATACCGTGAGAGAAATGAACCTAGTTGCCTGGGTTACATGAATGATGTGGTGCTATTCTGTGGATTCTCAAGCAGTGCAGAAAAGGGAATTGTGTATATTTTAACTTAGATGATTCTTATGAAAAAATCTGTGTGTGTGTATGTGCATCTTTATATATTTTAGCCCATTTAAACATGATATTTAAGCATGATATATGCAGTGACCTAAATATTTTAGTATTAACCCCCCCTAGTGACCCCCCCCCCCCCCCAAGTCACTAGGCTATACCAAATTCTCTAGCTGCAGTCTGCAGTGTTGATGTTGCTTTTACTCTGGTCCAGGTCACAATGATGTATTTATAGGGACTATCAGTTTTTTTTTTGGGAGAAATCATTTGCAAATGTGTTTTTAGTATGCTCTCTCGTCCATATTTTTAGTCAGAGGATACATGTTGCAGTTAGATCATCTAAATTATTAAAATAAGCCTTGGCTTGGGATATATATGTATTGGGCCTTTAGTCTGGACTTTCATTGTAGTGGGCCACTTTGATGGTCCTATAATATGGATATAGGCTAGGCATATGGGATTAGTTAAGTTAGTGTCTTTATTTCTTTGTTATTTCAGTTTCCTAGTCAGTTCAGTTACCTTATTAGTTAAGGATTGGGTTAGGCCTTTCTTTTTTCTTTTAGGAGTCTAATTTTGAGTCTTCTATATATTTGTAAGGGAGGCCAGCATTATACATGAATTTGATAAATAAAGTTGCTACTTTTTTCTGCGCTCTTCTTCATTGAAGACCTCATTTGTAGCAACCCCTTGTGTGTGATTAAGGAAAGGGATTGGTCCATTCTTATTCTATTATCACAGCCATTTACATGTAATCATCTGAAATTCTGTAACTAGAACCTATCTTCCTAGAAGTTTATACGTAGCACTTTTTTTGAGAATAAGCAAACCAACCATTAGATCTGGCTGAAATTTTGATCTGGTCTCGAGAATCCTAGAAAGGAAACTTGATCCAAATTTCATCCCATTCTGATCAGCCGATTGGCCGATGGAGTGAAATCTCTATTTTTCCCTTTCTTCTTAAAGCCCTAATTTCATACTTGATTCAACTTCTGAGCTGATTTATTTGGCTACTGATTATAGGTTAATTTCGTATCTGAAATCAGCAACCTATCTTCACTTTCAAACCCTAATTCCATTAGTTATTTACTGTTTTATCACTAGTCCTATTGCTACTAGGATTTAGCCCCATTTGCTGATCTGGCCATCCGATTAGGTTCAGATTTTCAGCAAATCTTCCCTATGCTATTTGTTAAACTCAATCTTAGTTTCAACCCCTGTTCCACCAACTGATTTTGTGTTAATGATATCTCCCCATATGTGGAATTATTTCTCTGTGAAAAGATCTTGTATGGCTACTGTTTTGGCCATTCAAACTCAGTACTACTTAATATATCTTGGCACTTGGATTCTGAATCTTATACTCAAGTATATGTGCTTTGTACAATTTGTCCTTTTTCGCTATATTAAGAGATTCAGTTCTTTATTTGCGAATATTGTACTTAAACATCCATTTCCTGGGAACAGAGTTACTGCAGTAGATGGTCGGTACCAAATTGGAATTTATACTGTACGACCAATTAGTTATGGCGAGGAGATCACATTTGATTATAATTCTGTAACAGAGGTGAGTATCTTGTCTTTTGGTGTCCTATGTTTAAAAATAGTAGTAGTGCTTAGTGATTGATTTCATTTGTTCCTGCTTCAGAGTAAGGAAGAGTATGAAGCTTCTGTTTGTTTGTGCGGCAGCCAAGTCTGCAGGGGAAGCTATTTGAATTTGACTGGTGAAGAGGCTTTTCAAAAGGTGTGAACTATAAGGGACACCTCTTTATTATTTTTTCTTTAATTATATTCCTATTAGAGGAATTAAGCAAGTGTCCTCAGTTGCTTTTCACATTATGTCTTTTTTTTGTTAACTAGAGTTCCATGTTTATCAGATTCTGAAAGAGTGCCATGGAATTCTAGACCGCCATCAGTTGATGTTAGAGGCTTGTGAATTGAATTTTGTTTCTGAGGATGATTATATTGACTTGAGAAGAGCTGGTTTAGGCATTTGTTTGCTTGATGGGTTGCCTGATTGGCTTATTGCATATTCAGCTCGCCTGGTAGGTGTCTTTACTGCCTCCTTTACTCTATTTTTGAAGTAATTTTCTCAGTTTGGTTTCTGAAATACTTGTATGTGTGGATGAAGGTGAGGTTTATAAATTTCGAGAGAACGAAACTTCCTGAAGAGATTTTTAGGCATAATTTGGAAGAGAAGAGGAAATTCTTTTTAGATATTTGCCGAGATACTGAGAGGAGTGATGCTGAGGTTCAGGTAACTGTTTTTCACTCTCTCAATCTCTGTGTATGGGTGTGTGTGCAGGTGCTTGCATGTTAGGTGCACATCATGCATGACTGCGGTTGTGTATGCATGGCTTTATGTTTATGGTTAGCTTATAAATGTTTAATCTAACTGCAGGCTGAGGGTGTCTACAACCAAAGGCTTCAAAATTTGGCTGTTACTCTTGATAAGGTGCTTGCCTTTCTGTTCCCCTTATTTTAGTATTTCTGTTCATGTTAGTGTCATGAATTTAATAATCCCTGGTTTTATGGTTTCATTGTATTAATCTATAATTTGGATCTAATTAGTTTTTGTGAATAAAATTGATGTTTCAGGTGAGGTATGTAATGAGGAGTGTATTTGGTGACCCAAAGAAAGCCCCACCACCACTTGAGAAGCTAAATCCTGAGGAAGTAGTTGCTCTCCTCTGGAAAGGTGAGGGATCACTTGTTGAAGAATTACTTAAGTGCATGGCTCCTCATGTAGAAAAGGATTTGCTAAATGACCTCAAGTCCAAGATTGATGCTCATGACCCATCTGGTTCTGATGATCTCCGAACTGCACTTAAAAAATCTTTATTATGGTAAGCTGAGTGAACTGTTGTGTCTTGCTTCTTCTGTTATAATACAACCTTGCTGGTTCTGAGCTCACTCATGTTTGTACTATTACAAGGTTGAGGGATGAGGTCCGGATTCTTCCTTGTACATATAAGTGCCGTCATGATGCTGCTGCTGATTTGATCCACATTTATGCTTATACGAAATGTTTTTTTAAAGTCCAGGTGAGTTGGAACACTTCAGCCTAATGTTTTGAGGATTTTAAACAAGAAATTTGATGAACAAGGTTATGGTTTGCTGCTCCTCCTGATCAAGAAGAATTTTCTATATGCAGGAGTATAAGTCTTTAACGTCTCCACCTGTTTATATTAGTCCTCTTGACTTGGGCCCCAAGTACACGGATAAATTGAGGTCAGGTTTCCAGGAGTATCGCAAGGCGTATGGTGAGAATTATTGTTTTGGGCAGTTGATTTATTGGCATATTCAGACTAATGCTGATCCAGACTGTAAGCTTGGGAGATCGAGAAGGGGTTGTTTGTTGTTGCCTGATATTGCGTCGTTCTATGCCAAGGCCCAGAAGCCATCGGTGAGACAACGTGTTTATGGGTCGAGAACCCTCAGATTTATGCTTACAGGAATGGTGAGTACATGCTGAACTTCACTTTCCAGTTCCTTTGGTTATCTAACGAATGAAATAATGGCGAAATGTGGATGTATCTGTGATGGGCTACCACTGTTAATGGCTGGTTTGGGTTACAAACT